>NC_091015.1:34279044-34582655 GCF_041296385.1 Aphelocoma coerulescens | reverse complement strand
TCATGGCTGTATTTTACATAGCAAGGCAGGCTGTTTTTCAACAGTTAATTGACAAACTTCTACTAGTTATCTGTTATCTCCAAACTGCTTGGGTTGTACCTCAAGTAATGTCTGAAGGTCCCAATCCGTTACCCTGGAGCAAGGCCAGGAGCTGGTTTGCTAAGCCTCAATGGTGTTTCCTTGCAACTGAATGGATTAGAGATGTTGGCTGAAATCACAATTTCTCATTTGTGTTACTCCTTATGCTTATACTGTGAAGATACTGAGACTCTATCCTTGTGCTAGTATCTGGCCCTTCCCAAGAGCTAATTTGTCAGGAAGCCAGAAATCACTTCCCTGACAGCACCCTGTTTCCTCTAAGAAGCAGGTCACTATCTTTTGTCCCCTACCCCAGCATACACAGCCAAGGGCTCCCCTTAGAGAGTCCTCCAGTCTCTGATGTGTTCACTTCCAGAGCCATGAATTACTAGAAAATGTATGTATGTTCAAGTCAAGACCTTTTATTCACCAAAGAGAGACGCAAGGCAAAATTATTTCATTAGCTCTCTACTCTCAGTGCTTTTCAAACTCCTTGTTTTGGCTTTGGGGAAGACAAAGGCAGTGAGTTAAACAGAGAACACCAAGTGTGGCTCATGTGGGGAAAAAAACCAAAATGTGACTAAGCAGGCAAGGCCTAGGTTCATGAGGATACTTACGAGTTCCCTGTGACACAAACTGCAGCTCATCTCTGCACAGCAAGCTACACACCTTTGTCAAAGTACTTCCTGAGAAAACTCCCACTCAAGGACAGCCCGAAACTGCTGCAGCCAAATCCATTCAGGGGACAGGATGGCCACAAAGCTAATCCTAGGAACCCCTTCAAGCTGAGGATGAAATGGCTGAAATGACGCCACTTCTCACTGAAGGACACCAAGCACTCTCGTAGCAGGGTGTGATCACAGAACCACAGAATATCCTAAGCTGGAAGGGACCCAACGAGGGTCATTGAAGTCCAACTCCTGGCCCTGCACAGGAGTTTTAGTTAAGTTCCAGTTGATGTTTTTTTAACATAGTCACATAGAACATAGAAACCTTGCAATCTTTGGGATGCTGAAAACTTAACATTTCCACTGACTGACGACCATAAACATTAATTCTTGATGGTTATTGCCATAGTGCTCTTCAGTAAACACTGACTTTGGAGGATTTACATGGATTTAAATATTATCCTTCTTTCTTCCTCCTTCCCCCTCACCCCCATCTGGAAAGAATTATTCCACAAGTCAAATGACAATCATTTGAGTCATACAAAACAACATGAAACCAAGACTGTCAGTAGATTTATACCACATCCTTTAGGGGTTTAGCTTAGTTTCACATAGTGAAACATCTAATGGCTTTCATCATTTTCAACAGATAATTTGAAATTAGCCATACCACATACACAACAGCAGATACATCGTTTCAAATAACTCTTAACTGGTATTTTTCCTGTGCTAGGCAGAAACAGAGTATGCTATTTAAAGCATATTAAGGCATTCAGCTATTTTTAGGGTTTTTCCCTGCTTCTGAGTACAGCATTATGCAAAAATCAATAGATAAGAGATTATCTTGTTGTAGAAGACATAGCACACTAGTCATACATGGTTGGCATTATTCTAGATGTAAATTTGGAACAATATTAAAATTTAATCTCCTCCTATGGTGTTTCATGCAGAGTTTCCAAAACAAATGAATGAACCGCTGCTTTTGTGTGTTGTCCCCACCACTTTTTTTTAACTATAAGTTTTATTTAAATAAGACACAGGAACTTCTATACCGAAAAAAATACAAAACAAAAGCCACACATTTCCTTGTGTAAAGCAATATTGTGTGATAACTTGAATACTGTTCAGCACAGTGGCTAGAAATAACAGTACAACTATGTACAAAACTTTAAACAATATTTGACAAATTTCTACAGCTGGATGTAGAATACAATTGAGATAAACAACTGCTGGGAAATTTACATGGCAAAGCATTAGCTTTAACACATTTGGTTCAAAACCTTCAATTCTGCTAAGAACAAATGTGCATTTTAATTAATATTTAGTTTCTCATGGAAAAAATATAAAGAACATGTAATGGCATTGCAAATATTGTACAGAGTTCAGCACTGATCTAAAAACCACTCATCATATCCCCTGGTAACCTAACACCAATAACTGAGACTACAATTTCTTATCTGGACATAACCAGAGCATAAAAACGTCATCGTACTGCAATGTTAGTCTAAAAAGAAAAATATTAAAAGGAATTGATACTTACATCATGAGTATTTTCTGCCCTTTATCTTCAGTCTATAAAATATATAGTGTTTTCACCTAGGCCTGAGATTAGTAGGGTTAAAGATGGCTGTTGTGTTTCACGAAGCTTTTTCACATGAAAATGGTTAGAGACAGACCTCTCTCCTTCTACATTTTCTGCAAGGGGAGTCAAAAAACAGTGGATGTTTTATAGGCTGCAAATTCCACCTTGTAAGACAGCGTTAACAAAAACTCAGTAATAAAAAGGAAGCAATGCTTTATTTCCATAAAAAGCACATATCTAGTGAGTAGTGGCTCACTCTCACCCCCCTCTCACCTCACTAGTGGTGAGGGGTGGCTCACTCTCACCCCCCTCCAATTTCATCTCCAAAAGCAGAAAAAAAAAGAGCAAGTTTAAATGCTCCTAGTAGCTGCAGGCTACTAATCTCTTCAATTCCTGGAAAAGGTGAACCTTATTCTCTTAGGAGTAGACAGCATAAACAGAGTTCCAATGAGCTGAAAGCAATGGAGCAAGAACACCAAGTTTATTTTGCCTTTGGGGTCCTCTTTGTATCACAGAAAATTATCTCTGAAAGCAATGCTCCTCTTTTTCCAGTATAATAGAAGAGCACCACAAATCCCATCTTGCCATGTACTATTTTGAGAAAGTGTCCAGCCTGCAAAACCAGGATTATTTTACATGGATTTTTCTTTTATTCACACTTAAGGAGGGGGGAAAGCACACTTTTACACACACAAGTAACTGAAAGTTATGGGAGAAGCTTTAAGTACCATGAACTTAAAACTATTGTTTTCCCCACCCCTCTTAGAACACCCACTTGCTACTTCTGGACTTTCACCCAAACACAATTACTCACTACATAAATAAAACGCTGCTCTTCTAACACTGCTCAACAAAATCTGAAAACCTACTTCCAACCAGCAAATGAACGAACATTTCCAAAAGAGAAACTAAACATTAATTTGACTTTTAGACGGTAACAGTAGCATTTCACATCCTTAACTGCCAACAAAAACCATGAGAGGAAATCCCCAATCGCCCCCTGTGAAACCTGAAAGAATTTCTGTCCTTTAACAAAAACATTCTTGTCTTTCAAAATCCTCTCACACACAATGTGGAATGTTTCTCATGTACAGCCTAGTACTGAACACTTTATTTGCAACAGTTTAACAGTCATTAACTGAGCAACACCTGAAACCTTTAAATGCCACAATTTTACATCTATTGAAATGACAGTAAATGCAACAGTTGTTTTACTTGTAAGCACATGACAAAGTGATATACATCACAGATTTGCTGGTTCTCCTCATGTTCACCCATGTCCAGGGTCATCATTCACCTGGATCTGAATGCACTTATTCCAAGAAAGTGGAATGTAATGAGGAAATATTAATGCATAAAACAAGGAAAGGCAAAAGAGTGATGTTCCCTCTTTAGCTTTGTAGCTGTAAAATATTTTATATTCCAATATGACATACATTCCAAGTTACCTGAGTTTACACTTCAAGAGAAGTACCTGAAGCTAGGCCATAGGGTGGGCACTGTGCAACTGCTGTGGCCATTTTTTTTTTTTTTTTTTTTGCATTGTGTGTATTACAGAAGTTAGAAACATAAACACCTGGATCAATTGTAAACATAATTCTGAAGTACAGTATTTTCCATAGGACACAACACAGCAAGACATTTTCTATTCAGACAGGCAACATTTTTTTATATATAGAGAGAGCTTATTTATACTGTAGAATTTGAAACAGAACACAGGACACAGTACTAATCTGGTCAAATGTACTATGAAATGCATAGTCTCCACTTAAAACGCTTAATGATATACGAATTCTGCAGGCATTACTGCTTTCTCACCAAAAAATGCTGAATATGGATTCCGTCCCTGCCAAGAACAGTGTTGAGATATTTTTTTGAATGCTGCTAAGTATTCCGTGGTGTTCTGAAAGGTTGCCACCTCATGCAGATGTATCTGAACTAGGATCTCCTCACTCCTTGTCTCGGGGCAGAGGCCTGCTCCACCTTGCTCTAGATTAGCATGTAGCTCTGAGGAGAGGAATGGTCTTCAGTCTGAATTTCTTGCAAAAGCGGCTGCTGCTGCTGGGACGGTTGCTGTACCGGGATCTCTGGGGAGTCCATTGTGCTGGTGTCATCTGACAGAGATGAGATAGAGACCCGGGACGAAAGCTGCTCAACAGTCAGGGTGCTCAAACCTGTGCTTTGACCAGAGTTTGGAGAGTTCTTCAGTGTCAGGTCTGAAGCGGGAAGGAGGGGGCCCAGAAGTTTTACAGGACAGAAAGCTGATCCGGTTGGGATGAAATTAACCTTGTTTTTGTCAGGACATGAAAAGAGAGGGGCTGAGACAGGCTGACGAGACCTACAACGAGAAAAAAGATTATATATCTGGCCAGCTGAGATGTTTTTCACATCATGAACTTTGTGGTTCTACACATTGCTAAAATGTGAATGACAAGGAATGGGATTAATTGGACAGAGGGGCAAACATCTTCCATATTGGTAGTCAGCTAACTGATCCACAGCATTAAAAATAGTACCATCACAAAAAATGACTTGGTAATTACTGGACAAACATGCAACTTCCAGCACAGAAAATCTGCACTACATATGCACACGAAAAATGCCGCAGTCAATTTCGAATGGCACAAATTCTTCTTTGATAGGCAATGCAGCAACAACATATTCAGTCATTTTAAATCCCTTTGAGGACCTCCATAAAAAGACCTCTCCTTTCCCATATTCCATAATTTGTCTGGAGGCTTTTTCCACAACCCAACATTGCTCCCTTCACCACCCAGCAGGCAATGGATGCTGTTAGAGCAAGAAACGTCCCCTCCTTAATTCTTTCATCCACAGGAGCTTAGCATGCAACCTCAACAGCATGTGCTGTGCTCAAATACTGCTGGGTCTAGGGAAAAAAGACATGATGTCCAAGAGTTTAACTTCCAATTTCTTGCTCAGCAAAAATATTGAGCCAAGTCTATGCCATAAGCATACTACCATCTACAAATGTTTTACATATCTTTCATTCCATTTTATATGTTTAATACACATCAAAATGCAACCTATGCTTGAAACTGGTAATTATGACAAGGAGAGTTTTTGTTTAAGGCATGAAAATTTAAAATGTTATAAAAAATACATGGAAAGAGGTTTAAATAAATGCTTAGGAAATTAATGTACCTTATCTTTCCTGCTTGGATTTTTGTTGCCTTTTATAAATGCACAAAAAGAGGTAAAAGACTCCATTTTCTCTTCACACCAATGTAAACACTTCAACTTCTCTTCTGCACAAACTATAAGAATAGTTTGCTCCTGAAAAACCCATCAGCTGGAATAGTTTATTCATCTGCAGTTGAATAGGCTCAGTAAACAGGTTTACTGCTTTGCAGATACCAGCTGATATAAAAGGCATTACTTACGACATTTCCTCAAAGACCTTCACTCGCTCACATCCCTCTGGGGGCTCTCGTTTGAACATGTAGCTGTTGTTTGGTTTGGGAGATGAAGCATACTTGGGCAACGGTGAGCTACTCCCACTGTCTGAAAATTTAAAGCAGTTATATTACTAGAGATTGAGAGTGCTTTTTAATTAAATTCGATTTCCAAACAAGATGCCTTTTTCACAATTTAGCCACTACGCTGGTTTGCTTCTACCACAACGTTTCCTTTATTGCAGGCTACTTCTAACACCCTTGTACAGCACATTTCTTCTGAATAACAGCTTCGGTGCAGCAGCAATCTATCGCATAACAACACGTAACAGGAGGATATTTTTATCCAGAACACTGCAATCGGAACAAAGCAGAGCTGTGATCCTGGAAACAAATACATTCTTTATTACGTAGTTCAAAAACCATAAATGAACAAGGCAATATGCCTAATACATGCAGGAGAATTATGAGTGGTAATGATAAAATGCCTTCTCACTGTATAAACAGTGTTATTAAAAATGTGCATATACACCTTGTATCTTACTTTAAAACATAATTCTTCACTGGAATGTTGACCTTATTAGTCTCATGAACAGCTCAGAAGCTGTAATAAAACAAGTTTGTGACACAGGTACTGCTACCTCATCATTACAATGTCTTATCTTACTTGCTTCACAGTTGTGAAGTTGTTTTAGTATCCAGAATAAAACTTCTGCAGTTTAATTCTCTCATCACTACTGGCTATATGATACAGGTATTCTTCAAAACTCCAGCTGTATGTGTGTATTTTAACCAGGCACACTTAGAATTAAAGGTGTGAAGATCTAAGACAAAAGGCAATGGGCGGGTTTGTTGGTACTTCTCAGAAAGTATGAGAGAAGGCTCAAGTCCAGTAATGACAGCAGCACAAAAGTTTGAAATATTAAGTCTATGAAAGGGTTCCCTTTAAGCAGTCATGCTGACAACATCATAGTGAATGCATTAAGGAAATGAAGTAGGTACAGAAATAGGTATCCACAGAAAATTAGCTTTCTGCAGTGGCTTCTACCTTTTCAAAGAGCAACATCTCTCCCAGGGTTGTATTAGTGGTTCCCTATGCCCTGCTTAGGATTACAATTAAAAAATGAAATATTAAAATTACACCTTAATTGGAGAGAAACAGCTGCTCTTGCTTTAGCTCTTTTGGAATCTTTCCACTAATGTGGGGTACCTTATTTTTAACTCAAGTTTATAACCTTTGTTTACTTTGCTGTTGTGCATGTGTGTCGCCTTTCAGCTACCCAAGCTTCAAGCACTATGATCTAACCTCACCAAAGTGGACAGATTTGTCTTTAACAGCTTGCAAAGAGTAACTACACAAACTTTTACATTACCATGACTCCAATACAAAGGCTAATATTAGCTGTTTTGAAGCATTTCTGCTTCCTCTTACAACAAGAAACAAATCAACTCGAATGTCACATTTCCCTTTGAAGACTTATGAAAGATATGAGGAAAAAAGTAAGTTGAAGTGAACCTCAGTAGCATATTGATTATTCAGCTCTTTCCTGCTGTGGAGTGAATACAGAACTTCTATTTACAGAATTTTTGGTGTTAACTACTAAGGCAGAAAATGCTTAGAAACGATACAGATATTTGCCAAGTTGGGAGCATGATGGTCCTGTTGGCAGCTTTCCACTGTTGGCCCACACCGCTCATTCCAAACACAGAAATCATTAACAGAACTCAGACAGTTTGTTTCCTCCTTCTAATATTTAAAATTGAAGATCCAAGTTTCTATTTAAAAAATTAGAGACATAAAATGTACTACTGTTCATTTCACCAAACAGTGGAAAACCATGGCAGTACATTCAAGGGAAGAATCAAACAGAATTCAAAGTTAAGTCAGTTCTTGGAAGATTCTAAATCTTGTCTACTAGCCAGTTCAGCTTTCAGACAAGGTTTTGGTTTAGTTAGCCCTGTCTGGCTGAAACTTTCTATGTAGGGCAGCTGCTAAACAAGTATCTCTCTTTACCCTCCCTGCTTTTAAAGCCTATGAGTTGTAAGATTTTCGTTTTGACCAAACACACAGCACGCACTATTTGAAGAACATGTGTGACTGTGATCAGACCTGCACATACAGGCCGGGTGTTGGGCGAGAGCAGAAGGGGCTGGGAACACAGGCCACAAGTGGCAAGAAGTGGAATTCACAGCTTAAGACAGTCTCCACCTGTGTATCCTGTAAGCTCTGCAGTGCTCATCTATCCCATCACTAATCCCCGACGACACAGACGCAGCAAACCTTGAGCGTTGTCCGAGTGTTTGATTTGTGCCCTTGTTGCTCTCTGAGGCCCCAAGGCCGAGCCCTCATGTCCCACCAGCAGGGGGCGCCCTGCCAGCGTGTCCCAGCCCACCCATCCCATTCCACCCCATTCCATCCCGCTCACAGCGACCATGGAACCTTTGGGGAGTTTTGCTGCCACAAACGCACAGCAAACAATACGAAGCCTTATCACACGGAATTTCTGGATACATACTTAAAACAGATATATTCTGTTATCTAGAAGACATTTTAAGATTGTCATTAAAACACTAAAAATACCTTTTTAACCTCAATACCAGAAATTACAGCTGGCACATATTAGAACAACTAAAGAGGCTAACTAAAAAAGAATCCGTAGAACAGTTTTTTCAGTGACAATACTTAAATGAAACAAAAATTTGCCAGTGAGCCTTGGGATTTGTTTTGATAGGTTCAAAAACACAAAATAAGACTATCCAAAGACTTCGCTAACAACCTCCCTTTAAAATACTACGAATCAGATGCCCAGAATTTAACAAGTATCTTCAGTTCATCTTCATGAACATGTTACTTGTAAGAGCCTGCTAGCAACAGTGGGACTACTAAATGCTATGTAAAGGCACATAAATCAAAATCCCTGAAAAACAGGGTATACCATCTCTATTTGTCCAAAAAACACCCTCCAAAATTCATCTGCTTATACATTCGGATGCCTTTGAATTTCACCTCTGTCACAGCTGCTGAGAATGCTATGTAGGGCTCTGAATTACAGTTTCATGGACCAGAGCATCACAAAACAGATCTAGTGAAACCAGTGGTTTTAATATAAAATCATAAAGCCAGGTGCCATGAAAATACCTTCTTTCCCAACCCTTCCTTGTCTGCTCTAATCAATACTGTGTTCAGAGCAATATTGTGGGCCTTTCCTGAAAATTAGCTTTCACTTGCTTTTGAAAAATTCAATTATTTAACAGCTTCTTGCAAAAAGATAAACCCAACAGCTGACAGAGTCCAAAGGACAGCTGTGAGGGCCTCAGGCCAAAGCACAGCTTTGCACAAAAAGTAAAAGATGCTTTAGGAATGTAAAGCAGTGCTGTGAGACGGATCATTGGCTCCTCTCACTGCTTATGTCTCTCAGTCAAACTAACCTTCCTTTCTTATTCAGCAACACACCCCAGAACCATTAATAATGCTGGTAATTCCACTTTCTAATGGTAAACCCAAGTTATTCCCATCAAGAGGAAAATCAAGCATTGAGAAAAGTAACAAGAAAACATAGTTAAAACATCTACATTTGGTTACACAATACATTTTTCCGAACTTAACAGGTCTCACAGAAAACTGATGATGGTTTTCCTCTAGCATCACAAAAGCCTTTAAAATGAAGGTGTGGAAACCTTCCCAAGTTTTTGTTGTACAGAGCAGGTAACATCCACAACAAATGTAATAAACTGTCCCTCATAACTTGTTGTTCTCTGGTATTTCTACCTATACTGCTCATTTATCTATAATTTAATGATTTTGAGTAACATTCAGAACAACTGGCCTGTAGTATCTGGATGATCTAGAAGTAAAAAGCACCTTTCTGACTATGTTTTAATAACCTCTGAACAAATTACCTTCTTTTGGAAAACTGCTACATATTTTCCTAGTTTTTAATCTTGCCCTTAAAGAATTGTGATGAGCAGTTCAAACTTTCATCCTTCATATGCACAGTATAACATTCCTTACTTAAACTGATTTTAAAATGCCATCACAATGACTTAAACTGGCTGTTTATCACCATCACCTACACACTACTACTGGAGAAGACTTTTGATACAAGCCTAGCATTAAAGCCAGTCTTAAAACCAAAATCCACAAATAAGTATCTACTCATAAATTTCACTCCAGTCAGCTGTTCAAAAAATACAAGGCAGGAGATAAAAGCCTTGAAAAGCATTAAAAAGGATAGATGCACTATTTCAAACGGTCTTCACTCGCTACTGCCAATAAATGTACTGCTGAAAATTCCCATTACTGTGATAACAAAGTACTAACTGCAAAAGGAATTATTCATTTCCTTGCTTTTTAACTTATATTTGTTATCAAGACATATATGAACCAATTTACCTGTCAAGATGGCTTTTTGTGTGCTAATACTTTAGTGGATGTTTCGATAGTGAATCAGTCTTGACAACATATTAAAATTCACATGCATAGTCTAAGAGGAATATGGTGTGGGTAAGCTAATACCACTGTTATTATTGGAGCACAGCCAACTATCATGTTGACCTAAGACTTTTACTTTAATGTGGTTAACTTAACCCACCCCCAGTTCAGGATTTGGGCAGATGGATTTGTTTTCCACTACTTCCTTTTAAATCCAAGATGGGGAAAAAAATACTTTTCAGAAATCAAGAAAAGCTAGTATTTCTCCTGCTGACTTCCCCAATCCTATTCCCAAATTACCTCAACAATTAACAAACAGATAGTATTTACAGAAAAAAGCTTAACCTTACTTATAACCTCAAAATACTATCTTTAGCTTATTAGTAAATATATGCTAAATCTTAGAAGTTTTCATTTCCTCTGTGAAACTTACTCCTCTTAGTTTGCATGATTTACTCAAATCCTACATCCTCCATACTGAAGTCCAGGTTTCAGTTAGCTGACCAGAAGCACAAGGGTAATTTTATTAGCAAACTGTTGTCAAAAAAAAGCCGCAGTCTTTTTCACACTGGTGCCTACATTCCCATACTCCATAGTCTGTCAGTAACTCTTAATTACTGAAATTCCAGTTGTACTCCCACTATAGAACCAAACATTTACAGACTTCAAAAAAAAAAAGCAGGATATTGATAAACACATAAATTATTCAGAACTTTTGAGCTGCTATGCAGCATACACAGAGAAGTAATTACTCTCCATCAGGTTGTTCAAACAGGTATCTGAACTTCTCACCAAATACCTTCAGGTGGAATGTAAGAGCTCAGAAGCAGAATACTTTAAAAAGCAGTCCAAAACTTCATCACCATTTTGAACAGCAAGCAACTCACCTACGATAAATATACAGTCTACCACAAACCTTCCTGAAACCTTTCTTAAATGTCAACATGTTACAGTCTGAATTCTTCACATTAGAATCTTCATAAATAATTAACTGTTTGCTGTGCTCCTCTGACGTATTTATGGAAGATGTTTGTGAAGTTTCACAAACAAGAGGGAAAAAGATATGTAAACAAACAAAACCAATTTTCAGATAAAACCTCAATCCCTCCACAGCCATCAAACAAAAACAAAAACTGATGTAATGAGTAAAATGAAGGTAGTTGTAAAAGCAGGACATCACATGCCTCCCATAGGTAAAGGCAGGCCATTCTACTCTCACCTTTATCACGGTCATAGAGTAAATCTTCTGTTGAACAGGGACTCCCATCCTGAGATTCAGGAGGGCAAAAGGGAGAGACACATGGTGAGTGACTGCTGCAGCTGCTGCTGCGCTCCTGGACAGACGGAGTCTGAGTGTCAATGCTTCGGGTACTACTACTACGATAGTGAGCAGGTAACGGGGCCCTTCGACCGTCAGGGATATCCAAAGGCTGCAAGAGAAACAAGCAACTCATGTTACAGAGAAAAGATCAAACTCACAAGCAAGGTCAGCCTGTAGCAGTCAGAAGTGAAGGCCTTAAGAAGAACAAACAAGGCATTTTTGAAAGAAGATCTCACACAAGAAAATAATGCAGTGTACAATGGACACAACATAGATTAATTACGCTGAGTACTGGGGCAATGTGCACATGGTTAACATCCACATTTCAACACATGCCAGTGTTATGTTTTTATGGTTTTTATGACAGTTTAAAAAAGCAAACCTCCCTCTCTAATCATACTTAGTACTACAGTTTTCAATAAAGGTCACCGTTATTATAAAAGAAAAACAAGTACCCTGACAGAGATTACATTTGGATAAAAGAGAAACTAGAAAATGTCAAATACAATGGCATGCTATTGCCATAACAACCAATTATAAAAGGAAACCATCCAAGTTTTGCTACTAAGTTGTAATTCTTTAGCACACCCCTACATTCCATCCCTCTAGAGAAGATGCACACACAGGCTTGTAACAAGGCTCACAAGCTTTGTCTTGAACCAAAGCTAGTAAGCTCTGCCTGCCCGTATCAGCCTAGCTGGCACTGGCCAGAGAGATCCTGCATCCCATTCTGCAACATACTGCATAGACATGTTCACAGCAGTAGATTGGCACGCTCTACTTACTTGTCCTTCCCAGTGGAAAATTAGCTTTTTAATAGAGACAGTGCTGCTTTAAATGTAAGAAATCAAATGGGAATTAGTGTCTTGCTTAGAAGCGAAGAGGGAAAATCGCCTGCAAGATTTAAACAATTTTTATTCTCACTTCAGGGAGAACTGTGTCCAAACCATAGAACAGCTTAAACGTTCTAGCTACAAAAAATTAATGTCTTTTTCCTTCTCACTTCAAGTGAACATTTTTATTTTATTACCTCTCTTCCCCATATATTCCAAAACTGTAACAGCTTGTTCCAGAGCCTAAAATTCAACCCAACACTTTTGCTAGCAATGAGGACATGACACCTATTGGCTGAGTATCACATTTTCCCCTTTTCAGCAACAGTCTATCCAGAAAACCACCACATATTACACAGAGAGGCAGACATAGCAGAGCAGGAAGATAATTTTCTTCTTATGAGCCTTCCAGTTAATACCATTTCATATTTCAAGTAAGAGCAAAGAAACACACTATAAAGAGAACATTACAGTTGCTCCATCAAATGCTGTAAGGTTTGGGCACAGCTGTGTGGTCTGTTCCAACAGCTCAGTTCACATTGCATATGCGTTACAACACGACTGCACGTTCTATTCCCACCACCCCCAACAGGCCCTGACTCATTCAATGCACAACACAGACCTGCAGCTCTGTAGTTTGTTACACACAAAGAAGAGAGAGAAAACAAGACTGAAGCTGTAGAAAGAAAACAGTCTCATAATTATCATAACCAAACCAACAAAGAAAAAAGAAACACATAAAAAACCAAAAACCAACAAAAAAACTGTGATGCAAAACAGCATTTTTATTTCTCTCTCTGCCGCAAAAATTCTGTGGGATGTCAGGGAATCAACTGAACCAACCTCTATCTTTTACAGTATCTCTTCTGGATGCCCAGTTTATACAGGTGTGATCTGTAAAAGTATTCTGCATTAAGAGATCCAGAAGGAGACTACACCCTGAACTCCTAAAATGGAATACAACATCCTGAGTTACCTGAAGAACGACACTACAGAACCCTGATGGATTTGTGTTTCCCCATCCATAAAGTGTAAATACTATCTTTCTTCTCACATAACTGTGATGTAAAGTGAACAAAATTTCAGACATACTCCTATTAAAAAGAAGCAAAATCTCAGGAAAAAATTCAGATTTCTGACTTCAAAGCAAGGTGTAACAGTAAGCATGAGGACACAAAGCTAAGGAGGAGAAAAGAAAAACACCAAACAGCTGCTAATTAAGGGCATACACTATGGTCTATATAACAAGTAAAACAAGGATTCCAGCGAGGGGAAAAAAACAGTAAGTGATCACATAATTAAAGACTTCAGGATAACATAGATGTTCTTCCACACCTGGATGAACAATGTAGTCTCAGCTAGTCAGGAAGTATATCCCAAATCACATATTTCAATCTCCTCTGAAATAAAGCCTGAGGTACAAAAATAATCCATATTTTTACACACATATCTAAAGATACACAAAAGCAGAAAAAGCTAAATATTTATCATACTTTCCAAGTGCAGTAACTTTTAAGGCATAGAAAATGCCAGTTAATATCTCAGATTACTGTGCTTTTGTATTTATCTTTCCCTTAATGCTGACAAGTGCAAAAATCTCCATGAAAATACCAACTAAAAGTATTTTGCTTGTCAAAAACTTTATGTATAAAACCTGATCAACATAAAAAACCACTTCTGAAGTTACTTTTCATAAGTCATGCCCAAACTATTCTAAAACTGAAGTTCTCACAACCTTACAACATAAGAAAGAGGGTAACTAATTTGGTACAGCTGCTATTAGTTTCCATAATGCCCAATGCATGGAAAACAACAAGAAATTACTGCATTCTATACACTATTTCTTGAGGGGTTTTTTGCAAGTATGTCCAGTCATTTATCTCCCTTATGCCAAATGCATTCTGACAGGACACCTGTCCATCCCTATGGGATGCGTGTTCTTGGACACAGTTACATACTGCTCTCATCTCCCTGCAAAGGTATGAAAATGCTCCATTTGACAGCAAGCATGCATTTCTCAACACACTGTTAACATTCACCTATCTGTTTTCAGTATTGATCTTTTTGCTGGAAAAAACACCAACAATGTTCTATTTAGGAGAATCAGGAATGCTACCAGTCTATAAAAATACTACTGATGGGAGTCTCCTCACAAGCTGTATATCTATCTGGGAGGCAACTCCTTGAGAGCAAAGCATTCAATGCTATTGATTTAAAAACTTTCCTCTAGACTGGAACACAAAGGCCAACATAGGTAAGTGCTTCTTCCTGCTGGCATCAGTGCATTAGATAAGGTGCAAGTGCAAAAACCATAATGTATCCTAGGAAGGAACACTTGGGAAAAACACAGTTTTCAGATGAAGGCTATGAAGATTTAAGTGAGGATCCTCTGCATCTGTGCAAAATAAAAAGTCCTTTTATTACAGGATTAAGTTTCCAGATGGGTACACAAAACCACCTTGCCATCTCCTTCCAGCAGCATTAAAAATCAAACAAGGAACACAGTAATCAGTTTACTTACATTGTGTGATAGTCCATCAAAATGTCTTTATTTCTAATTACTTCTGTATACTTGATAGTTCCAGAAGACTGTTTTTCCTAACAGGAGGCCTATGAACGCTTGCTTCCATGTTCTGCTACCGGGCACTTTTCATGATTTTCACTCTTGTATTCCGTAAGTGGGAACACCTCTTACCCCTTAATCCCTACAAAAAGTCCATCATCTTATTGTACCTCAGTCTCCAACATTCGTGTTGTGGAGTCACAATGGGACAAGGACAAAAGCCTGCAACAACTTCAAAAAAAGCTGATTCCATCTTAAAAGTTATGGTGAGAACAGAGACACACCATCACACCTTGTCAGAGTTAATCAGCAGGTTATAAAAAAAGGAAGCAAAATATATCCAAGAATTTTGAATAAATTAAACATTTATAATTTAAGCATTAGAACATGAATTAAAAGTTTATTAATAATTTGAGGAGAAAGAGGTGATTGAAGTGACTCAATAAGGACAACTTATTTTTATGAGAGCAAAAAGAAAACACCTTCAGCTAACTAAGCAAGATGAATTATGTGAAAAAATACATCTATAGCTAAACTGCAAAGAATGAATTTTTTTAATATTTTGACCACTCTGCAATCCCTCTAAACTTTATAGTCAATTGGATTTTTAAAAGGTAACGACACAAAGACATTACTAATCATCAATTATCTTTATGAAACACAAAAATAACAAGACAGCACAATAGTGGTGCGGTTTTTTTTACTTTTATAACTGCAATTTGAATCATCATTAAGATGTTAAAACAAAAAAAAAAGGTTTCAAAGAACCAACAGAATTAAGTCAGCACAAGTAAAGACAGAAGACATATTCCAAAGCAACAAACTATCTTTGACTGTGCTTTTAAAACAGTTTCTAAAAATAGAAAATGTTACAGCAAGAAAGAATGGCAGAAAATTCAAAGAAAAACAAACAGGTTCACTAGCAGTGAAACCAGTGAAGTTTGGTTTCCTACGATTTATCTTTTGTTCAGTAATTCCTAACACTTAACCTAGCTGCCCCAACTCCCCCAGGCTAAAACACAGCTAAGTTGTTTATTAGGAGAAAGTTCACCAGCAGTAAGATTGAGTAAATTATGATCTTGTTATGATCTTCCCATGAGCAAACTGAGATCTAGTAATCTCAAAGACAGTGCTAGGAGTCCCACTACAGGTCCCACAAGACCAGACTTCACAGAAATTAACAGTTACATAGCAGGAAACAACCCTCTGCCCACAAAGATGGACTTGACTTCAAGGGCAATGTCTGATTTATGACTTTCTTTTGTGTCTGAAGCTCTCGCCAGCTGAATGTTTGGAGGAAGGGTTCACTATTGCCTTGGTTGCATAAACTGCTGAGCACCTCTGGCCCAAATCCAACAATGCACTTAAGTATGTGCTTAACTGTTTTGCTGGATCAGAGTCAGTACATTCAGTAACATATGCAGGAGAGCTCTGCATCCCAAGCAATAAGCTGTTAAAACCCAAGGACAACATTTACAAGGATGATTTGTCTGACAGATAAATGAAATATCCTCCAACTATAGGAGATTAAAACCCTAGCCATAGCAACATCAATGGTGGCACTACAAAACACACCTTTTTGTACTCGCTTTGGAGATGCTGCAACAAGGCTTATTAAGCTGGGCTTTCAGTTTGCATGTTTGATTTTTTTTTTTCCTTATTCCCATTACAATACACACCTCTTCTAAAGGGATAAGACAGCCTTAGGAAAGAAAACTTAGTGTACAACTAACTACTACAGTATTTCATTCTTAAGACTGCTTTTTCCACACAACTAGGTGTCTGGAGAAGCCAAGACTACTACCAAACGTTTAAAGTTTATTAATGACACGAAGAACTGCAAATACAAGGTTTCAGAATCTTAAACCTCTGATTGAAGTTTTATAGCTTAACTTGTACACTGAATTGCTATTACATGACCATTCATGAGAAAAGCACCTACACCTTGCAGAAGATTAGAAAAAACAGTGGAGTACTTTACTCCACAGCAGAAAATTTTCATTGGGTATTTAGGAAACAGTGGCTGTAAAGCAAGAATTCCACATTTTAAGTGTCATCCAAGCACTAAACTCCTCAATGACAAGTCCAATGGCTCCAAAGCAAAGCTGCCCCATTTGTCACTATTTCCCACACAGAGATCTTCCAGGGCAGACTACAGAGGTTTCATGGAATTAAAATGGTCCACATTCAGTTTATGGAGAAAAAAAAGCATTAAAACCAAAAAAGAGAGCATAGCACCGGAAACTCACATCTTGCTCAAGAAAAAGCAAAATGAAGAAAATATAGCAACCTCCTGATCTCTTATTACTTATTACTGCAGCCTGAAGTGTCTGAATGTTCAAACACTTGTATTCGTCACAAAAACTTTCATGTTCTCTACAGAAAGGGCATTCTAAACAAAGTAGGTCTGGCCAAAAGCCCTTTAAAAATAAAAAAGAAAAACAACAACAAAAAAAACCCCACCATGCTAAAACACTGAAACAAAGTTTTCAAACAGTTCTTTGAAGAAAATTATTTGTAATTCCAGCCACAAGGAAGGTTCCTCAAGAGGAAGGTTTTCCCGGTGTTTATAGATTACAAAGAGATAACAACCATAAACATGTTACTATACGCTTACCTTGGATACTTCTTCTTTTCCACTGTTGTCCTTAATGAATACTTTTTCCAGTTCAGGGCTTATTCCTTCTACATTACACGGCACACGTGAAGCAGTTGATTTTGGCACTGAAATGTTTGACAGTGGCATAGGGACTGATCTGGAAATACAAGCCTAGAAGGTAGACAGTAACATGACTTAAAGATGGAAAACAGAATAAAGGCACAAGTCTGAGACCAAAACTAAAAACATTACTAAGTAAGAAGCTGTGTATTAGTTTTGCCATCCAGAAGATCATCTTTACTTAGTGAATTTAAATAAAAACAAATGCCTGCATAAATAAAAACCCAATGTATCATCTCTACTTAACTCAAAGAAGAGTTGTATAATCAAAGCATTCTATGACTTCACTTGGTAGTAAGTAGACAGGTGTATGTACTTTCCAGAGGCACCAGACTACAGTTTACACTGGAGGGGGACGGGGAGCGTGTGGGGCCCTGATGCTAATGTTTTAACTGGGATCCAAAAGGCATTTCATAACATTCCTACAGCTTAATGACTCAACTGAAATATTCACTTAATGCACTTTTACTCTCTTTTGGCTGGCTTTCGCAAATGAAAATTAAAACATTCATTCTGAACCTTTAATTTCATTAGCTTATAGCTTTTCAGAACTTTATGTCAAAAGTCTTAAGAGAAATCATCTTGAGTTTAAGATAAAAAGCATGTAAGTAAGTAAAAATATGGCTTTCAGAAAAGCCTGTTGAGTGGAGCTCTGTTACCAACAGGAAACACTCACAAGAATGCACACACGTCTTGCACAGTCAACCTTAAAAGCTTCACCTTGGCAGCAGCTACACTGACAGCCATGAACCGTGTTCACATGTCAATCAATGTGTTCTCCTCCTACTCACAGAATCACAGGATGCTTAAGACAAAATGTAAACATTTTTTCTGAGTTCTTATCAAGTGAATCTTGCACAATGTGCAGCTCCCAAGGTGCAAGTCATTTGCAAGCCATTTTCTGACTGCCAAAACACAATGCCTGCAGAACGGCTCTATCAGAGAACACCTTCCTAAGAAATCTAAATGTCACATGAGCAATGACAAAGTGAGCTCCAAGTACTAAAGAATGTTTCTTCACAGCATATGTCCTAGGTGGGTTTCAATCTGTGTCAAAGACTGTTTGCTATGTGACTATAATGGCACAGGTACTTGCAACAGCTTGCTCTGAGATGTAAAGCAAAATCCTCTTCTATGCAAAATGTTCCAGGACCCTTTGTTATAAAGGCTTAACAGGTTCAGGAAAAGTATGAAATTCCTATTGTCTTCACTGCATTAGGTTTTGACCACAAGATTTTACCCCCACAGAAGGAATGTAAGGAATCAGCCATTACAGCTCAACCAGCTGCTGTAACTAACTGTTTTATAGAACACCAGGTAGCTAAAAAGGTACTCAGGAAATGCCATGATTGAACCAACATTTCAGATGTTCAAAGAGTGGCCTGTTAGTAACAGGGACTCCAAGCTAAGGATCGACTACTATAGGTGAAATTTAATCAGGACTCAAATATCTGCACTCCCAAATAAGCCATGATTAAATGCTTTCTACAAGTGGCTTAAGGTCCATGAAGGCATTGACTGAACCTCACCTGAGCTTCAGAACTGTAACGTGGGTTGCAATTTTGCTGACACGTTGTAAGGACTAGATCATGACTGCTTTGGGCATCCTCCACTGCACCCTGCTTTGGTACTTTCTTTTTCTTTATTTTCTATTTTTATTTTTTAACTAGCCCAGATAAAATTAGGCTGCAAAACTTATAAGCAAATACCCTCCATAGGAGCTTTGAAAGTTTACCACAAAAAATTAGTCTTTGAAGCAAGTATGTATCCCTGGAAGCACAGGCTTATCTGGCCATGCCCAAAACTTTTACATCATTATGTATTTCACTTGCTATCCTGGTGCAACCCTTCTTTTATTATATGATTACCATCAGATAAATTCCAGTGAAGGTACAGTGTATCAGACTGTTAAGCATTTCAGCGTACCACACAAGAGAACAAACACAAGACAGATGGGAAGGCTCAGCAGGCTGTTCAGCCAACCCTGGTAAGGTGGGAGGCTGTTAATACAAGCAACTAACCACTTACCTGAGTCTGACTGATTGCTATATGGTTGCCATGGAGAGGGGACTGACGTTCCTTCTCTTTGTTGTGACGACTGCTCTGCTTACTGCGCTGAAGCTGCTGCCTCAGTTTGGCAATCTGCTGGAGAGAAGTTCAGGTCAAGTGAGAATGAGTTATCGAATGGGTAACTGCTCAAACCTTCACATATCAAGTGAACCATGGACATTTTAAATCCTCTTTGGAGGATTTTACAGGCATATGGGATTGCCTTTCCTTAAAGTATGAGCATTAAAGCTTCTTTTTGCTTATCAGATACTCCAAAGTATCTGCCCTATTCACCAACCTAAATACAACAGGCTTCGTTTATTTAGTGAATTTCCTCATTTACACACAAGCACTGTAATATCTGATGCAAATAAAAGTAGTCAGAATGACAATTTGTAGCATTTTCTAACCTCTAACTGGTTTAAACTGGGGACTTTGAAGCCTATAGTTTAATTTGTTTGATCTTAAACCAAACCATAATTTTTTAGTAGTAATTCATCATAAAAGTAAAGAGCCTTCACAAACAACTGGCAATCAAAATGCACTGCTCATCTTTGAGTACTTATTTAATACATTCAATAGCACTTCCCTGCAGGCAAAATTATCACAAATTCCTTCAGGCATATGGAATTATCTTTCCTACTGTCTGCTGCAAAGATGTCTAATCAAAAGTTACATATTTTAAATGTCAAATGCAACTAAAGCCATTATCCATTTGACCTGCTCCTTAACAAGAAACCTAAGAACTTCATTTGGGGATTGCTCTACTTATTTATCCCTCCTGGGAAACTTCTACATGAAAGAGAGTACTTACCTCTATAAACATTGTCTCAGAAGTTTAGACTATGTGCAAATTCACACAACAGGTACAGACACTTCCTTAAAACTGGATAATTTGTTCCCTTAGGCGCAAATCCTACTGTTCCCCATGCTCAGCTCACTGGTATATAAGGCCATGCATGGCCCCATTTCATTTTTAACTCAGCTAGAGACAGAATTTTTAAAAACCTGAGGGCAAGTAAGGAGAATGAATGCACATGGAATTCATACATCAGCTGGAAACTAACCTCTCTTTCTGAGTGACAACTTACAAGTACATGCACTCTGTGGTTATTTCCAAGTAGTTAAATATATCACTGGTACTCTTGCAAAGCAACTCTGTGGCAGAGAATCACTTCACATCACTCTTCACAGTGTCAGAGATGTGCTTGGTGAAGAGGTTTGGATGGAGCTTTGCTGCGGGCTGTGAACTTTTCTTTGTGCTGTTTCTGGTAGCACTCACAGAAGAACAATCTACCTTTAGGGCTTCATATCAAGTCTTGCCACAGCTCGTTACCCATATTTAGAGAACTGCTACTCAGAAATGGCTGAATGCTTTGATCTTTAAGCAACAGACAAACAGTTCAAGACTTCCAAAAGGGTCTGTGTGTTCAATACATCCAGAAAAACAGAGCCCTAATACAGCTGCATTACTTACACAGATGAGCTACATTTAGAGAACTGGGACAGTGAGCTCTTGATAAAAGGTGCAACTCAAGCACCATGCTGCAAGAAACTTTGGAGTATGAAGAGATATTTCACCTCTAAAAAAAATACATACGTTTGTCTGGAACTTTTCCCTTCTTCCTGTAGGAGTAACAGCAATTGGGAAACCCAACTCCATAGATGAAAAAAAATGCAGGTAACTACTCTGGTAAATATACACACATTACAAATATCTGTCTTACATTGGAATGCTGAAGAATGGGGAGAACTGGGAAATAATCTTCATCTTCCCTTTTAAAAACAGAGGAGAAAAATGATGCCCAGATCAGAAGACAGCTGTGGACAGAGATGGCTGGCTACAAGAATAATCAGAAAGCAAGGAGAGTGCTGTATATAAATCCTTCATTTCTACTGCCTCTCCTTGATGCTGCGCACTTCCTCCTAAATCAAAAAGTTAAATACACTATTTTGTTTAATTTAAATGAAATATGGTTTCTGAGTTCTCCTCAGGAGCACACTATGAAAAAAAATAACTACACAATACCACCTCAGAGGTCTGGCTGACTGATTTCTGTCACAAGTAAGCTTGCAAATCTTTGAGGACATAGACACTCACCGTAAAATTTGGATAGTGAAAGCTCTAAATGGGAGAGTGTTGATAGGCTGGTATGTCTCTAGGCTAGCCAAAAACCTTGAAGCTCTGATACTGTGAAAGGAATCAATGGATCCCTGGAATTTACGGTTCTCTCAGCCACCTCAAGAGTATGTGTATTTTGGCAGTCAATAGGCTCTTGACACTAACATAAAGAAAAGACTTCTTGGGTCACTGAGGAGAAACGGAAGAGGGAAAACAGTTGATTTGACTGTGTATCTGGAGCTGATACGATCACTTAAGCCAAACAAGCAATGCAGTGAAGAAACAGATGTGCCTTCTTAGATCATACGTCCTTAGCCCTGAACTTGCAGGACCCTAACTGTCCATGATGTGGTAGTTACCTTTGGACAAGAAAATGAGAAAGTAACAATGGGCATATAAAAAGGAATTCGCCATTTCTTATTTATCCAGCAGACCTGGGAGACAGAGGCTTGCTGGCACAGACAACCAGCAAGCTGGCAGTGTCAATGAGTACATGAAATTCGCTGAACTAAATGATGCTCCAGCTCTTCACCAAGGGGAGTCCCCAGTGTTCTACCACTTGCTCAAGCTAATTCTGACATTGCAATAGCTCTTTTTATTCTACAAGATTGTCTTTTAATTACCAATTATTCTCTATCTCAAACTGAAGTAAAGTCACTACTATTAACAGGAATAGACAGCTGTGCTAGCTTCCTTGAAGTTTATCTACACCTTCTTCTCAGGTAGCAGAGAAGCGTCATCAGAGCATCAAACATAAGCAAAATGATCTACAGACAAGTATGAGGTACCCTAATTCTTACAAAACAAATATAATTTATGGAGTAAAAAAGGATCTGAAACATATGCCTTGATGGCACCTGTTCTACCAATTATCTCAAAGAAGCAGCAGATCCTTTCTCTTGGGCACTCAACTGATGCAGCTAATATGAGCTAGGGAGCCTGCTGTGCAAAGAAAATGGTGCCAAGTGAGTGGTATCAGGAAAACAGGCACTTGAAGATCCACCATTAGACCAGATCTATTCAAAGGAAATAGTGCCAATGAAGTGGCAGGAAAGGAACCATGTGCTATGCTGGGGAAACCAAAGGGCAGTAACAAAACACTCCATTTTCACTGAGCAGCTAAGAACAGAAAAGGTTTGGGACACCACTTCCCTCACACGCCCAAGTTCTGAGCACGAACATGAGTGGGGCATACACAGTCATATTAAGGAACACATGTAAATCATCACAAAAAGATCTCACGTGTATCCTAAAGCATCCACTTGTCGAAGACATTTAAGCGTTAGCCTTGCGCATATGTGCACTTAGATCCATAACGTGAATTATATAAGTAAACAAATTCAAATGCTCTCCCTGCCTACCTAACTTGAAGACATGCAGAATATTCCCTTTAGAAAATACAGCTATTTTCTTAGAGGATACAGCTGAAAGTAAAACAAATTTTAAAACAAGAATCAAGGAATTTATAAAGGAGTGAACTCAATTTGAATGCTACTTCCAATGTTCGAATGCCCTTTGTTATTGAAAACTGTTTTGCTACATTTCGATGGGTAAACATATATGTAGTGAATTTCAAAGTACATCTTTTAATTCACAATTTGGCAAGTACTCTCATGTGACTGCATGGAGGGGGAAAACACAGCATAAATCTGTGCACATTTCAGAAAAAATTAAAAGAATTTTCAGCCTTTGCACTTCCAGTGACTGTTCTCTGCAATGTTGCTGATGCAGCGGAAAGACTCTTTTCTTCCCCTATTTTAAAGTAATTTATAAAAAAACCCCACCAACAATGAACACCAAGGAAACACAAAGATCAGTGCATCAGAAACCTACACAAAGTCATTCAGGGCACAAAGTTTCAGTTTGGTCTTAATGATTTGCTGTCAGTCAAAGATAAAATGACCATCCAGGATTATTAAACAAGTCAGGAAAACCCCCTACAAATATATTTTCTGCTTCCTAAGTATTTCTCCAGCTTGAAGCTGTACAATGAATATTAATTTTGTCTATGCCACTTGTAATATGCATGCAGTCTAATATAACTAATGACACTAAACTGAGAAATAACCAAATTAGGTCAGTGCTTTACAACACTGGGATAATCTGAATATCCTGGTAATTTCTCCCTTTTGAAGGGACCTAGATGCAGATGAATACGAAGGAACCTGACACATCCCACTGTACCTCTCCAAATGCTCACTAATATTTACTGGTCAATAGGCTGTATTTTTACAGCTCAGGCTACACAACATGGTAACTTCCTACTGCTGAACAAACCACAAACTCCTTGGTAATTAATGAGTGAGCTCCACCTCAATCATGAAATGTTTGTTAATAAACAAGTTAACCAGTAGGTCAAAGAGCAAAACAAGCATTAAAATTCACCCTAAACCTTTGAATACAATCTTTCAATTGGTATATGAAAGCCCATTAGGCATGCAAGCTCTAATATTCAATTCTCTTTTATTCCCAAGTCCTTTTCAAGTACTCTGTAAGAGCAAAAGGGACCTTCCAATGGGGGGCTGTTGCTGTCTGTGTAACAGATATAGCACAGAGAGCTGCTTAAGGGAAGTGAAAAATCAGCTGTCTGAAATATGTCTTTAAAAACCTATACAAAGCGAAAACTACTTGCTTTAAATAGAGGGTTTTTCCCAGTTCTGGGTAAATTCCAGTTCAGGGTAAGCTATAACTAAAATTGTCCCTGAACAACGTCAACAGAATTTCAAACTAATTATTCAGGTTGAAAAGGGAAAAAATACCAGTGTTTTTAGCCATTACTTGGTTTGTATTCAGTATAAAGACTGATAGCAATCTTCATCTCCCAGTCAAGACATGTACCTACTGAAATAATGTTAAAGCAGTGCGGCATCATCTTAGACAAGTTACACTTAAGACTTCTTAAAATCAAGTAGTAGAGCCCTTCAGAATAAACAATTCTTTAAAAGCAGATTTCGTTATGAAATTATTAAAGGAAAGTTTATATTGAGAGCTGGGGACTTTTAAATTTCTGACAGACTCACTACAAGAAAGCAAATATATCTATTTCAGCGCTAGACATTTAATCCTGACGCATACCTATTCCAATTAAGGGCAAAGTAAGTTTCACTACCCAAAGTGAAATCCTTTTTAAAAGTGGTAATTCTGAATTCATTTGCTTGCTTGGGATCTTAAACCTATACACTCACTTTTAGTTTTTATGATAAAGATCTTTTAAAAAGAGCTACCAGTTGTATTAAACAAATGTATCTCATTTTAATAGTACTCAAATTTAACCAAGAAAAAAATTTTTTTAAACTTAAATGCACATTCAATCTTATTTTATCAAAACCAGTAACTATCACACAAGTGTTTAGCTAGTTTACAGAACCAACATATTAAAAAAAAAAAACCATGCTAGAAACCATCCCATT
Source organism: Aphelocoma coerulescens (assembly GCF_041296385.1). Classification (NCBI taxonomy): domain Eukaryota; kingdom Metazoa; phylum Chordata; class Aves; order Passeriformes; family Corvidae; genus Aphelocoma; species Aphelocoma coerulescens. The sequence continues at coordinate 34,557,465 of NC_091015.1, read as the reverse complement.
AATTTCTGAAGCAAGAAAACATGAATCCAAACTGCAAAAACAACCCAAGGAAACTGCAAACAGCTATCTACTTGTTTACTGTCAAACGCTATGGGAAACAATTCAAAATTCTAAGCAGAACAATGTTACCTACACCACACATAACAAAAGCAATTGCCCAGGAGAAGGTGGTATTTTTATTTCTATTACTTAAGCTCTTGCTTTCAGCTGCCCATAGTTTTGTCAAATATCTACCATGCAACATTCTGATCTTCTATCTCCTCCCCATCAGAGACTTCAGTACAAGTGTTAAAGTTGTTTAAGAATGTGATTTAAAATGAAAGGGGGATGGAAGAGATTTTACCATTTTATGTGCCAAAACACCTTACTTTAGCTTTTTACCTGTACAGTTCTGTTTTCCACTGTTTTGGATGAAAAAGCCAAACATTTGCCTGGGGGTCCTTTATGCTGTAAATGTGCTCTTTTAGTCCCTTGGAAGAATCTTTACATTTGGTGAAGCTTTGGCAAAAATTTCAGTTTGCACATGTTCAAGAAAGATATCTGGAACTGGCAGCTGCATTTGTTAACAATTCTGCCTCTCGTGGGCTTCACACTTTGAATAGAACCACCCCAGAGAATTTCTCCTTCCAGGAACTGCAGATTACTGTGGCACAAAGAAAGTGAGTGCACAGATACTCTTGGTATTGAACAAACACTTAACACCCACCACATACAGGCTGACACGTGAGGGAAAGGAAAAGATAGGGATAAAATAGAAGCCAAACAATGGAGAGCCAGAACTGACAAGGAGCTGAAAGGTAACAGAGTAAGAGCTCTAATAGGTTAGATGACGAGTGCTGGATGATGCATGCAGAATGACACTGGGTTATGAATCCAAGGAACTAGAAAAGGTAAGAAAACTGCCCTGAGTAGCTTGAGAAAGGAAAACAGAGGAAGGGGAAGAACTGTAAGCTGAAGAAGACAAGGGTGGTTTTGGGGTGAACAACCATTGCAAAGTTTGGATAGAAACAACTCCCTTCCACAGAACCTATTTTGTCCACTAATGCATTCTATCGAAAAAGGAACTGTGAAACACATTGGCCACACATTTCTTATCTTTCTCGTGTGGTCAGTACACCAAGAGGGTGGAAACCCAGTACAATGGATCACTGTTATCAAATAACAAGAGACTTGCTCACATGCTGAAGGTTTCACTATCACTGACAGCCACAGGCCTGTGGTGAAGTAGAGCTGCTTGTTGCACAAGTTGATAGGGAACTGCCAGAATACGAAGGATATTCTCTCAGTAAAAGCAAGGAAACATTATCCTAGAAAAACAGATGCTCCTCCTGTCTGTATTATAATTTCTTTGTGCTGGTAGGTAAGGTTTAAGCCAAAACTTCTCTGACACAAAACTCCTTCTGCACTAATTTCTGATCACTTAATCTGTGATTCTGAATGCTTCCTCACAGCTGCAGATGAAGTCATCCAGGCAACTGAAGGCCCATGTTCCAACACATCAAGGTTTCATAAGAGGTACTGAGTGAGATGGGAACAGAAAAACCTCTTTGGATCAACCTCCCTTTGGCCCAGGTCCTCATCTTTAAAAATGAGGCTATTGCCACCAGTGGATTGCAAGATTATTCCATATTTGTCAAATGTGATTTTAAAATTTGAGTAATTAAACTTGCATCACTCCTTTTGATAATTACTCTTTCTATCAATGTCTCACTCCTTTTGATAATTACTCTTTCTATCAATGTCTGTCCAGAAGAGGAATATATACTGCCTCTAACTGTTTCTCCTAAGATAACCTATACATTTCTTCTCATTTTTGAATGCCTTATTCAACAGAGAGTCAGGAAAGAACATGCAAAAAGCCCCGAGTATGAGGGAAAGTTACACCTCATGGGAACATGCTGCAGGATTTTTTTTTTTTTTTTTAAGAAAGTGCAGAAGAAGAAGAGAGGCTACACCCTTCCTGACAGCGGCATGAGGCTGAACGTAGCCCGTTATTAGGTTCTGGACGGATTTAGTTACTCAAACTCTGGACAAAATGGAGGTTACTGGGACAAAAACTGAGATACTGTCATTTCAGCTGAGCTGGAGACCATTTTACTCTACTTTCTCATGATGCAAATCCACTTCACTTTTGGTAGGTTCTTTCTAGTTGCAATTATAGTCTACAGCAAAATATTTTTGACTAAAGAGCATTTCAAGTACTCATACCATTACTGTATCAACACTTTTTTGTGAAAGTGGTGTCCTCTCGATCTCCAACCTAAAATCTGAACAAAATTTCTAAACAAGAATATGTTAACACACCACCTGACACTTTGCCTCTTTCAGGACAGCAGCATTAAAGGTCAGAGAGCTAACTAAGGTAACACTGAACAGAAAGCAAGTAACAAGAAGCTGGTTCCTCAATGCTCACTCTGGCCAGTCTCTCACAGCCAATGCTTCATAGTATGCAGGGAGGAAGTCCAACAAGCATAAAATAACAATCACTCTTCAAACAACTCTTAGATTGGAGGTAAAACCTGTTTCAAAAGCAAAAGAGGAGAGGGAAAGGGTGCAGATTCCATGACTACAGCGAGAGTTTAAAAAATATCTTGGGCTTATCAAAATTTGAAAGGCTCCACTGTGCAAAACTTCTCACCTCTTTCAGCTGATCAGCACTTCCCCACGATGCTGAGCGCTGATGTGATCTCTTTTCTGCTCCCTCTTCAGCCCAACAACTGGGTGTCTAGAAGGGGGGGAAAAAAAAATGCACTGTACTGAATTCTCCAGGTAAGACGAACTTTTGGCACAAATTACTGCTTTACTCTTTAGGCAGTGTCAGAGTCACATGAATAAATCTCAGAATCTGATATGCAGCACTAACAGTCTCAACAAATAAAAAGCAATACAGAAAACCAAAGCTTTGTAAACTTGCATTTACAAAGCATGAGAACAATGCACACTACTGAAGAAGGAATCAGAGGCCTGACAAAAAACCTCACCTGGCTGCTCCCACCCGGTGCTTTGGCATCCATGTCTATGTTTCACTCAGCAGACAGTTTAGAAAAGCACAAGATTAAAAAAACTGTACAACAAACTCAAGCCAGGACTCACTTCTCTCACCTGTCTTCCTCAACCACTGGACCACATAATCAATCCCTTCTTGCTAACTCTGACTTGACAGAGAGTTTGATACACCTTTTATTATTTTTGGCACCAACTTACATGAGCAGTACCATGACACGCAGACCTTTTTCAGCCATATCTCAAAGCCATGAAGTTTGGGGACTGTCCTCAAGATGCAGGAGCTAAAGTTAAACCCCAAAGACTGAGAAGCATCTGAAAGCCCAAACTCTTAACTACTATGCTTATTCGCCACAAGGCTATTATGAAAATTGAGGTTATCCACCAGAATTCCTGACCAAGAGAGTCACAGGAACAATGGAAACATCTAAAATTCAGGAAGAGTTTGGGATATCAACTATATAAAACTCAGGGCTATAGGCACATAAATATAAATCTGTTTACACTGGGGGCTTTTTCCCCCAACAATTTCTACTAGTATCAGCTGACTCTTTCAGAGTAAGTCCAAAATAAATAAAACCATACCACAGAAAACAACAATTTGTCCATGGGGTTTTTAAGGGAGGGGGCTACTGCTGACACTTCTAGGGAGACAGAACCCCAGACGGCAGGACAAATAGGATCTGGGATCCACATCCCTGTGGGACTTGTTCTCATGCATGGAAACCCTAATCCTCCACAGCTTTCCTTACTCTTGCTTCCTATCTAGGATCTAGAAACTTCCATAGTACCCACATGGATAACAGCGATTCTGTTTGGCTGAGGAAGGAGCCTGGGCACCACCTTGGAGAACACCATAAAACCAACAGCTCCTCACTGTCCTGCAAAGGGAGTTGAGAGCAGCCCCCAGGCCAGGCCCCTCCAGCTAAACCAGGCCAGGCATGGTACCATCAAGCACAGAACTGCAATTTCAGAGTGTGGCCTGCACCTTCAGAACCACCACACTGCCACAGCATTATACAGCCCTACAGCCCAGCACCTAACTCATCAGTGCTAATATTTAATGTACTCAGTCTCTGTGTGCACAGGCCTACTCAACCCCCTTGTGTTTTCTGCCAGCCCTGCACTTTCCATGGTTTTGGTGGGGCTTTTTCTCTGCTATTTTTACACCACCAGTAATACTTCAGCCAAAGGCCCAGCAAGCCGTGTGGGCGACTAGAAAGCAAAACAGAAAAAAATCAGTCCTGAAGTTTTTCCTGCATGCTCCCAGAAAAGAAAAAACAAGTTCTTATATAAAAAATTAAGAGTTCTGTGTATTTATTACTTGACTTTGGGTCTGGGGAAGAAACCAGAAGATAATGCGGTTATGAAAAAAAGAATAAAATCAAATGTGAAAAGTTAAAACAGCTACTTAAAACTATGTGAAAGACAAGGCAGCCCCTCAGCCAAGCAATGCTTAACTCTCCTGACCCAAAGCAGAGCCTCTGCCAACATGCATGTGCCACCTGTGTGTGCATCTGCTTGCTCTGCATTTTAACAGAGCCATGTTCTAAATAATTACTTGTTTTTGCAGATCAGGTACTTACCATCTTCTCTGGAATTTGTGTGAAAGACATTCTGTTGGGTTTAAATGATGTTTTTTTTAAAACACTGAAGTGGCTTGCAGATTTCTACTGAACTAGAGAAAATGAGGAAATTTTTTACTTTTTCAAAATCATGGGCTTTCACAATCTGTTACAATTTACTTTCCAATTTAAATTGCTCTTACAGTATTTTACTATATCCCAAGTACAGCTGGGATATAGTACCACACCCTGACACAACAACAGCATCGCAAAGGGAATTCCCAGAAAATTTATCTTTTAAGTGTGTTTTCTGAATACAGCACTGCTCCACAATTTGGGGAACACCAGGATGATGCAGAAGCAGGCAGTTTGGCAGCTTAAATACTTACTGGTAGTGCAGAAGGGTGTAGCAGGGATCACTATAAGCTCATACCCTTTCAACTACAGCTTAAAAAACTGAAAAGATACCAAGAATCTAAAAAGCCAAGTGACTTTCTCAATAAAGAGAAGTACACTGTTAAAAAACAAAACAAATATATAGAATACATGAGCTTGACAGTATTTTTAGTAAACACAGATACTGATACAGATAGCAAGGACAAAAAGCAAACTAAAATCAACCCCTGAAGTTCATCAACAACACTGACTGTTAGGAGAGAGAGATGGGAATCCTTGTATTGCAGAGGATTTATTCAGAAATCAAAAATAAAAATCAGAAGACATCTATTCACTGAATACTAAATTTTGTACTTGTTCAAGTATGCTTTGACATTCTCTTCCACTCAAATAGCATCTCCCTGGAGACAAGGACTACATGGGTGCTTTCAGCCCCTGGTGAACTGAGTCAAGACACAACCCTTCAAAATATACACAGTATACAGGGGGCAGACTACCTGTGACCCCAAATTTTACCTACAGTATTAGATTACAAGCACTGTATGATGTTTCTAGCACAATACTGAAGTTGGACTACATTATATTAATGTGCTATTTAGAGGCAGATTTAAAAAAGAAAAAGCTTTACAAAAATTATACAACATAAGCAGTTACTAGAATATTATAGCAAGGTAGTCTTCTTCAAACCACAGAAATTGCTGCTTATAATATATTGTAATCCACATTATATGAAGAGTAGTTTTGGGTTTGTAACATCAAATTCTTGTATTCAAGCAAAAGCTTTTAAAAAACAAACAGGAACACCCCAGACTTGTTGCAGTCAAACAGAAATTCTGCTTTTCTAAGTTTAGCTTATGTATGACCACCTCATATCTGCCTTAAATGCTGTCATTTAGACCACAAATATTGATGGATACGTAGCATCCACAATCTGTCACATTTCATGAAAATTATTTACGACTTCCACAAAAGAGGCTTATCAATGGAAGCTGCAAGTGTACTTCTCAAATGTTAAACATATGAAAAAAATTAAAATCAAACCATAATTCAGAATTGTATCAGAAGAAAAATTTCTGAATCACAATAAACAAAATCACAGTAGCTGCACCTCAAGTCAGAGAGAAAGAGTACCTCTTACAGTAAGAGAGGTCAGGCACCAAATGTGAAACTGGTAACATTCCAGAGCAGAAAGAAATTTAGAGCATCACAGAAGTGATGTACCGAACTTCATCAAGAAGGATTAGTCCTGCTAAGATCTTAGGGGAAGAACCTTGAAAACATTAGATAACACATGCTGCACCTACAAAACATGGGTCCTTTGTTTTCAAGATGTGAAGGTTTATGTGCCATTTCAGTTGACACATGGGATAGGACATGCTCAGAATGCCACATCTGTTTGCCCTCTTCAGTCTTCATGTAAACCATAACCACCATTGTTCTTACTCACCAACCTTGTGGAGATCAGCGCTTTTTCCAACACGTTTGGTAATCCTGCCTTGCTTTTCCACCCATGCCAGGGACATACACCTACATTCTTTCCACTTATATCAGAATGACTGCATAGCATACCAACCTACCTAAACCTAAAATAAGACTGTATTACTTTAAGTATCTCACATTTATTGCCAGCCCTTCACTCCAATTACTACATACAGCCTGCATTCTGGAATACCTACATATGTCCACGCTTTACAGGGGAAGCAATGTGTTTTTGAAGAACTTCCACATTCAAAAGAAACCCAACAGCAGCACTAGAACATAAGAATTGATGGGTTTTCAGGTATTTCTAAAGCATTCAAAGGCCATCTAGAAACTTTACAAAAGAAATTGCCAAAGCAATTAGAAGTCAATTTGACTATAGATGATGACTCTTAAACATCAAATTGTGACTCTTATACACATGTTACCAGGTTAAGTAAGGTTAGAAGGATAAACTCATAGTTCTATGACACATCTTATTCCCTGTTCTTTCTGCCAGTGTACATCATTAAAATATCCCATAAAATCAATGACAACTAACACACCAATAAAAAAGCTTCATGGAATTGATCCTCTTCATTTATGACTGTTAACTTTAGAGCAAAAAAAAAAAAAAATCTACCCAGAAGAAAACAAAACGTGCCTAACGAGAGCTAACTACATTAAAGCCTTGACCTATCCATAAGAAAACCGTATTTTAGCCAAGCATTCCAGCCTAGTAACTCTGCACTATTCTTTAGGTTAGAGAGAAGTAAAAATTCTCAAAGGTGTTTTACAAACTTACTTTCATTTCATTTGTGCAATACCTAATTGCCATATACAATGAGAAAAACTGGATTCCAGTTGGATTGCTGGATATGCCTCAGTCATCAATTGGAAATCACTGGATAATAAATATGCCACTTGGCCATTTGCTTGTTTCTTTGTATTATTTAGACTGAGAAAGATTACACAGATTAACTGGCAATATTTTTGTTATGACATTAACACCATGTTTCTTTTTAATCTCTCTTTTCTAATTTTATAAATATCTTTTTAATTACTTAGCTACTGCCAAATAATTATATTTATCAACTCTGACAATTATCCAAAGGTTTCTGAAGATTCCAAGGTTATACACAGCCATTTCTATATCTAGTTGTTCTTTACACTATTAAGGGGGAAATACTTAAAAGATGAAGCATAAAGAAGTGGTGTACAAAATTGTTCCATCAGTGCTCCAAAAGAGACAGAAAAAACGGGGAAAGAAGTTATACTGAGTTTTAAATGGCCTTAATGAAAAGTTCAGATTTTAAAAAAGGAGAGGAGGTAGGACAATGAAGGAACTCAGGAAAGGGAATCACGAAGTACATCAACAAAGGTAACTTCCTACAACAGGAAGTTTACCTGCATTTCTGAAATACTAAAACATGACTAAATAAAATTGCAAACCTCTGATTATCCAAAACGTGCTGCTCCTTAAAGATCAGCTAGTTGTATGCAGATGCACACATATACGCATGAACATACACATAGAATTCTGAGAAATACTGATTTGTGCAAATACCACAATGCAGTGTTATAGGGTATTTTTCCAAAAGCAAACATAACCACCTCACTTCTCTTCTGTATTTTCAGTCAAATCACTTGGGGCAAGTAAGAGGGACACAGAAATATGAACCATAGTCCCATTCTCCAAGACATGACAGAAACTAAACCAAACAAAATTCTGCTCCCTCCCATCTATTCTTATGAAGAAACATTTTACTCATGAGCATTATACAGGTTGAAAGAATTTAAGTGGAAACAAGAACTTGGAATAAAATTCATTAAACATTCATCTGATCACCATGAAGACCAGAAACTGTCTCTCTTTCTTTAAAAACAAAAAGGCTAAGAAATTTGGAACAGCCATAATTACAACCTTAACAAAACTCCACAAAATCTGGATTTTAGACTATGTTTAATTAGGAACAAAACATACCCTTGAAAGAGAAATAATTATTCCACCTACCATGTAAGTTATACTGACAGCATTGTTCATGAATTTAGAAGTAAAACAAGAGATAATTTATTCTTCAATGAAACATGCTCATACAGAAGAATGGTTTATTGATTTTCATTATCTTCCTTTTATTTAACCTAATTTGCGATGCATGCACCCTATCAACAACTTGGAACTCATCCTTAGTTCTTGAAATTAGATATACTTCAAACTACACAGAGCTCAAACAACAAAAACCCAGACACACACTAAAACATGAGACAATGTTTTATGATCATCTTAAAGCCTTCCTAGTGAGCATTTTATTTGGGAAAAAAACCCCCACCAAACAAAAAAAAACCCCTCAAACTGGAAATCACTGAGCAAATCAATATGCTTGTTACATTTTACATATTCATAATCCCAAGGAGTGACTCATCTTAAGCACTGATAAACGCTTGAGTTTGGCATAACTTGGAAAAAAAGACAGCTAATGTAATTCCTTACTAGGAGATATCCACAAATCCAAACCTTGCAATCCCAGTGTTCCTACCCCTTTGAAATAATACTTAATTTTGTAATGACAGCAGTATGCTTTTCCTCTCTGTTATACCTGATTATGCTGAAAAGGTAAAACTTCATTTTTAGTTTCTGAATGAGGCAAAAGGAGGCAGCCAACAGTTCACATAACCTGAACACTTACTTGAGCTCACTAGGAAAGCAATTTTACTGCCAAATACTTGGAGCTCAAATATTTATAGAACACTTTGTTTATCTTTTCCGTAACTAGTGAAAAGGTTTGTTTGTGAATGTTTAAATATTCTAAATTTTCTATTCATAAGAGTATTTGTGAAGATTGATATGGATATATATTTTAAGAGAGGGGTTGAGAAATAAAGTAAGTACAAAGCATGCTACTGAAAATCTCCTGAATGGAAATTTTATTTTCAAAACAGAAAGACTTTAAAGGCATAGTATTGTGAAAGGAAGGCACCTTTCACAATAAATCCAGGATTAAGGGCTTTTTAGGTAGATCCTTTTGTGACAGTAAATGTGACTGCTGCCTTTTTGCTAAAACTAACTGTCTGGTTCCAAAATAAGCAGGACATGAAGACAGGTTTTTCCAAAGGGTCCTCACTACAGTTTCTAAAATTTTTCTTGGAACATTTTAATCATCAGTTTCTCAAATTCATTAAATGAGATTTCTGAAACATACAGACCCATTTTTTTTTCTTTTCTAAGCGTTCTATGCTTATCTTTACCCCATCAAAGAGCTTCCTGCATTGCAAGACAGCATATTTTAGAGATGAGGAAACTTCTACATACATTCGAACTTGTCCTGAGAAACTCAGTATTACACAAAAGACTAGAACCATAGAATCTATTTCAAGACCCATAATAACTATGGATCAGAATCATGGCACAAGAGATAAGCAACTGATTTAACAACTACACCTACATTGCCTGTTAGATTGAAAACATAACTAAGAGAGCTAGTTTCTTCTAGTTTCCAATTTAGTTTGGAAGTCAAACTCAAATGGCTTATTCCAAACCCCAAAAGCACTACTGAAAAAACAAGAATGCAGCTCCTTTGATAACAATTGTGGGCTGGTTAGAATTATGTATTTTTAATCATCTTTGGGGGCAACAAGCTCCAGCAGGAGGAGGAAGCAGGCAAGAAAGAACATTCACCTTTCTAGCCAAAGAGCACTGGAGCAGCAGAATGCCCCAGGCAGCCTACCTGCCATAGGCTCCTACCAAAGACACAGCTCTGAAGAGAATCCAAAGCTATGACAAGAGTATCAGGCCATCAATAACCTCAGTAGCCTTCCCTCACCCCCATGCATACACACAAACACACTTTGAGACCAACAGATTTATTACCATGACTTAGTAAAATCTTTAGTTTGTCAGCCACTGCTATAGGGACTCTTTCTTAAATAACACTCAGCACAATTTTGCATATAGAAGCTTCAAAATAAACCAGATACAAGGCTGAGATTGATCAGCCTCAACAGATCTGCCCACATTGAGAAAATTATTTTTAACAAACTGTTTTCTAAAAGCATAAAAATATTATCGTCGCATACCACGTTACTGCATCAGCACCGATTAAAAAAAGACTACTGCAACCTATTTTAGGGTTTCATATTTATAATAAAATTAAGTGAATCCACATTTCTTCAGAATTAAATTGAGTAGACAGTTACACGAAACATCTCTGTTGTCTTGTTTTACAGCTTTTACCTGAGTAGATTTATCTTTCATACATGAAGGGTAGTGTACATGGGGATCACGTGGCCACTGTCCTGTGAGGTAAGGTCCTGTTATTGTGTCCAAAGAAGAAGTTCGCCTTATGGTACCAGAAGTTCTGATTTGCTGGGATTTTGGCCTGTCCACTGTAGAAAACCAGAACAAAACCAACAAAAAAGTCAGGCTAAATTTGATGTGAAATGTTAAAAGCTAGCTATGACACACAATGGCAAAAACATATCAGAAACCTTTGTCTAAATGCCAAGCTGAAAAGAATGCCATCACATCAAAGCAAATAACATCAGACAAAGGACAAAAACAAATAGAAAAGGGAAAATTTAACAGTTACAAAAACCCCACAATGCTTCAGATGTTCATATCTGCAAAGAACTGGGCTACTTATACTATGTATTTTCATCAGCAAGAAACATCAAGCAAATTGAAATACAGTGATGATGCAACTCAGGAAAGCCAGACACGCAGAAACTATAGCACAGTATAGCACTTTTTAAGTCAGCTTGCTTAGCTTTCTAGATACTATAATACAAATAATGAGAAAAATTGTGGTTATTAAGAAAATGCCTCTCCAATTTATTCTCTTTTCTCTATTATTTCATAATTTAAATCAATTCTGTATTATTTACAAGATCCTGCTACAGGCCTTAGCAAGCCGAGAGTGTGTCTGTGTCTTTCCCTCTGAAAGAGCTCAGGTCAGAGCAGCTGCCTTGCTTGTTTTCACTCTTCATTTTGCCTGCAATCCTTGACTCCTCCCTGTACTTCTCTCTCCATACACCCAGATCATGGAACACTTTTTCTTGTATTTCATTTGGAGAGCAAAGTGCAGGGTGATTCATGAGATTGATGTGGGAAAGAACAAGAGTTTTACAGCACACTCTCTAGATTGTCTTGCTTTGTCCTTTAGGCAAAATTACTTTATACTCATCGTCTAGACTCCACCTCAGCCAACCTAAGCCCTACGTGGCAACTACTGTCTGTTTTGCTCACCCCTACTAAAAGAAATTCACAGGTGAGATACCTTCCAAGTTAGTCACGTGGTATGCACTGATCTGACCCACCAAAAGCCTACTCACTGCTCAGAATGTGAGAGCAGATCTGCTGGCACACTTCTGACTCCAAACAAGGCCACTGGCCTTCACAAGCCTTTTCTATTTGTGTAGCACCTAGAACTGATGGATCTCAAAAGGCAGGGTCCACCATCAATGTGATATATAGCATTCAGCACAATTAGGGTGTAGCTTGCACTAATACAGCATGGTTACAGCATCATATATGAAGACAATAATGTTAAAACAGACCATTTTATACAAATATAGATCTGCTGAAACACTGCATTAGCTACTCATTTTAGGTGAAGACTTCTAAATAATGCTGTGAATTTGACATGATGTAATACATCATACTGCCTCTCACACTACAATTGTTTTGACTGCCTCATCTATAAATCAAACCCCTAACATTTCAAACAGATCTATTCTTATAGGATTCCCATTGTGACAAATCTGCATTTTAAGAAAGATCCCTGAACTATTAAAAGTAAAGAAGTCTGAAATCCAAAATAAAGATGACAAATTTTAAAAATGAAACGAGTGTTTACATTTGTGCTGAAACACAAGTGTACCTAATGGGTACCCAGCTAAAAAGAATTCTTCCAACCTTCCCTGTCATGCTATGGCACTATGCTACTCTTTCAGGTAGCCCAAGTTCTGAAAGTTTCTCAAAAAACACCTTTTAAAACAAGTCAAAGACAATGCATAAAATTATGTTTGAAGATGAGGAAATAAGGACTAAACCCAAGAAAACACAAGCCCAAAAGACACAACAAAATATATACAACCAGAGAATTAGCTACGGTCTGTGACTTGTTCTACACCCAGAAGAAAGACAACAAATCCAACATTAATAACTAAACTAATGCCATTATAACTGAAGAGAAACAACACCACCAAAAATTACTAGTTTTATTTCTCCATGGTCATTTTGGAAGTGGACTGCAAAACATTGTCAAGCCCTGAAGCCAAGAGAAGAAAATGTTCAAGATGTGGTTTTTAAAGTCCCTAATATTCATCAATATTACTCTGAATTACAGGAAACAAACCACTTATCAACTGCATAAATCAATTCAAGTTAACAAAAATTTAATGTCATCCCTATTCCATCGTTGTCTGCACTCCTTCCATCTCCTTTGAGATGGCATGCACAGATGTGTGAAAGCAATTCACTGAGTTAAACATAAAGAAAACTAAAGTGCATCCCCCCAAAGTCATAAACACATGGTTTTCCCCATTACAGCAAAGTTGCCACAACATAATGGGCAGAAACCGCCAGGAGCACTAGAACAGCAGCAGCACTGTGGTCTGTTCAGTAACAGTTTTGGCTCCTCATCTTTTATGATAGATCATTAGATCATAAAAAATAAAGGAGAAGGGATCTATAAGCATGACATTTGAAGGAACTTTTGCAAATTACTATCTGACAAGGTGTCCTGTACAGTAATGTATTCAGAGATGATGGGATGCCCTGGAGAGCATCACTGTACTGGACCCCAACAGTGGCAGATCAGGTTAGCTTAAATTGTTTTCTAAATACTAGAACTGCTCTCAGAGTTTATTTCTTAATCTTGCTTTTCTCACCTCATAAGTCTGGCTTCCCACTACTCTAGGAAGCTACTATATAACACTTCTCCCCAAATTTTCATTATCAATGGAATACTGATGCTGTCATGAATATCCTTCTCCAGCCCAAATCACTTTCTCTGGTTGGAAACCTCATGTTCCAGTTTTCTCAGAGAATCGAAATAGCTGAAGTGCTTCAACAGCTCCTGAAGATAGCCAACAGACTTCAGCATTCAGAAAGGCTTCAACAAAACTAAGAAATCTCTAAAATTACAGACTTGATTTTATCCAAGTTTCAGACTAATACTCATCTGACAACATCTCAAGCATATGAATGGATTTTACTGCAGTGGTAAGTCAAAGGATTCTGTTGTCTTCCTCAGTGAAAAGTGAGACATCTCATATGAAAACCAATTCTACCTCCAGAATAAGCAAACTTAAGATCACAGCACTTAAGCAGCATAACATTACCTGAGGAAGTTAGCCAGAAATTAAAAAAGCAAGACATATGCTTGCAGCAAGGCAAAATACCTCATGACCACTGAGATTAGCTTGGTGGATTAGACCATGATGATAATAATGCCCAGGCTGTGGGTTTGATCCCTGTATTGGCTGTTCTCTTAAGAGTGGGACTCGATCCCTGTGAGTCCTTTTCAACTCAGAATATCCTGTGATGCTATGTGTCATTTAAAATATGCCAAAAGTTTTAATGGCATGTATTTAGGACAAATTGCTACACAATTCTAGTTATGAATGTTAATGTTATACAAAATGACACATGGGTCCACCTGAATACTACAGCTGGCAAAATTCAGCATGATCCTACCTCCCAGCAGGAATCAACTAAAATAAACTGCATGAAATCATGATTCTGCATGCTGTGTTGAGAGCAAAGAGAATTCTAGTTATACCACCTAGACTGACTGAAAAAAGGTTTCCATTTCTCTGACAGCAAAATGTAATTCAGTAAGAGGCTAACATGACAGCTCTTTTGAAAAGGACATGGGGCTCAAATAAAACCATCTGCTAGAGCTCTAAAATGAAGAGCTTGCCTTCCCATCTAGGATAGGCAGCTAACCTGCACATAATCTGAAAGCCATGTTCACAGTCCATTTTCAGCTTAAATAAAGCTTTGTGCCACATGTGCAATGAGGAGAATCACCTGCAGTAGAAGAGCAATACTGACAGTAAGCACTGGTAGCATTAAAAAAACTGATTCAGCTCAATCCACCAGAGTTCATCTGTCAGCATCCTTTCTTCCTATGTTCTTTCAACAGTTAGCAAATCCAGTTCAAATTCAGCCAAAACTCCTCCACTCCTGCACTCGCATAGATGTAACTGATTTTCAAAGACTAAAATGATCCTAAGAATGTCTCAGATAACACAGACTCATCTCAAACTGAGTGAAAAATGTAAAATAAAAATAAGATTAATTCTTCTCCCAAACTAGGAGTATTGTCATCTCACTACTGATGTCAGATAATCGTGACACTGTCCTGACAAAAGGTTAGACAATATTCTTGTAATTTCTTAGTTTCTTTTCTCAAAAGTTCTTTAAGTATTAACCCAAGACACCATGAACTATCAGTACTAAATCCCACAATACATTTTCATGAGATGTTGTTTCTCTTCAGTTTAGCTGCTAGCACCCTGCACAACCTTTTGGTCACAAGTTACTAATGAAATGAGTCCAAGCTTAGGACTCATCCATTCCTTAAGAATTTCAGATTTCACCTAGGAAATTAATATTAACTTCAAAAGAATTTTCTCCAAAAATACTCTTAGGAGGACTCACTATGATGGATTTCCTAGGCAGCTTAAGACTCTTTTCAAGAGCCATGGAGTCAGAGTTCAAGCAGTCTGGCTCAAAGAATGTTCAGAGACTGGGTATAGCACCATTAAATAGTATCAGGTATTTCTAGGACATTCCTACCAGATATGACAACAAATTTATAAAAATCTACTAACCCAATGAGCTGAAGAAGTGCATGTGTGAATGCTTCTTAAATAATGACTTATGTGGGAATGCAGCCTAGGAAATCAAAAACTAGAAATAGAAAGTTGAATATTAAAGAATGGTGACCCACAGTGACCCATAAGAACGATGGCCTGACATCACTTAGGTCACCTTTCCCACAGCAGCTACTGATGACTGTCCTACACCTAGTTAAAAGCCCCCCCTCCTGTTACACCCGTACAAGCATGAAGAAGGGTTATCTTTGCTCTTGCTTACTTTGGACAGTGATTCCCTGAGTAGCACAAAAGTAGATTTTTGGATTCAAAAGGACTCTGTCTCTGAAGAGTCTGGTCAAGGGAGGTGTTTTGTTTGTTTGTTTGCTTTTTAAGCAAGTAAAAAAAAACCCCACTGTGCTGATATCTAAATGTGTATCTGATTGGTCTTTCCTGCTCTGATTATATAGGTAGATGGTCCAACTAGTACGTATTTAACTTGCAGAACTTGTCTCTATGACTTTGCCAGGAAAAAGATAGAATAAGGAGGATTTAGAGGCCACTCTAAAAAATATTTCAACCTTCATTCTCAAGAAGGCTTTTCTCTTGTAATTGGAGCCAAAATCTCTCATGAAAAAGATTAACAAGGGATTTGGGGTCCCCTGAAGTTTTACTCCAGAGGAGTAAAGAGATCTATTGGCTCAAAGACATTTCCCAGTTGCCAGTGACTGACAGACTTGTTTCTGACCCAATCTGCTAACTGGCTGCATGACTGCATTAACAGTTCAGAAAGGTGCAGAGCAACAAAGAGCACACTGTTTGCCATGTACTGTTCATACAAAATAATAAAAAATAGGATTTTAAATAGCATCTTAAAAAAACCCACAACACCCTTTTATGCAATTGAAAGGAAAAAATGTGAAATTACTGCACTCTTCCTTCATAATTTCAAATTAAATTGCTTAATCTTTTTAATATCTTAAAATAAAGAATACTAGCTTTTTCAAACATTTAAAAGGCAGTACAGTGTTTTGCTACCAAAATTATAATTCTAAGAGAATATAAGAAGAGACAGTCTTTTCAAGTTACCTTCCAATACGTCTCTAAAATACTTTACATTCAGCCACTTAAAACGTCTGTCTTCATTATGTGCACCACATTGCTTTTGGTTCAGTTCTATCAACTTCAGAAATTATTCCCCAGTTTCTATCTTTAGAAATCAAGCGAGAGAATGACTAAAAATGAAGAGGGATGACATTCTAAGTTACTAAGAGACTGACACAATCCACTCTAATTTCCTCTCATCATCCTAACTGAAGAAAAAAAAAAAGGCAGCACAGAACAGCACCAAAATCTAACCAAGGCTCCAACAACCAAAACCGAACAAGCAGAAAGCAGGCTACTTCATGAGAGCAAAGATCTTTTTCAGAAATCCAGGTCCATGAATGATATGCTTTCTACATACAGAATTCTTCAGGGATTAAAAAAAAAAAAAAAATGAAGAGGGAAACCAGTCTTCCACACAGATCATTTTACAATCTGGTAGTCAGGGCAGATTTGGTTTTGTACCTGACCAGGCTTATGACAATTCAGACTGAACTGCAAGAAACAGAAGTCTATCAAGACAGGACGTAACCTATCCTGGGAAAACAACATAAAACAAAACCAGCTTGTTCCTTCAAAGGAAAATCGTACACACACTGACCCACAGTACAGGATTTAGGAATCCACTATACTGAGTTATCTTTTACAGCTATGACTAAGTCATCTAGAAAGGGAAGAGGGCTTCTGATTAGTCACTGAATCCAACCCATAGGTTAAGGCATTTCCTTCCATAACAGAGGTTTCATGCACAACTCTTCAAGGACGTACAGCTCTGCTCACCCAATCACATAGGAAGGCAATACCAGAGGAAACAGAACACATGGATGAAGTTGTAGGCATATTTCACTGGACCTGCAGATGACTCAAAATCCTGGTTGCCTATGCATGTACATTGAAGCAAGGTCTCTGCCTCGTGTCCCTTATTCCCCCCAACCAGCGGTCAAGTAAAATGTGACTATGAATGTCTTTCAGAAGTCAGATTTTCTTCATAGCAAAACTCCCCTGTTTAAAATCAACATTATCCTTAGAGATCAAATACAGAAAGAACGCTCTAATCTCTGCAAGAAAAGTAAACAAACCATATGGCAGAAAGTTTCAGCCCACTAAAGCTAAATTATTCTTCTAACAAGGATTACTGCTGGCATGTATAGGACCTGTAGCTTTTCATGTCACAAAAGCCTGCTTTGTTCAACCAATGTAACCTACACACTTGCACTCTTCTAACAGGATGCCATGTAGGTAAAAAACACTAATTCCAGACCTTTCCAATTTTTATGTATTTCACATTTTTAGAGTATGTTTTTCTTTGTAAGGGTATTACTTCAAATATAAATACTACACAAATAGTATAATTTAATAAAGTAACTAAAAAAGGCTCATACTATAAAGTTAAGACAAATTTGATTTGAGCTCAGCAGCTAAGTACTTGGGAAAAAGCACACTGAAACAACTACCCATTAACTGTTGGGCACTTCAGCAGATATAGAGAATTTCCCTTCTTTTAGTTCATTAATTTAGATCTGCTAAATCATCTATTCTATGTCTAGAATATTGAGAACCAAACTGGGAACCAAGAACAGCACTAAAGATTGGGGTGTTATTTTTCCTTCCAGGATATTAATAATTAAAATACAGAAGGTCATTATAAACACACCCAGTTGATCCAGCAACTGAAGAAACTGCCACTTTTTTTAGAATAAACTTCATGACTCTGAAAGGATTTTTTTTTCTTGTTATAACAACAACACTTAAAATTTAACCAGATGTAGAAAGTGAGGGTTTTGTAAACCTTTAATCTAATTCTTCTTTCCATCAAAATGCAGCTGGACATAATAATGAATAAAACAAATCAGAAGGCACAACTCACTACTTTCATAATCAAAATATACAAAGAACTGTAATCAATGCACATAGGCTATACAATGCCATCATAATGTTCACCAATTATTAGAGAAAGAAAGCATTCTCCTAGCCAGAGAAAATTACACTAACAATAATATATTTTTCTGAAAAAAAAATTGAAAAATAGAAATGTAAAACCAGATTAAAAATGATTGCCTAAATGAGAGTGCTCAACTTCAACAATTAAATAAATTATTTTTTCATTATCAGTTAAGACACAGAAACAAAGGACTAGGAACAACTTCCTAAATCTGGAGCCCACTTCGCAGCTAGCACTGAAAACACATAATCACTTCAAAACAGAGTACAGTCAGTCTTACAGCAGCTATTTTGTCACAATTCCTACTGGAAAAACGACCCAGGAAAATTTTTCTCCTGATGGTTTCAGGCCTTCTTATAGTTTAATATATAAATATTTACACTGTCAAACCAATCCCACTCATTCCCTTCCTTGTTCACCCGGATTCTGACAAAGCAACTGTGGTTTTGTTCAGAGGTGACTTTTTTTTAACATCACACAGTTAAACTCCTAATCTGGGAGTCCTTCTCTGAGTCAGCTCCAGTTTGACTTTACCTTTATTGACCTGTGGAGCACCAAAATGGTGGGCAGTACCCCATATAATGCCTCAGCAGACCCTGTGTGGCCGGCTACACTTCATGCAAGACCAGACCTGTGCCCAGCAGTTTTTCAGTCACTTCATGTTGGCAGTTTAGAGATCCCACCATCACCCAACTCCACCCTCCAGAATTTTCAAATTAGATGCTCCTCCTTTACGGAAAATATATTCTCCTCAAGTACAACCTCACATACATAAACTTCCACTTTTTACTTTTAAATCTTATTTTTTAAACTTATTATTTCAATTCCCATGGTTCTTAAACTCTTCTTGCATAAGCTTCCTACATACTAATTAAACCTCTCAATATTCATCAACAGTTTCATCACCCTAATTTCAAAATTTGCCTAAACAGATAAGATCTACTTCCCGTTTAGGAGATCAGTTTTCTTATCAAAACCACCAGGTTAGCATGACACCCTTTGGAAAGCTCATTTTAACATTTTTTAACATTTCTTCCTGGTTTCCACCATCCCTTCAAATGTCTTCTGAAGTTTCACTGACAGTTCTCTATACTCTAGCACTAGACATGTTTTTCACATTTTTAAAACATCAGCATTGTATATTCTATACTCAGGTATCTATTCTCAAATGATGTCACTCCTATTAGCAAGACTGCCTCAGAAATTTGAATGTAAGTGTCAGTTTCTGAGTAGGCTGTTCCAGAATCCTGCAATGGAGATCTCTGAACTGACTTTACTGAAATATGCAATCTGTATTTATCACAGTCTTGGTAATTCCTAATTCCAAATTATCCTTATAGTATTTACAATTTTGGGGTTTATCTTTCAGAGTTAAAAATCACTGTCCTTATGGAAAGCGATTTCTTAGACTTTGTTCTGGTGAGCACAAAGCATTGACCAAGTATTTGGGCTATTTCCTCTGAGACTGTAGCTACTATTCCTTGGAGCTGACTTTGAAACCATACATGCTAGCAAATCAGTCTCAGATCATTCTCAGATCTTTTCTTCTTTGTACCAAACGCTACAACTTTTTCCTCATTTTTCCATCTGCCTGTTTTTATTTTCTGTCTTAAAGAACACGAAGTCCAAGCCTGTTCGTGTTTTAACAATTCCCAGCTAAGGTTCACCTTTTGATTGGTAACATGACATTCTTTCCTCAGTTCCTCCTGCTGTTTCTTGCAGGTTCTCTGCTTATTCCCAGCAGCCTTTTCAAGGTAAGTGTCCATGCAATCAGATCACACTCTTGAACTTTTCTGATGTCTGAAAGACTCCAATAGTGTTAACATTTTTCATTAAAACAGATTATCTTTGTATTGAAGGCAGAGCAACCCTGTTTAGACGAATTTTCAAACTACTTCCTTCAGAAATCCAAAGCTTTACTCCAGATTTATGAATTTTGAACATACCTCTATGTAGGATTTTCTTCTTTTGCTGTATATGCATGCAAACTTGCATGACTAAACAAAGACAAGATCTAACATTCTACGTACAGTGTCAGCACACCCATTTCTTCCACTTCTCCCAAATTTTGAGTTGTTACAGTTGGCAATTCCTATCTTCAATGTGGCCAGTCTGTTTCTACCATAAATCTTGCAATGAAAAGATCTCCCTGCATCCTTCGACTTCATATTAAAGGCTATCCACACCACTAAATAAAACCATGAGTCTCAAATCATCTGAATAGCCTAGTCCCTTCTTTGGAAGGTGAGTCTGTACAAGTTTTACTGAATATTTTAAATAATATATGTATGGACTGCACACTTGTTTTGAAAGAACGAGCTTCTCTTTCTACAACAACACCTGAAGTGTATTTGGATCTTCCACATGGAGAATAACCTACACAGAGTATGTGTCTCCAGTCACTTCCTTGTATGGACACTTCTCAAATACACATTACTTTTAAACATGCATGAGTTAATTACATTTTTGCCCATGAGAAATTTTTCCCTTCCAGATTAGGACTTTTCCTTGTTTCCTTTGAAAAGAACAGCAAGTATTTAAAATGTATTTTATAGTTTCTTTGTGGGTGAAGAAAACATTGCGAAGATGATTATTCTGGGCAGGGTATCAGGTATAACAAAGGAGCCACTGAAGGTGAAATACCAAAGGAATCAGAGTATGAGAGAAAGGAAGTGTGGTATTCCACTATCAATCACCACAATTAAGCAAACACAGCTATCAGTTAACAATAAAGATTTTAAGACCTTGAACAGAAATTTACTTCTGTGAAGATAGCTTCTCCTTTAACCTGGCAGCCTCCCAACTACTGTGTAAACCTAAGTCTCATTCTGCATTCTTCAGCAGTTAGCTGGTATTTTTAGAGTCACTCCGGTCAAAGTCTGTTCCGGGGCACTCAGCGTAAATCTGGATTTAACTTTCTGTGAGCAACTCAACTCTTCACTGCTTGGAAAAGGAGAAAGTTAAGATATCACATATAACAAAGATTTAGAATAATGTACGCTGAATATGGAGGTGTAACACCTAACTCACAGAGTCAACACTACAAAACCACTTAGTTTTCATAGTGTACTTTCCAGGGCTCCAGATTCCAGAAAGACCAACTAGCTGACACTCAGGACTGAATTTGACTCCATGTGTGAGAACTGGACTCACCAAACCTTTCCAGAGTACAGACAGCACCACTCTGATACCTGCTATAATCACCAACACCTTTAGTCCTACTGGGCTAGGGAGCTCTGCCGTGACGTGCAGAAGGGGTGGTACTGAGATCCTGTTAAATACCCACAGAAACCCACAGTTCTTGTAGAGCTGGCTCCTCCATGCTGTGTCTCTGTGGCCTGAGTTATGGGAACACAGTGCAAAATTTTCAAGGTTTAACCAGCAACATTTCTGATCCAGCACGGGTACAGCACTTCATCTAAGAAGAGCAACTGCACTGTTATCCCTGAGAGCTACATGTTCATAAACCTGGGAATTTATATTTGCACTTAAGTAATCTGCTCCCTAATAGCCAACTGCTGACTGCATGACATAATTTGAAATAAGGTTTGTATTTACAGGGTAATTTCTGCAGACTACAATTAATTGAATTAGCTAGTAACTGAACACTGAATAACCAAAACTTGTTTCCTGGTAAGAACACGTTATTTCCAATGATAGCTTGGTCTCCAAACGCTGAAAAATGTCAAGCAATTATTACAGTTTTGAAATTTTTTTGGTACTGCAGCCTAAGCACCTATATTAAAATGTTTGGGGTTTTTTTTCTAACTATGAAGACTTTTAAAAAATGTAGATACCCAGGTAATCCAGCTAGCCAACCTTTACTAATTATTTCTTTCAGAACTCCAGAATAGGCGCTCAACACAAAAACACCTGAGATTAAAAGGCACATATTATAACAAGACCCACACTGTCATACATTTAATCGGTTCACAACTGAGTAATTACATTTCTAAAAGACAGATTTATACTTACTATATAATATTAAAATTCATTTAGCTACAGAAATTAGTTTCAAAATCAAGTATGAACACCAGTCATCTTGCAATGACCTATCAGTCAGAAGTAAGTGTTAATTCCTGAAATTCAGAAGCATGTCTACAATAGTGCTAAATGCCTGGCGGTTAAGTGCACAGGAAAGGAGGCTGAAGCTATCCTTCTTCAAACAGGTGACTTGCACTGTTCAAGGAATATGACACTTAAATTATTATTCTTGTTTAGACTATCTCACAGCAGACTGAGAAGAAAATACTCTACAGTGGATTTTAGATTATTCAAAAACCATGACAGAACTACTATCTACTGCTCTTATGAGCCAAATATGAGACACTTTCTTCCTAAAGAGGAAATAGAATGCGTAGTTTGGGTACTACTAGTAAAACTAGTTTCAGGTTGTGCAAAATAAATGGCATGTAAGAACCAATGCTGTTAATAGCACATTTGTATTTGATTCAGAGAACAATATCCATTGCAAACAGCTACTCCTCAATTTGACACCAGCAACAGGGAAAGTTAAGTCCTTATGAACACCAGCATCAGTGGCATCATTTATCATCAGCACATATGCTACACTAAATGAGGCGGTCTAACCAATACAGTACCTTGTATTAAGGTTTCAAAACTCAAGCTCATAACATTTTATGACCTACTGGGAAGTGTACACAATCTCCAAAGCAACAATATCTAATATGGAAGGCTAAGAGATCTGCTACTACAAAAAATGAAAACTTCCCATCACAATCATCTTCACTGACCTAACATCAACTGTTTAGGTTAATCCCCCATTTACAATTTTTTTGTGCAAAAAACTGTTATTGCTTGAGTGTAGACACACTTTCTGGGTGTTTTTTCTTCAGAGAATAGTTTGGCAGGAATCAGCAGCAGCAGCTAGGAAGTGCACAAACCAAAGGAGAAGTGGAATGAACACACCCAGGGCAGAGACATTACAAGTATTACAAGGCCAGAGACAGCAGACTGAGGGCACTCCCCAACAAGCCCCACTTGGCCTGGCTGTGTTTCCTTCCAAGACAGACTTCCAGGTGCTACATGCCTTCCTCTGTCCTACTACCAGGACACACTGTCTGAGCAAAGTTATCACCAGACAATCCAAGGGGGCCACGTAACCGTACAGCTCTGGTCCTAAGCCTAGACTCACACAGCTGGGACAGTAGGGAAGAGTTCCTGAGAGTGCATGTTTTTCAGTTTCAGCTGTGGATGAGGGCTTCCATGGATGCGATGTCAGCTTCAGAAAAGTAAGAACCAGAGAGCCTTGCCCTTCCAAAGGATTGCTATTACACACTGTATCATGATACAGGGTGGCATCCACACTGCAAAAGCCTCTGATCCCCTTCAATGCTATCTCTACACTTTAGCATTTAATTCCCAATTCAAAACTAGTTGTATAGTTGTGATGAACTTCAGAGTCAAATCAGATGGGAAAAAAATAAAGCATAACTGAAGGACTATCTAATTTTGGGGAAGTAAATACAGATTCAAAATTATTCCAAATTAGATTATTAAGTACCCATTTTCCTTCACTGTTATCTCCAATGCTCTTCATTTTGCAATAACCCAAATCTTAAAAACAGTGACACAAAGGAAAAGGGCACAATCTCAGGCTGACAAGTTGCTGTGATGCATCCTTTCTAATGATGAGACGTAAATATTATTTTACTTGCCTGAAAATGCCTTAAGCCATTGTTTAAGCACTACAGATTTACATGGGAGGCAGCACTGAAAGACTAACATAAACATTCATTTAAATACTAACAGTAAACCAAGATGATGATCATTAACAGTTAAATTCTTGAGCAAAATTTTCCAGTCATCTTTAATACACGGTCACTTTTTCATCAATAAAAGATACTTATTAAAAAATGCTAGTTGATGCTTAAACCCTACTATTTTAACAACTTCCCGTGAACATATGTGAAATCCATGAAGAACTACCTATTTTGTCAAGTGTTGGCAATGCTTTTCTCTACTGAAGTAACTGCCAACTGATTTAAACAGGAACTTTCGTTTTTCACTGCAGGTTAAAAATAATTATTATATTCTTCAGATGAAGATAATTAATCAACCAGTGAAGGCCCACTGAAAATGTATTTCAGATACTCACTTAAACTGAAACACTGAGGAGCATATACTCCATTTCCAACACATTTTGCATTGTTACAACTACAGCTTTCAAGTCTAGACTGAACTGAAACTTCAGAATTACAGCATCAGTTATTTTTATTATTTTTTTCATAATGACAGAGTAGTAGCACAAACCCATTTTGAAAATAACTGGCTTTTCACTGTGAATTTTTGCAATGTAGCAGTCTAGGCTTGGTGAACAGTGACTTTTTTTGTAAGATTATAAGATACACTCCCTTGATCTACCATCCCTGCATTTTAAAATACATTTTAAGAACCTCCATTCACCCCACCACCATGGGAAAGAAAACAACAAAACACAGGAACCATGAATTTCAGAAACCAAATTTCAGTATTTGCCTCTGTTTTACTATGCACAGATGTTGGCAAGTAACTACTTGCTTATTTCCAAAGAATAAGAATTAAAGGTCAAGCAGCAATTTAAAACAGGTATATACATATACATCTTTAAGTTAGGTTTTTTCCATGGGGTACGGAGGTTCTTTTTTCATAGCTAATGCCTTGCTACAGTACTATTCAAGTTTAATGGAGAAAGTACTTTCCTATTTTACTTTCCTGTAGTTTAACACCAGAAAGAAGCTCAGTTTATTTGTTTTAGAAAGCATATTTATTAAAGACATCTAATACACCATTCTCATTTACAGTCATGTTAAAACATATAACTAAAAAGCCTCTGAGTTCAGCACAACTGGATTAAATTTAGCCAGGGTCTTTTATTTCATCATATTATATTCCAATGAAAGCTATTTTGGGAAGAGAGAGGGACAAAGCTGGAGCAAAACTGTTTTGGCCATACAATTATGGGAATACTGCTATTATTCAGGGATCAGGAAATAGGAAGCATCACAAGAATTACTTCCTTACCTACATTTGTTAGAAATAAAGGAAAGATCATCTTGGTTTCTGGTATAAATGCTTATGATGCCACGATATTGGATGGCTTGAATCCAGGATACTATAATAGTTCCACTTTTTGAAGCCCAGATTTTGAGTGTTTTTATAATATTGATAACCCTTACAAGTCTAGAGATCAACAATACTGTTTGTTTTACTCCACTCCTCCCTCCACTAGCCTAAAAACAGATATATATACTTCTTACAGCAGAACGGGGTTATGCAGTTGTTTTGCATCTTTTGTAATTGCTTTCTCTCACCAATGCTGGCATCGCTTCAGGAGTTATTTTGGGAAGTACAAGACATTGGGAACCTTTCACAGCCAAACTGATTACAATATTTTTCATATGTCCTTAAAACTAACATTTGTCTTTAAAATTTTATATGGAAAAAAGTTTGTGCTATAAAATGTGTAAGTGAAAGTTAGAAAAATATGAAGCATAATACTGCAGTACCACCAGAATTAACACTAAACAAATCAAAGCATTTGGTGAGACCAGTGTTAAGTCTGAATCATACAGAAGTCATTTATACCCTCCTTGTATACAAAATATTCACCTATTGTGAAAAAAAGAAACTAAACAGGAAACTCGCTCTCATATTTATACAAGCTACTTTACATAACAGCAGAAACTTCTGATTTTATCCAGGTAAGGCAAGAAAGTAAACTTGCTTTTTTCTTTAGAAGATGTGTCCATGAGCAAGTAGCAAGTTTTATTTGACATGTCCAAGGGTTTGGTTTCTTTGGACTATTACCGGAACACCCTTTGTCATAAACCACATAGCTTCAGATTCTGTTGACATTACTTTTACGCACTCAGAGATCTAACAGATATATTCCCTCTAAGAAAACCATGCGTTGTTACATTCAACCAGACACTTTTTCCACTGCCAGCTCTCCAAAACATGAGCACACACCATAAAAAATATCTACTAGTAAGGAATAAATACATTTCAAGAAAGAGGAAAGGTGTACACTTGCACGTTGCAGATTTATCCTATGAGATCAGAAGGTTTTTCCCCTCTTTTTCCCTTTTTTTTTTAGCACCTTAAAAAAATACATATAACATTCACAATTTCTCACCCATTCAGTAACAGTACTAACCAAATACTGCTACTGGCATTGATGGTTTCCTAACAACTAAAAATCCCCAAATTTGCTTAGAAGAAAATATTATATTATTGAAAGTTTCAGTCCTAAAAACACAAGGTGTTGCTACAGAACAAAAACATTTACAGTAAACTAGAAAGAAGGTGTAGAAAACATGATGATGGGAGAAAAAACAGATCATGCTGTTTTCATTCATGTAGTAGTGATGTCAGTGCCTGCAGTGGTAGTTGCTCTGACCTGTAGAAGCTCAAAGCTGGAGTGCTTTCACAGAAATCTCCTTTATAAAAGAACCTCTAGCAAATCACTAAAATATCCACACAAAATGGCTTAGTAGAATAGCCAGATCAAGGAATCTATATTGAAAAAGGCTGAAAGGAGGTGGGGAGGGGACAGGTGTCTTAAGAGAGTAACATCTATCCATCAGAATCAGAAGCAGTCTCCAGAACAAGCACATTCGTGAAACAATCCAAGTCAGACTGCAGAGCCAAAGACAAACACATCTCCTGCACTGGTGAGAAAAACAACAGGATTAAACCTAGAGCCTAAGCTCATATTTTACAGCAGTGGGAAATGGCTTTGAAAAACTGACAAAAAAACTTAATCAAGCCACTTCCCCAAGACTTGCATACTGATAACAACTATAAATAGCTGGAGTAGCATTGTTTAACAAGCCACAGCAAAATGGTCCATGTCTGAAAATGGAACATATTTAAATTTTTTTTTCAAGTCCTCCATTATTACTGCAGTAGTCCTCCAGTTCAGCAATCAATTTTCTATCTACTATTATCACCATATAGACTGCAAACACATTTTTAGTGTCCACATATCATGTACTAAAATGCTGAGAACAAGCAGGGAAACAAAGACAAAATACTGCCCCATGGCATGGAACTATATTCCAAATTGTGTAAAAGCAGCTCTAGGTTTGGGGGGAAGGGTGGAGGGCAGACGAAGGGGAGCTTTGGTAACCTTTTTTCATTTGCAAGACTGAAGAAATAGAGTATCTTATTGCTCTCGCCCGCTAGAAAATGGTGCCTGTATTTCGGTAAAATAAAGCTGTTGACGTGTGCAATTGTGGTCATTATTAGGGCGATCACGTTGTTTTCATTCATTCATTCAGGATTTGCTAGAGGATGTCAGCTTCTGCAGCAGCAGCTGGCTTGACCTGGAGGAGGGGGAAGGAATTCTTTGCAGTGCATACAGATTACAGGGTGCATTTCTCGACGGACCGTTTATGATTTTATACACTGCACTCATTAAACCAAATCAAGCTCTGTGTGCTGCTGACGCGGTTCACCAGGAGGCAAGCTCAAACAAGTTTAATGACAGAAAAGTCATTCAGTACTAATTTATAGTCTGATTTATTAAGGCTAAAATAGCCCACAGATGAAGAAGACTGAAACCACTTTCCAAAATTAAAATTTCCCCTCCAACAAAAAATTCATACACATTAATGAAGTACTTCACAGCTTTGCAGTATTTTTCTTGCTTGCAGGTAACTGCCCACATTCCTCCCTCTTCAATACACCTTAAGCGTAGCCTTTATACACTGCACCACTACAATGTTTTCCTCTGGGTTCCCATAATTAAATAATTTACTGCTCATCATCAGCACCACCACTACTCGTACGCACATATATTTTGGTTTTTCCTCATTTCCCATTAGCATTTTCCAAAGGTTTAAGAGGCAAAGAGGAAATCTACATTTAGTGCTCCATACAGTGGGAAAAATATGATCTTTAAAATTTTAAATAGAGCTTGAATGAATCAAAACCACAGAAGCTCAGTTCCATTTTCAAGCATGCAAAACGCTCTGCAGAAACAGACTGTCTTTTTGAAAAATACATTATGAAGTATCTCTGTTCTGATTATAACACAATCAATTAGGTCATCTGCATAAGCAGATGCATAGGGCAAATTAACTCCATTTGTAACTGGCAGTGACATTTTGCTCATTTGTAAAATGCTGTCCCTGACCTAGGATGATTCTGATGACAGATCTGCCCAAGTAACAAATACTACAGATAGCAAGGGTTTACTACACATAAAAACTAAAAAAGGGAGAAGGTAAGATTCCACTGCTACAACACATACTGGCACCCAACGCAGACCACAATTTGCCACAGAAATCACACACAGTAAGACTTATGGAAGGGACAGAAAAAGCAAGGGGTATTGAACCACAGAAAGCATTCCCAGAAAGAGATGCTGTGCGATACCTGATAGCTACAGCAGGACAACATAAAAAGTGCGTTTAGTCACATTCATTCAACTGCTCAAGTGATGGGGGAAGGCAGAAAGGAGTGGGGGAGGTAAGATGGCCACTGCCACTTTAACACATTCAATAATTTAACAGACAACCTGATGCAGGTTAAGTTGGACTTGCTGGGAATCAATTCACATTTTAAACTTTACAGGCCTATTTTGGTTATTTGGGTTGGTTTGTAGTGGGTTTTGTTTGCTTGCGTTTTTTACAGTCTCAAGCATTCACAAGAAGACTTGTTTTTAAGCACCTCAATACGGGAATTTCCTTGTTTTGAAACCTCTGCTTGAAAACATCTCATTTTTTATCCTATGATCTTATAAAAATGCAAGTCTTTTAAGAAATTGAGTTCTACAGAAAGGAAGAGCATTTGATGCTTGGTTTTAACACACACTTCAGAGCTGGGTTGTGATACCCCAGATATAAATCTAACCCATTATCACCCCTACTAAATAGTTACAGCTGGAGACAGGGAAGCGGGTTAATTTTAGGCTCGTTTCCCTATTACACACCTCCGCTGACAGAGCCCGAGCGCAAGGGTAGAAGCGGCAGGAGCACCGCCGTCAGAGCCCCCGACTGCTTCTCCCCCAGGGAGGGGGGCTGCCGGCGGCCCCTGGGCTCGCCCCCCTCCGCTCCTCCCGAGGCTGGCGCGGGTGGGGTCACTGGGGCATTTTTCCTGAGAAGGATTCTCACCTTGCCCAAGAAGGAGGATGACATTTCAGGGGTCGCCTCCCCCCATCCCGGGAGAGGGCGGCGGGATGAAGTGTCCCGCCCCCCCCCCCCCCATCGCTTCCTGGCAGAGCGAACCCGGGCACGACACCTGCCCCAGGGATGGGGGGTTTAGGGCTCACCCCCGCCCCCCGACCCGCTCCCTAAGGCTCCAGCGGGGACTCCTCCCGTCGGGACGGGAGTCCGCCGGTGTCCCACCCCCGCTGGCCCGGGGGGAAGGCAGGGCGCACCCCGACAGCGGAAAGCAGATCCCAGGGTGCCCAGAGGCTGGGCGGCCCCAGCCCGGCCAGCACCCCCGCGGGGCAGGGAAGCAGGACCGGCTTTCTCCCGGTGCTTTACCTCTGTACACTGGGGAGCTGGGGCTCCGTCTCTCAGGTGAGCTGCTCCTCCTGCTGCCGCCGCTCTCCGGCGAGCGCCGCTGCCTGCCCTTCACCCTGCCCGGCTCCGCTCCGCCGCCGCCCGCCGCCAGCGGCGGCGTCGCGCTGGGCGGCGGTGGGGGGCTGCCTCCGCCGCGACCCCCGCCGCCGCCCCCCGGCCCCGTGTTGCTGCCCACCGAGGCGGAGGGGGACCGAGTCGGGCTGTGCTGGTTGCCCCGCAGGAGCTGATACGGGACGGTAGCTCGGATGGGCTGGAGCAGTCGGCTGGTCCCCGCCGCGCCTCCCCCGGCGCCGTTACCGGGGCCCCCGGCCGTGCCGGCGGTGGGGGACCCGGCGGCGCCGCGCCTCATCCTCTGCGGCGGGGGCTGGTGGTGGGACGGGGGGGTTTGCGAGGTGCTGGACGAGGACATGGCGGGGATGCGGAAGACCCCGCGCGTCACTCGCTCCGGCGGCTGCGGGGCACCCGAGCTCGGCCCCCAGCGCCCCGCATGCACCGGCCGCGGGGAGAGGAGGAGGAGGAGGGGAGGGAAGGAGGGAGGGGGCGGGGCGGGACAAGCGCTGCACGGCCCGAGGGAGTCTCCGCGCCGCCTGCCCAGCTGCCCCCGGCGCTTCCTATCGGCGACGGCGGCTGCTGCTTCCACGCCAGGCTCTGGCCATCGCTGCCCGCCCCAGCGTCGAGAGCACCGGGGGCGCTGCGGAGCCCAGCGGCCGCTCACATCGTACAGCGCTGCCGGCTCAGCGCGGTCGGCGGCAGCGCACGACGAGGGGACACGAAGCCGGAGGGGGAAGGATGGGGAGGGAGGGAGATGCTCGCAGCCAGCTCTTGCTCCAGCTCCTGCCCCCGCCGGCGCCCAGGAGGCGCTGCCAGCACCATCCGCTCCCCACGCCGCCCGCCCTCCGAATGGCACCGCGCAGCCCCGGCGCCCGGCCGCGACGGGCAGGGGCGGGGGGCGCACGAGCCCATTGGCTGCCACCGCGGCACCAGCGCGGGTTCCATTGGCCAGGGGCCCTGCCGTTCTTCACTGCCAGCCAATGGGAGCGGGCGGCGCGGCGGGGGCGTGGCCGGCGGCGGGGAGGCGGGCCGGGGAAGTGGGATGTGGCGGCGGCGGGAGGGGCGGGCGCGGGCCCGGCCCGGCTCCGGAGCGCTGGGATGCGGCGCCCGTAGGCGGAACGCGGGGAGAACAGCCCCGGGGAACGCTGGGTGAGGTGCAAAGATGTGCTGCTGAATTCAAAGTGGACTTTACAGGGGTGCCGACTTAACGCTGGCTTAAGAGAGCCATTCATCTGGACCAAATCTTGCGCTATCCCTATTCCCAGAGGACTGTCTGCGTCTTCCCTCTTACTCCACTCCCATGCAGGAAAGGCTGAGAAACAGCCAGAATTTCCTGCAACAAAGTCTGTTCACGTCCATCAAACCTTGACAGTATTTTTACTTTCGTTAAAAAAATCAAGGTGTTTTCCTATAAGTGTATATAGAACATTATTTTTTTTTCCTGATGTACATTCAAAAGCACCTCTCAGAAAATGACAAGAGGAAAATAAAAAGTTTTTTACAGTTATATTTTTAAAAAGTGCTTTTGTTCTAGGAAAAAGAAATCCCATTAGATGAATTGATAACCTGAGACAATGAGAAACAAAATGAAGATTAGGATGAGTAGTTTAATAGCTAAGAAAATAAATGGCTGAAAGATCAGAAAGATAAGTTGAGCTGGGTCCATCAAGAAAACAGTGCTTATTTTGGATCTGATGCAAACAGGATGGTAATGGAGGAGAAGGGAAAATGCAGGGAGTCTTGCTGTGTGGAGGAAGTCAGCTCAGTGATGGCCTTTCAGATTCAGACATTAGGAGAACAAAAAGGATATGGAATATAGATAGAAGTACAATATTTAACAAGATATACTCTCCTATATTAGATGCTGCCTTCCAATCAGTAATCAATTAAAAGTGAGACAGAATGGACTATATCCCTTGTATCCTTTTTGATTATATAACAAACACTTCTTGCACACTTCAGATTACTACACTTACTCTATACTTCCAACGCTGTCCATAGCTATCCTTATCACTTGGTAGCACAGGAATCAATTGATAGTCCCAATGAGAAACTGTATTCTCCGGAAATGCTTCTGTTCATGGGCTGTTAGTGAGACTTTGTTTGCACTAGCACCATGTGACGCAGTCACTGCGGTTATGTTACAGAAAGGGTTGGAATAATACACCGCACACCCATGTGAACACGTGCTCAGTCAACAAAGCCACTCCTATAAATTCATTTTAAGAAAAATCAGCAACCATGTATTTCTCCATTAGTCCGGTCTTTTTGTTTTCTGCTAGCATGAGCCAAATTTGTTTGTAAAACTGGGCTGTAGAGACTTTTTCCCCCAAGGATTTTGCACTGTGCTTAATCACAGCTATGAAGTCCATCTAGTTTATTTTTTTCTGCTTCGCTGCACTGGGCTCAAAATGACTCAAAAGCATTCACCTGTAGTAGCCATCTGCCCACAGTAATATCAGTAGAGTTTTAAACAGTAAGCACATTTTCCTATATATGTAACTTTGTCAGGTAACATTGCTGATACAGTAGTGTCTTACAGACCAAAAATCATCTAGTGTCAGCTGAGAAAGAAAGTACACCTTTGACTGAGACAATAGCTGATACATTCCAGCTATTGCCAATGCTCAGGGTTACGTCAGACTAAAATAAGGATGAACTAGTATAACTCTTGAATTTGTCTGTTTAGATACTATTTTACAATGGCTAAATTTTACAATTTCCATGTTCTTGCACATCAAACAAGCAAGGTATTCAGATAGGAAGAATAGATGCATAAAGACAAGGTAAATGTCTGACAAAGAAAATCCCAGAAGCCCCAAAACAAGAGCCCACCCCAAACCACAAGGCATGTCAGTGTAAAATATCAGTAGCAAGTCTTCCTTTCCGAACAAGCTGAGGACCATGCCACAGCCTTATCGTCCAAACTGAACCACCACTTCACTTGCCTTCACCACAACCAGAGAAGGAAAGATCCACTGGGACTGTTTCCAGCCAAACTGTTACCAGGCACATCAACAGCTGTACTGGGGAGACTTCGCTCCCCAAAAGTTATTTCCATCCTAATTCTTTCTAAACTAGAGTTAGTATACATAGTACAACACCATGCCACATCCCTAGGAAACAGTGATGTCAGAAGAGATGAAGAAGGAATTCTTCTGTATTTTAAAGTGGGATACCAACTGTTGAATTTTTCAGTGTTTTTCATCTAGGTTTCAGAGTACTTCCCTCAGGGAGTACCATTGCTCTGTAATATTAAGAAGATATTACAGGGAAAGTGAAGTAAAAACTGGGCTCCTATCAGAATCTTAATATCTTTCAGAAACCCATCTTTGCCTGAAATACCCTTTTCAGCTTTTCAAAAGCCACGTAAAAGGCATTTCGTGCTTCTCTTTTCCACTTTAAGGAGCTACCTTGTCAGCTGGCATGTGCTTAAGGGAGTTTATACTGGAGGTAACAGGTATTTCTGAATCTTCAATCCTTCTGGGAGACAAGGACATCCTTAACACAGCTTTTGGGAGAGGCATCCTGAGAGCAGTGGACATTACGCATCACAGCAAGAGCATGACAGCAAGGGAGTGAACTCAAGGAGTGGGGCAGTGACAGGCAAAGTTACTCACATCTCTCTTACTATTATCAGTTGATAATGGGTTCATCTCTAGAGGTCAGAAACAGATTTACGTGAGCCATGGAAACTGAGAAGTTTTAAGCAGTCACTAGACACTGTGCAATCCTAATCCTTAGTTTGTTCCTACTTGAAGGTTTTAGAGAGGGCAAACTCTTCAAATCTGGACATACCTTTTGTTTCTAGGCTCTTACCAGGTTGTAAGGCCATCAATACTCTGCTCCCAGTGTATCTGCCTGCTTGTTTCATTATTGTTATGTCTCTCTTATCTCCCTCTATGTTTTTTCTTGGCTGCCCTTTGCCCATTCCACTTAGAGACAGTCACAAAGGACTGGATTCTGAGGTATTCACACAGCATCTAACACAAAATAGTAATGGTTGCATTTATCTTCATGTATGTTCAGGTCCATTCCCTGTGTTTCACTTATTTGTAATGAATATAATGAATATACAGTTAGGAATATTACATTTGGGAAGAGAGAAATAACAAGAAGTACTTACAGTAATATTCTGAAAGAGATGATGACCAGAAAGCATTATATGTGGGTGAAGACTAGAACAACCCCTAATGACCCAAACTGCAGCTCTCAAATTACAAAACTGAGACTAAAACAGGCTTGCCTCTGTGGACTTGGAGCATCCCTAGGCAGGAATGGGAACATTCCCTGTAGTAAGGGTCTCCACGTGAAATGCAACTGCTATCTGGAGCTGAGCAGCTCTGCTGAAGCAGCAGTGGCCCATTTTCCTAGAAAATATCTGTCTCAAACTGTGGAGGTGTTGTTTTAGTTTTTGGCCTGTTTTGCCTTTAAACAAAGTTCTAGCTAGAGTATGATGGTAATGGCAAAAAAATATATATGGAATTATTTTTACTACAAGGTTTTTTGACAGACAGATACTGCCTTCATCAACCACACTCCATCTTCTCACAGCTCCCAAATGTTCAGTGGTACAGATATGATTTCCTCAGATCAGCCAAGCACTCTCTATCCCCAAGTCTCTCGGGACTCACCTTGCATTCGAGCCCTTGAATTCTCCAGGGCTGCTGATACATCATTATCCCCACTGCTGGCTTTGTTGACACTCACCAGGGAAGAGAATTCCAACTCATGATCACTTTCAAGTCTCTACATGCTCAAGTTGTCTTCCAATAACAAAAGGAAACCCACTACTGAGGACTTACCTTAACATTGCTGATCATCCAATTTAGGGTCAGGCATGTAGTCAAGTGTTAGATTTCCTTTTCTCATGTCTTTGTTTTCCTAGATATGGGGAAAATGCATTAAGTAAAGGGCTGTTAGACCTATGGTCCAACAGTATTTACATTAGGTCACACTCAGTATTTATGAATACTCACAAACTGGAAAATTTCAGAATCAAGTTTACAGCTGAATTTCAGCCAGAAGGTATTATAGTACTTTCTTTTTAGTCAAATGCTATTGTTAACTTTATTTCATTCAGTGTAAAGGATTGTCACTAGGAGTGAGGACTGCATAATGAACAAGCCAGGAAACTACAGAATAAGAGCCAGCTGTAAGATTTCCCCTTAAGAAAACTGAATACCATTTTGGATAATTGTCTTTTTTTTCCTATCTGTCAGAAGCCTTTTTGTGATACTGAATAACTCACTTAAACCAGAACCTGCCCATTAACATTACCTTTGTTATAACAAAGTCTTATCTCATCTGGAATCAGACCTACTGCTACATTCTCTTCTCTTCTTCAGGAAAATAGGCCAACCACTTGGGACTTTTGAATTATGTATTCCTTAGGCATCTGCTTTTACATAAAGGCGAACATTCAACACACAGCTAAAATCACCAAAACTTCCTTCCAGCTCCGCTTTCAGTCTGAAGTTCTTCTTTCTATTCATTGGTACAGGTAATTCCATTCAACACTTTCCTTTAGCTAGCAAGTTAACCATGTCAGACAGTATCCCATGGGAAGCTGAGTTTTCTCCAGGCAGCAGTCCTGCCCTACATTACTATTCTGAGTTTGGTTACTTGACTCAACCACCATCTCCATCTCCCTTCCCTAGTTCATCATCTGGAAAAAAGTCTGATTTGCACAGCTGGGACTAAGCCCAAGTTCTTTCAAAAGAAGAGCTGAGGGATTTTGCAGGTTTATTTTCCCTTTTTTCCGCTTTAGGCATTCGTTATGAGGACACTTTTGGACAAGTATGTGTGGTTGCTATTCTCCAAAGTGAAGCTGATTGAAACATGGTAAAATGGTTGGTATTCTGATAACCTGCCAAATGTAATGGGCACTTCTAGTGGTTCTTTACTACAATTTATCTTGCCAGTCTCTTATCTAAAATATACCAATAATAATAGCAAAGCAATGCAACACAACATGTTAACATAATGAAAATAATTATTCCTTAAAATAGTTTCATGCTCATCATAGAATTATATGTGAGGAAAAAAATGTTTGCAGAGTGCTTAGGTACTGTATATTATGTACAGCAATCATATCTTTAATGGAAAAGGTAGAAACAGTAAGCAAATAGCAGTAGCAATTCGAATATAATGATATTGTTATATCTATTACCAATCACACCAATATAATAAAAGAAAGGAGAAGCACCATTTCATGTGAGCAGTTACCTTGCTATTAGGAAAGCACAAATGTACTGTATAGTACTTAGATTTATATGACATTTAACTTTTTAAATGAGCAGCATCCCCTTAACGAGGTAGATTTGAAGCCATTATGATCCATTAAAAGAGTAATAAGTGTCTGATAGTAGAGTCCCTGACATCTTTCTATTAAGATTTCTTGATTTGGTCTGTATCTGGTTTTGTGCTGGTTTTTTTTGAGCTGCATTAAGCATGAATGCTCTTACCACACCAGCGCCCTAACTGTCAGATTTGTGCTCGTGTTAATAAGGGTACATTTTGACAACACTGATTTAAAAGGCAAATCTGAGGGTTAGGGAACTTCAACCTTCATTTCAGAGAGTCCTTTCCTGGGTTGCTTCTACCCCTCCAGTTATCCTACTTCACTGTTTCTGACAAATAAAGCCTTGTTCATCATGACCTTTCTTTCTAGGTACAACAAACAGCACTAAACTTTATTTGGAACTTATCATCACTCTTCCTTTACCAGCCAAATGGGATGCTGTTGAGTGACATGGTGGACTCCACAACTACTACTGGGAAGTAAACACTCCATCTCTGAATCTTCAAAGCAGGAGAATATTCTCTTTTTAAATAGATTTTGCAGCCTGGTAAGAATAATAACAATAAAATGCATTAGAGAGCCACATTTAATGAATTTTAAGGTATGCTACTCTATAAGCAGAGTATTCTTAGAATGTTCCATTCTGTGCATACAACAGGTTGTGGGGCCAGAGCAGAGTCCCAGCACTGAGTCAAAACGCTGGAAATAATTATTATTTCCAGGTAGGTAATATATTTGCCTGTAGAAACAAATATTTATTTGTAAATGTGGTTTGTTGGTGTGACAGCTACAAAACAGGCTTTAAGAGTTTGTCTAATGCTAATTTACATACAATAAAAGTGTATTTACATAACAGTAAGGAACAAACCTGTAAAAACAAGGAAGTGTGCAGTTAGCTTAAAAGTGTCCTATTGAGGTATTTAAGTGAAATACATGATGCATTTCTGTTTTAACTGCATGTTTCCTTGGATTTCTGAGTCCATGTCAAAGCTTTACTAGCATTTTAAAGAAAGTTTGGGGATGTGAATTTCCTTTGACTCTTTTACATCCTAAACTAAAATAGAATGCAAAACTTCAGCATCATTAAAAGAGAAAAGAAAGAAAGGGAGCTGCTAGTAGGTCTCAGCAGCTGGAATAATCTCCCACAGGGAGAGGTGGAAACCTTATTCCATGAGTCATTTAATACCAAATAAACAAAGCACTGGAGAATAAATTGTAAGGTGTGATTTTTTTTGTTGTTCATTGACACAGGGAGGGCTACTTGACTTAATGGAGCTTTTCCTTTCTAAAAATTCTTTGATAATAGAAAGCGTGGACAATGTTACGGATATAGTTTATTTCTCATTGTCATTTTGGTTCTTACTGTCATTGGAATAGAGTAAAGCCATGAGTAACTTTAGCCCCTGCACACTATAAAGTATACAAGATCAAGCCCTCAAGAGCTGCTGAAATTCAGGATCCTCTTAGGTAGTGGCCATCACTGACATAGTTGCGTAGTGGCTTAATTACAGTTCCATAAAAGGTTCTGCACACCCAACTATCACAGGTCCTGCTATTAAATGCTGTGCTTTAGTGACAAAGCTCTGAGGAAGGCAGCTGAGTAAGCTGTGTATGCTGGCATGGCATGCTTTTGGTCTCCAGTGGAATCCAGTGGAATCCAGGACTTATAGAAGGCAACAAATAACCCCCTTGCATCGCACAGAGCCTGTCTGTAATCAAACATAATTATGGAATCACTACCAGTCAGAGCTGTTATAGTCTTGCCTGTAATCAGGAACAGCATTATTGCAACATTTATTACTCTCAAAAGTAATCTGAGATTTATTGGGCCTTGGAAAGAAAAGCATTGTTTGGGAAATCTATCTGTAAGCATTATTTGGCCATAAAGAGAGTTCTTTCTCTGAGAGATCAGAGCAGTTCCAATGAAGCACATCTTTTGGATAATGTCTTCATATTCTTTTTAGTCCTAAATGACAAAAAACACACACATTACTTGAAGAAATTCAAACTTGTACTTGCCAGCCAAGTAGATGTAGACATGCATTATTTCCCTGATGCTCAAGATATAATGTAACCACTACCGGTGGAAATAGAGCATTCCAATAAACAGTGGGAATCAGTGTCATCATGCAGAAACTGAACTCTTTGATGTAATTGCTCAGTTTTTATAAGCCCATGATGAAAGGTCTCAAGGGGAAGACCTTCCTCTATAGTACTGAGTTAAGGCTTTGGCTCTACCAATACACAGTGTATCTCTGTTACATGAGAAGGAGTGTTAAACAGAAGATGTGTCTGGAAAAACAATGATGTGTGACATTGTTAGAAGTCTAGAGAAAGGGAATAAGAAGTGCAGCTGATCATGCAAAGGTAGAAGAAGAAGTATTTCTTAATTTTGAAAAGAAAAGAAAAGAAAAAAAGAAGATCTTTTTTGTTGAGTTCTTAGCTCACAAGGAGACAGAAGAAAGCTGTGTATTCAGAAGTGGATGTGGGTGGGAAAGCAATGGGGGGAAAAAAAAGCTCGTTACCTTAAAAATGTTACCTCAAAAGGTGTGGAAATCCATTAATAAAATCACCTCAAAGCTCCCCAAGGAAACAATGTTTTCTTCTCCAAGTTACATAGGTGATCTGTAGAGTTGATCTGGAGGGCACAGGAGCTGATGCAGACTACTCCCTCTACCAAGCCTCTGAGGTTAGGAGAGTCAGCTCCTCTGTTTGTGAGTATGGTGACAGTTCTGCCAAATACTCTTCAGATACAGCAGCTTTATCAGCGAGAAGGATCTGGGCTGCCCTGCAAAGATAATCCTCCCAGTGGTGTGTCAGGCTCAAAGAAGGGTGTGATTATCATTCCAGAGGAGTGTAATGTGAACCTGTGCCTCCCATTCAGCCAAGTGATGGCTAGATCAAGAAGGCTTCTGCTCTTTGCTCACTCTTTATTTTGTTTCTTCTCCTTCTTTCCTTTTTTTTTTTCAGCAAACAACTTATCTTCATATTACCTTCTTTTATTATGTACATTTAGGATGTCCAAAGAGTGAGCCAATGTCCCAAGGCACAGTGGTCCTTAGAATTGGATCTCCTACAAGACCATCAGCAGAGTACTAGGTGGATGAGAGTTTCTCACCTTGGGATGCTTGGAAATTTGCTGGCTCTGATCAGCACTTTACAAAGATAGGGTTTCTCTGCAAACAGTCTACTGGAGTCTTTCACTGTACTTTTCAGCTCTGCTAAGCATGGTATTTCAAGATTTTGCTACCAGCTCTGGCCTGGGGGACACAAAGCTCCAGGCCCAATGTAAGGGTGACTCACACCTTTGACTGAACAAGTCTTAGGAATGGATGTTGTCTGTTCTGTCACTTCAAGAAAGAAGGTCTTCATGCAGTGACATCAGGTGTCTGACCTCCCAGGTCTCCTGAACTCATGTGCGTCCATTTGTTGTTGTTTTTTCTTTTTTTTTTTTCCACAGGGAGGACAAGCGCATCAAACAGCAGATGGGAGAATGGCCATCTTCTAACCATATTGAGTGGTGCTTATTCATGGGTCATAATCCAGAAACAAATTACTTGTGTTTGTCTGGGTTCTTGTTCTGGTCTTGCAGCAATGATCAAGTTCAGCTTGGAATTTAATACACAAAAAAATACAGAAAAGTAAGGCTGACAAAACTCAGGATTAAACAAATAACTACTGCATGACAACAGCAAGTGACTTTGATCTTTAAAACCAGAAAATTTTCTGTACCAAAGTGCCTTTCCTCACTGCAGTCTGCATAAAGGAAGGAGCAGAGGCAGCTGCAGCCACCTCAGCTTCAGAGATGGGGCTCCCAGTAGTCAGTCTGCAAGAAAACACCTGGCTGGCCTTAACGAACATTATTTTCTAGAATGTTCCCAGAGCTCTGCTGGTAGGGACATATACCTGCCTTCTAAAGGAGAACATAAAGAGGCAGTTCTCAAACAGCACATGGTTTGAGTTATAAAAGCTTTCCTTAAGGGCAGAATTAATTATATATCATAAAGATCTGTTATATATTCTGTTTATACAATTATAAAGCATTATGGTTAATTAGTTGTGGCACAGACTCCTGAAGCAGAATCTGGTTAGAGAATAAACAAAACACTCAGTCAGCTGCAACGGTGGTTAACAACTTGCACTTTCATATCACCTTTCACACTTATCTCTCTTGAACTGATTTATAAGTTATGCAATCCAGTGGGCTTGAGCTTTGTGTATTTGCTATTTTTTTTGTTTATATAAAATTAGAATTGTTGATCAGAAATGGTCTAAGATTCTCACACCTTTAAGAAATTAAATTCAAAGTATTTGTTAACCAACTTTATTTCATCTATTTTCTTACCTAGTAGTTACTTGTGATCCTATTATGTCTGGCATTGTATATACACAGAAAATAAATACATCTCCATCCCCTTTTTCTGTCCTGATACAGACAGTTCTGACTGGCATCAGTGGGAATCCCTATCTACATAACTATCCTAAAAACAGGGGTGAGATCCTGATTGTGAAAAGATATTGACAGAAGTGTGCAATACTGCAAAGATTTTGTTTTCAAACTGCATTTTTACAGTATTTCAATGGTATGAAATGAGTTGACAATATTAATGTATCAAACCATCTGACATCTTTGAACTTAATTACTTTTTTGCCATCCTATAATTTAGCACTGAGTCTTGTTGTTGTGCATAAGCTGCTACAGGTGTCTGGGCAGAGTAAGTGCTTTTTGAAATCTTATCAGCGTCATGTGAGTAGAGCTAAAAAAACTAAGTTAGTCTTATTTGTCATATCATGGGATATAGTACTGGTTGCTGTGCATGCCCATGAAGCACTTCTTAACGCAAAAAACTTGCAGTATTTATAAGAAAAACTGAAGAAAAAAATACCCACAAGATGGGAGCAAGAGAGGAAGAGTATGTATTTAGTATAGTTCAGATATTTATACTGTAAAACGTAGCATACAGTATTTTTAAAAATCTACAAATAAATTAAAACAAGCACTCCTCACTGAAAATGCCACAGCCTGATATCAATTCTGTTTCCTGAATGAATCATGAAAGTAGGGGCATTTGAGATAGCTTTGAAGGAAGGCTTCATAGTCTTTTTTAAAAGTCCATTTTGGGCATAGTTGTCTAGGTAAAAGCCTGATATAGATAGATAGATAGATAGATAGATAGATAGATAGATAGATAGATAGATAGATAGATATGAAAGAACTTCTGAGAGACAAAAATGTAAGGGCAACTGAAAATGGCATTGTCAGCTTGAAACAACAAACTGCACAGTAAGATACAAGATAAGATTATACATGAGTGCCCAATGGATGCTCCTAACTTCTGTTCAAAATGGCACTGAAGGGGAATGCCAGGAAAGGATATAGAGAGAGGCTGATAAAATCAGAGAGAGAATTCAGGAAGCTTATCTTGACTTCAGAGTTTTAGGCTCAAGGGGAAATCAGGTATGGATAATGAAAAGTGGAGAAGCTGCATTCCAGATATGACAGTTGCATTGATGAAATTGCAAGAAATCACCTAGAAAAACACACAAGTAGAATAATAAGAGGTAAAAAATGAGCCTGGTGAGGAATCTGTTGAAATTTAGGATGGAGGTCTCCCACAGCTGAAAGAAAGGTTAAGGAATTGGCGTGATTTGAAAAAGAAAACAAGAAAAGGAAAAAAAAACCTTTCTATCTTTTCGATAGTGAATCAAGAGAGGACAATATTTCTGAGTCACAGTATGATCATTAACATCACAGGCTGTGGAAGTGGAAGGAGTCCTGAGATTTGGCCACATCACTAATAATGACCTCAAAAGAGCTGAGTAGGGTGTACACAGCTGAAATTTAAGACAACTTGGGAAAAGGTGAAGCTGGCAGAAAGCCATCTGAGGTCATAGTTTCAGGCAATGAATTATTTTATTTTAAAACTTATAGACAGGAGGAAAACTCAGCAGAAATATGAGAGCAAAATTAGGTCAAATGTAGGATTTTAAAAAATGTAGATGAGACAGCTATCATTCCATGAGTACTGGGTTTTTTGTGAAGAGTAATGACAAAAAAGAACAAGGAAAAAAAACCCCTACAAATAGAAAATTACAGGATTACTGGCAAAGGAGTTGTAAAATGAAAATCTGATAGGAATTGCCAGGAAAAGGGATTGGGAGTGAGAGAAGAAAGTGGGAGAGTGAATGAAAGGAGAAAGAATGTGGATTTGTTAATTAGATCTTCTCTTGAAAAAGAAAGAACTGGTAACATGGATAAGAAGAGGCAGAAGTGTGTGAAGTTGATTTCAGGATAGCATTATTTAAATTAAATGTTTGTATTTATAAATTAAACCTACTTTTAGGTTTTAAACATGGAGAAGCTATTACATAATTTGAATCAATATGACAGATATGTAAAAATTTATTATGTAATTTGAATCAATGTGACAGATACATAAAAATTTCAAAACTCTTTCCAGTCTCATGTTTGAAGTGTAAAATAATACTAAGATCCTTGGACAATGACAAAAAGTTTAAATATTATCTTGAATTTGTGTGGGAACTGATTATTTTTCAAGCAACTTTCAGAGATCCAGTTTTTGTCTTCTGCCACTCAGGAAATATGTTTGTACATGAAAACAAGATGACATTTTCAAAATTGCTCCCTAGTAGATAGTAATAATTGAGTTTACACAAAGAGATTTTGAAAATAAAATCAGAAATCCTATTCTGTGTTTTATGCAAGTGGAAGTCCACTTTTGCTGTCAGTGTTTTGCCAGGTCCCAGGCATTTCCCCTTTCCCTCAATAGCCCTGTGGATGAACAGCCCCCATAACTGCTGTGTAAATGTCATTATCTGCTTTCATTCTTACATTACTATAAATTAAGCTTCTTGCTGCCTAATTTTAGCAGTGACATGATCAAACACATGGAGTAGGGAAGATTTAGAAGCTCACCTTGTCCATCCAATAGTCCAAAAATCTGGAACATATCACATATCATATCATATGGAGGTTTGAGTTCCTAGATAAAACAGCCTTCTTCTTTCAAGCAGCAAGCTTTCCAAGGAAGAGTTCTCATTAGCACATTCCCCTCAAACAGTTCATTAAATTTAAATTTCTGTATTTTGTTGCTATTTGCCATATATACAAGCTAGCTATGCTAAATAACACTAAAATCCCACTTTATTTTATGCAAATGAAGAATTTTAATAGGCATTAGTCTCATAGAAAAACTTAAGAACTTAAATAGCTGTACAGGAGGGGCTATGCCACTATGTAAAAATAACCATGAAGTTTATGAGGGCAAAGATCCCACTGGCTGAGCTTTTGCAGTAGAAAAGTATTTAGAAACAGTAATACATACACGGGTGGGATCCCTTTGGTCCTTTGGTGCAGGCATTGGATTCGATGCATGGAATGGACATTGCTGTGACATCTGAGCACCACGTTAATACACACCTCTCACTTTTAAATGTTTACAATAGGCAGGTAGGCTTTTAGTATTTAGGCTTTGAGTGTGCCCGTAGTCCAACACCATCTTTCTGAGGATGTCTTAGAGTTTGGAAACTCTCTGCTTTGCCCAGAGCTAGCACAGCCTTTGGCAGCCCAGCTCTATCCCTCAGCTTGCGTGGGCTCTTGGAGCCTCTGGCACGCAGCTTGGC
Organism: Aphelocoma coerulescens; assembly: GCF_041296385.1. Lineage (NCBI taxonomy): Eukaryota > Metazoa > Chordata > Aves > Passeriformes > Corvidae > Aphelocoma > Aphelocoma coerulescens. Next base: position 34,513,644 of record NC_091015.1, on the reverse strand, counting down.
AGCCACAGGAGTAAAAAGAACTTTGCTTCCCTCCCACCGCCTTTCTACCCCAGTGCAGAGGGAAGGAAAGGATATTTAGTGCTGAAACTAGAGAGAGTTCAGGTAATAATAGCTTTTTAGGAATAAATTATGAAGATACACATATTTCAGGCAGTTCCAACCTGCCCCTAAATTACAGCCTGTAGTGCATCACTCCCCTACACGCTTGGTAGAAAAGTACTGGGCTGAGCCTACATATAAACTAAAATTTAACACGTTCAAAAGTAGCAGAAATTAAAAGTACAGAAAAAGCTGTTATAAGACACTTGGGTTTATCTTGAAACCACCATTTTCTTTCAAGTGTGTAGCATACTCACAAGCACACAGCAGCAGCTCCAAAAAACATCATCCTCCAACATTCCAGTGTTTATGGGTGTGCCTTAATTAAAAGTATTCTGCAGAACAAGGAAACCTGAATCTTTAGGAGAAAAACATTGATTATATAAGGACACTATTTTTAATTCATATAGATTCAGTAGAGAAAAGGAGTTGCTTATTCTTTTACATGAACAGACATTTAAGAAAAACAAAGAAGTTTGTTGATGTGCCAAATTCTGTTATGTATCAGCAGTTTGGAAAGAGAAACCTTGATTTCAGTCTACTGCTATCCTATAAATAATAATGGTACATCGAAAGTCTGGTGTAGTCCATGGCATATTTGAGAAACAAACTTCTACAAGAAATTATTTGGATGATGAGAGTCAGAATTATGAGTTAAATTTTGTATCCACGTATCTTATTTTCCTCCTGAGTTACTGAGCATGTGACATCCATAGAGAAAATGTGTACCTATTTGCACCAATAAAACTATGTCTATGGATTTTCTACGAGATGCTTTTTCATGTTTTCCCAAATCAATCCTAAATGGTTCAAACTATGTATGATTTCTCAAGATGTCTGGTTATAGTGGTACTGGGTATAGTATGTTTACTCTGGAAAGACAAGGAAGTCCCATCTAAGGCAATTCTGCCCTTTTGAAGTGTTTATTTTTGAGTGTACTTACTGCTGATAGTACATACTCTATAGTTGTCCTGTTGCCTTTTTTTTTCTGAACAGATACTTCCTGTCTCTCAGCCAATATTGAGATTATCTTGCACTCCTTGTGCAGGACAAATAGTGCTCTACAGACAGTGGATTTGCATGGATTATCAGTGGGAACACAGTGTTTGCTGTATCTTAAAGTAAGTCATCTCTCTCTTCATTGGTCATTTTACAATCACATCTAGAAGATCAGAGAGAGCTTTATCACAGTCCCTTCCTTGCCTTGGAAAAAATCCTTCAGAGGTCCACCCACCTGGCCTCACTCCTATACTACCTGTCCTGGAACAATGTTTCAGTCTTGAAGTAGAACACTTTGCATGAAATTATTTGCTTAAAACATACATGACATTTGTGGGTTGACACACGTGGATCCACAGCTGCAAGATAAGGTTAGACCTCACTCCATAGAAACCATTAAGGTTGATTTCAAAGGAGTGTTGCAAGAGGCAAAAGTTTGTTTTTCTAATGTAGGAAAATCAGAATAAAATTCATCTTTGCAATGGGGCATACTCCATAAATACTTGTTAATATTGAGATGGCCTTTTTCTAATTACTTTCTTGATGAAGTTGTGTCCCCTTTTCACAATTAAGTGTCTCTCAAATAAGTCAGATAGATCGTAAATACAGAACCTACACATTGTAAGTGAAAAAATTATCTATGACACTACCTGAATAACACAGTGGAACTGAAGGATTCACCTGCTCCATGGTTTTTGGGAACTATATCCCTGACATGAAATTCAAACACATCATGAGCCCTTTGCACAGCACATGAGCACAGCATAGCTGTGGTCCAGCTCAAAGGGAGCAAGTGCTTCTCTCTCCCCGCTGGAGGATGTGGTTCCTCCTCACCAACCAAAGAACAGTCTGGGCTGGCACATAAGGACACACCACAATAGAAAGGACCATTTCTGGAATGAGTAGGGAGCCAGAAAAGATTGCTCCAAGCAGCACGGCTCACCCAGCTGATGCAGCACCAATCTGCCACCTTTTGCAATGGAAATTAGTCCAAAAATTCTTTCTTAGCTCTCTGGTAGCAGCTCTTACCCTGATAAGAGCAGCTGCGTGTCACCTGTTACCAAGAGAGTGGTTGCTGGCCAGGAGACATGTATTACTTCTTTCTGGTTTTAAGTTTTAATTTTCACCTGCCGTGGAGAGATAAAACAAATTCCAGTTTAGCTTGACAATCCTGCCTGCACAGGTGTGCTGTAAGAATACCACTGTGGTGTTCAGCTGGGTGAATGTTTTAGATGACTACAGTAATTATCAAAAGTACTGGGTTTAGTTTCTCCCCACTTTAATCTGAATCAGATTTGCCAAATAGTTTCAGCTGGCTTTTTTACCTAGATAAATAAAGCTGGAGGAGGAAATGAAAAGGCTTGTGCCTCATTTGATGCAATACCTGGTACTTGAATGATGCAGAACTTGGGAACTGTATGGCCAAGACTTTCTTCTTAATGAGATTATTTGAATTGAACTTTTAAATTTCCTACCTAAATTAGTCCTTTAATTACCATGTTATATTCCTTCTGGGGTGAGGTTCCCATTCCCTCCTCCTGATACTGGTGTATTTTGTGCATGCAACATCAGGGTGGAGCAGCACCTCCAAGGGCAGGGCACAGGAAAGGGGAGGAGGAGGTCAAGGTCATCACCCTGAAAGTGTCCATCTGCACGCTCCTCTGCCCTCCTTGGACAGAGGAAGGGAGGCAAGAGCCAGTGCCTCTCCTTCTCTGCCATCTTTCTTTCCAACCCTTTGATCCTTTGGCAGTGGGAAAAAAATTACGAGGAACAGAAGTAAGGAGTTTGTGTCTTACAGGGATGGGCTGTGACTAACCTAGTATTTATTGTTCATTTTATATAGAGGGAGGATGGAAGAGCTGTAGCAGGAAGGACTGAGCGAGGTTCAGCTCCAAATATCCTGGCTCCTGAGGTTGAAAGATTCCTCCAAATTTAACCTAGTTTCTTGCATATTAGTGAGTGAAGCAGCATAACCATGCAGGTGTTCAACAGGGGGAACCCCCATCTCTAAATTTCTGTGAACTGAGTGTTTTGATTCCTTTTGTTCTAGTTACTTCTGAATAAAACAAGCAATTTCCTGTCAAAAGAAACAGCTTATTCGAATTGGGACTTCTGCAGTTTTTCTTTTCCTCATGAAAAAATGAAAAAGTATTTTGGGTCAGTCTAAACAAAGTTAATTTATTTTTTCAGTTTGGCTACTGATAGAAAAAAAAATGCCCCCAGTTCTAGTTCCACTGTTATCATTCATCATTTTCTATAAATATAGCAGTTAATTTGCACTCTAGAGTTAATACAGAAAGAACCCTAGGATTCAAAAGTATACCTAGATGATTTCTCTGTGTTAGTACCAGCTCTGTCAGTCAAGTTAGGTCATCTGTAATGTCCTTGTAACCTACAATTTCTAAATTCCCATCCAGCTACACCTAAGCCACTCCTTTGTTTCCAGTAGCATTAGATGGGATTAACTGAAGAAGAAATTAAGCCTCCAAAGTTAATTAAAACATTGTTGATGATGACCAGGAAGGCATACTTTGCAGCTGTAGGTGGAGTGATGTAGGTGCTCAACACAGGGCAGTTGTGCCCTGGCTTTTAAGCTCCTGATCTATGAAAGAAAAATGCCTCTGGTTTCTCGTGGCAGTGTGAGCTAAACAGAGAGTGAAGTGTAGCTGCTTCAGCTTCCCCTGGAGCCTTCCATCCTCTCTTTCCTCTGGAGGCTCCATCTTCTCAGTCTGGTGCTGTTACATCTTTAATAAGATCAATAATCTTTCCTGACTTTAGCAGCTTCATGAATTCTGATTAAGCTCCAGGACAGCGGCTGTGTATCAAGAATAATAGGCAAGAAGACGACTTTAGTGTCTCGGTCCATGCAGCCTGATAGTTTCTTCTTTAGGCAAACTGTTACTGATTTGATTTTGGGGTTTCTCAGCGTGGCCTCTGTAAATAAAGTGCTAGCACACAGTACACTCACTGCTCAACTCCTCTTCCCTGCAGACCAATTCTTTTTGTGGAAGACTTATGTTAATTGCTCCATGACTACTAATGTCTTTAATTAAGGCTCACGTGGTTAAGTCTTCGGTGAGAAAATTAGACGTGCTTGCAAGAATTAATATAGTAAGAAATCACAAAGGTACAATCAGGAACAAAAAATTGGAATGGTCTCTAGCACTGCCTTTCAACAAAGCACCGGTGTGTGAGATTCTGCACATCATTAAAATTCAATTAAGTATTTTGGGGAAAAAAGCCTGGCACTGACAGGATACGTCATCTGACCACAGGAAGCTGTGCTGACAAAAATTCATAAAGTGGAAATTGGAAACCTATACTCTGAAGCTTTCCTGTATTAACAGTTTAATGTCCAACTATGTAATATATAATTTATGAGAATTCTCTAATGTGATCTAGCCTTGCATATTTTGCAGTTTATCATTCTTATTTAGGAAGGAGTGAAGACAAAACTAGTCTTTCTGATTTCTGGAGACATTTTTTATAATTTTTAATATATACATCTCATGGTAATTTTCCAAAGACCTGACTTTGCAAACCCCAATTTTCAGTTCTCACTAGTGGGTCATTTGAGCACGAATCTTGGCCACTGTTTTCCTTTTGAAGATGGAATTTTTCAGGTAATTAGACATTCAGGGCAGGGAATGATGCAATTATGTAGAAATATAGAATTGCATTGCTGCTTCACTGTTTTTCATGGAAGTGTCATTTAACTGCAGTTCTGGAATGATTCCTATTGTCAACTTTTGAGATTTCCTGTAGCCAAAAACATCCACAAATTCTCTTTCCATATGCTGAATGATTTGTTTTCTATAGTCTTGTATGTACTTCATGTTCCAAAAGTGGATCTTTATTGTTTATGGTCCTTCTGTGGTTACAGTAGTACCTAAGCATCTTGGTTTAACAACTTTATGGCTCTTGTGCATTTAAATGCTTTCATTTTTGCTACTTTTTCTGAAATGCATTATGTGGAAGAACATTCATTGCAAATCCCATTTTTGTTTTTTAATATCTATTCCTACTTGTAAGTATCCACTCCACTAGAAGCCTTAAGAGATACAACACATGCCAAAAATACCATATTTGGGAGTAAACTTACAATGGAAAAAGAATAAAAAAATCATTAACATGCTTTATTTGGGAAGGAATCTTAAAAGTGCCTTTTATGAAATAGACAGAGAGGAGAGTGGCCAGAGAGTATTAAACTATTGAGTAGGCTAACAGGCAGTACCTTACTGTTTGAAAATATGCAGGAATGCAAGGAGAAGGAGCAGTCAGTGACCCCTCTGGTAGCTGCCATGGAAAAGGTGACCATGTCCTTCAGAGCAGTTACCTCTGCAGTTAGATTGGAAAGCAGATATCCACAGCCTTAGGGAATAGCTCGTGGCAGGATAAATATTCCACAAAGATGAAACTAGGGGAAACTAAATCCAGAAATAGGGAAACTAAAAGTAAACAGAAAAGAACCTGATAAGGAAAAGTGAAAGAATAATCAGCATGTGGAGACTAGGAGAGATTTTCTTTTTTTGAAGTTATTTCAATCAAGAGCCAAAAACTTCCTCCACTAATTTCTATTTGCATTTTAAAGTAGTTAGACAGCTTGGACTCAAGGTATCTAGAAGAGGACTAACCTGCTTCTGGTCAGTTCAAAGGTGACATAGAAGGGTATTGAAAACATGTTTGTTAAAAAAGTAAACTTCACCAAAGTTTGCTTTAAAGTTTCCCACACTGTTGCTCCAAGAGCTGTCTGAGATTACTGTAACTGAAAAATAGAGGCAGTTGTGTGGGAAAGCTCAATTTTAGGGTACTTAGCATTATATGTATAGGTATTTTTATGCTTTATTTTTTTAACAATAATAACAACACTCCTGTTGGTTGTCTGGGTCTTTCATACAGCAAGAAGAAAAAAAATATTTAAAAACTTAACTGTAGAAGGCTGAGTACTTACCACTACTATAAACTGGCATTATAAGAGAGTGACTCTCAAGCTGGTGGAATTCTCACAGATCCCAGTATGACAAGTGGAAAATTCCAGAAAGGTCTATAACAACACCATGGACAAAGATCAGCACCTAAATCTGACCAGCACACCACTAACTTCAGTGCACTCTTACTTGCAAGAACTTGGTTTATGGTGGTTGAGCACATTGCTTTTTATTCACCAGCTCCATGTGTAAAGACAAAACAGCTTTGTCACTTACGCCAAGGTGTAAAATAAAAGAAATTTCCCTCTGTGTTTTGTAATGATTCCCACATTTCCAGCCTACTCTGGCTTATGCTGCTTTACACATGCAACGAGGTTTAATTACGTAGAAGCCAAGATGGAACCGGAGGAGCCCAGTAACCATGGAGATTAGAAATCAATAATATAATACTATTTGTTTATAAATTATCCATAGCCCAAATATCCTTTTGTAAAAGGGAATTAGGCAAGTGAGATCCAGGCAGCATGCTCAGTTTATTATTATTTTCTAAAATCAAATGTGATTATACTTTCTGTGTGACCACCTTCCCATTAATAATGTTATTTTCAAATTGTTCCATCCAGTTGGATTAGGGAAGATGACTGTTCACAGGAGAAATATAAAGCTTCTCAACATAGAAGCCATATAAATATGGGAGTCATATAAAGCTACATATATCAATAAAGGAGTCCATAGAGTTACATCTGAAGGCTGTGTAGTGAAAAGTGCTTCTTCTTTGGACCCAAACCCTTAGCAGGCACTACCAGGCTGTGTTACATCTCATGGTATGATTAGGAAAAAGTTATGAAAGCATGTATATTATACACAAAACACAATTCACATTCCTAATTCTTTTTTCAGTTAAAAAATCCCCATCACAAAGCTCACAAATGGTGGCAGTCATAATTAGAAGGTTATCTCAGACAGTGATGGTGAAGAACCTGGAGGAGGTTTTAAAACTTTACAGTTGCTTTTCCTTTTGGATAGCTAAGACATTTTCCAACTAAATATTGTTTCTCTTCCTCCTGCTTTTAAAGAAGCAACTAATCAGTTTTACTGAGAATATTTTCCACTGGAAAGTCAATAACATCAAAATTTAAACTCTTTACATGCTTTACTATTCTGGTGACTTTCAACTTGTAAGGAAAAGAGTAGTTTGTAATTAAAAATAGCTTTAAATTTTAAAATAGCTTTTTTTTAAAAAAAAGTTTGTTTTCAAAATTAATATTAAATGTGGAAAAGACATTTTACATTACTTTACAGTTTTAAGTAATATAAACCCAGAAGTGACCTGTTTTAGGTTTCACTCCATGTTGAGTTCATTTCCTTTCAATTCAGAATAGTAATTTTAAAAAATCCTCCAAAAAATACAACATCTATCACCACAACATTTACATGTATAAAAGGCAAAGTGTGGAGAAATAAGAGCAATTTCAGAATAATTTATTATAGTGTTTCATTATATCCAGAGAACAAATTAATGTAGGAAACTAGATAGTATTCTTGAATAAAAGTATTGTTATCTGATCTGCATTGAGAAGCTAAGAGGATAACTGATTTTATGACAAATCCCACCTTTGTAGAAATTACATAATTATTATGTAATTGCCATAATAAATCCCTGGTTTATGATTTCACAAGAACAACTTCAGCATCTCCTGAGCTCGAGTCTGAGCTTGCTGAGTCCCTGCAGTGAAGTCCTATTTAGACATAAGGGATGCATACATGTCAGCATTTCAGCTCAGGACCTTGTCTCCAGAAAATTCCAACTTACCATGTTCCCATTTCAATCACAATGTCCTCTCAGAGCCTGCAAGCTAGTTTCCCTTTGGGTGAAACTAAATCAGAATATGTGATGTGGAATCCAGAGGACATTCAGCCCGTAGGGCAAGAGCAACAGCAGTCTAAACTAGAAATGTGTGTAAGCTGGGTGTTAAGCCTTCAGCCTTGGGTTTTTTTACTCTACAGATCCACTCTCCTTGGGCAGCATTACTTGCTGTAATATGGATATGGCTAGTGAGAAGCATCACTACTCCAAATAATAACAAGGTGGTGTACCCTGAGTGCCATCTTAAACTGATCTCTATTTAAGAGGATGGATAGGGCTCAGAATTTTCTGAAAACCTCCCATCCTCCATGGATGCAACCCTCCTGTATGAATTTCAAAGCCAGCTATTGCATTACTCGCTGCTCCCACTGCATCCTTGCTCAGCAGGTTAAGAAACTGCCATTACACCGTGCCCACCCTTACAAGCTCCCCTAGTGAGCAGCAGATTGATCTGAAGTTTGCTCTGCTGGCTGTCCAAGTGCCCACAGGCACTGGTCCCAATGGGATGTGAACATTTGCCGAGCACCTCCGGCCCAGGAGCGACACTTCCACCACGTGCAGAGATTGCTCTGCTCTGCCTGGGGCACTGAGGGAGCTGCAGGGTTGCTGTGGTGAGCCCAAGCGTGTAGAACTTGTTTGCCCATGCCATCAGGCTTACTTCATCCTTCACTCCGAGCAACACCTGGAAACATTTGTTTTCTAATGGTATTTGGCTATGAACAGACTGTACTCAAATGATATTTCTTGAGTTGTTTTCCTTCAAACCTTCAGTTTGTTATAACCAGTTATATAAAGGCTGAATACATATCCTTCTGTTTAAACAGAGGAGGAAGGTGAGGATTTAACCCTGAGGATCAAGAGCCCCTCATTGAAAGCCATCAGACTGCCACTGAGTGTGAACTTTGGGAATGGCTGCTCTGGGATGCAGAAAGCTGTGTCCTAAGGGCCTGGACCTCTGATGGTTCAGGTGGGGATTCGACAAAATGCAGAACAACTCCTCCTGTACCTGCACACACTTCTTCCAAATGAAGGCAAAGTAGGAGAAAAAAACAGCAGATGCCATGGCCTTGTCTTGATGTGCACCCAGGATACAATTTGGGCGTATGTCTCAGGAAAGAAGTAAGTCTGAATGCATCCCTGAATGAGATGCATAATTACTAGCAATTGAGGTAGGAGTCTGTGTCAATGAGAAGCACAGTTCAGATCCAGCAGGAGCTTGGAAATGGGACACAGCCACGGGAGCAAAACTTTGCCTTAGTAATCAAAAACCTTCCTGGTTCTCCATTGATCTCCTTGCTTCCACTGAGATCAATGATCACTCTGTCTCCAGGATCAGCAGGTGAGCCCAGCGAGGGACTGCAGGCTCCAGTCTGTGGCAGGGAAGGCAGCAATTAGCAGAATGTGCTGGCCTACAAAGCACAGCTCCTGCATTGGCTGCCTTTTAGGAACCCCAGGTAACAGCCACTTTGCTGAGCTTCTGGAAATACTCCACATGGAGAATATCCCCTGCAAAGCAGCAGAACTCCCATGCTATGCTTAGCATTGCAATATTCATGCTCTTTTAGATTAGAATGAAATGGCTTTAGTGGTCTAGATTCAAAAAAGAAAGTCAACCTCAGGACAACATGAATCAAGCTCTTGCCCCAAAATCCATCCCATTGGCTCCAAGTACCACCCCACCTGGGCTATCAACAGCACTGGGGTTCAGCTGCCCCAGCAGCCTGAGAGTTGAAACCACTACAAAAAAGGCACAGATGACTATACCAATGAAATTCTCAGATATTTGCTAAGAGCAGAGAAAAGGCGAGATGGAGTTGCCCGAAAATGGAGATGAGATGCAATTGGAGGGCATGCACTGTTGACTGGAACACACAAGATGCAGACAGACTCCTTGGCAGGCATTGCACACACAAACAGCACATTTTTAAAAAGCATGGAAGGCAGCCACATTTTAACAGACTTTCTCCCTGTCCTTTTTTTAATCTTACTTCAAAGAAGAGGTCAGCATAATTCCTTTTCCCCAAGCCTTGTACTTGGAAATATCTAAGTCATTTAGACTGAAAAAAAAAAAGGAAACTGTAGACTACAAAAAAAGAGTTGGATGTGATCCTCTACCAAGAGGGATCACCGTTCTTAACCAGATTCTGCCAGCAATTTAATTATGAGGATTTTCTCTCTACATATGACACTTAAAGTAAACCGTGGGGAAAGGGATAGAGAAGGGGAATGAAGAGAAGGCAGCAGTCAAAATAATAAATAATTTGGTGCCTGCTAGAGAATGAGTCTGCCTTTAAATGATAAGAAAAAGATAGTAATGTGTTTTCACATTAAGTCAGTATTGACATTTTTTAAAAAGCTTTAAAACATACAAGCAGGTTTTGTAGTTAATATGGGAAAACATTTTAAATTGGAAATATGAATTTAATCCCCTCAATTAAATATAAAATATTTAAATACTTAACCTGATTGCTGCCAACTGCAATTTCCTATAATAAGGAATTACGAGGATAGAGAGCAGTTCTTAAAGGCACATGGTTCACACAGAACCATGTGCAAAGATTCAGGTCTGGAAACTGCAGCTTTGTCTGTGTAAATAGTCCCTTTGCCCCTTCACACAAATTACAACTGGGAAAATTTCAAGTACTATGTTTTAATGTGGCATAAAAAAAAAGTCTTGTATTTTTTTCATGGGGACTGCCTGGTAACTGTGTTGTTAACAGCAGATATGGCAAAACAACACAGATTTTCAGGCAGTAGAGCCATATGAATCTGAATTAAAGTACAAAAGAAAATTTTTCTGGAGAAACTTAGGACCAATCTCACTCAATGTGGAATTCACTCCTTGTCAACAATCACCCTCTATATCTATCCATACCTACATATATAGACACACATAATATATAACCACATTCACTGTATGTATATGTACCCTTTACATTAATTTTGCTATGATCTTTAGGACAAATCCTGTTCTTAGTTATGATGGTGTAAAATATAACTTTGCTGAAATACAAGTTCATATAAAAATCTCTTTTCCCTTCTAACTGCTTTTTTTTGTCTGTGCATAAAATAGCACTGTGCTGAGGGCAAGATGTAGGCACCAACTGGCAACTGAGCAGTTATGTGAACCCACAAGGCTGTTTTTTCACGCATTTGGAGGAAGCAGCAGATTGAAAAACTCTGATTGCTGGCCTACAACTAAGCAGTATGTTCTGAATTCTACCTCAGTCCATTTTAGGATGTGGTCATTATAAATTAACTTCCTCTACATCTCCCTTCTCTGAACTGCAGTTCAATTCATGGGTAAAACTGCATCTACAGAATTAAGTTTTTTTTTATCTGACTTTTTCCTCAAATGCTGCATATTCTAATTTCTTCCTCCTCCCTCCTCCATGGCTGGCAACAGACCAGCTCTTTCATTATATTTGGAGTAAAGAAACAGCCCACTGAATCTTCCCCAGACCACATCATCAGGTCTTAAACACTTTGAACAAATCAAAATACTTATTTAAAAGTAAATGAATTCCCATTTATAATACAGCCTTCTACTGCTAGTGACAGTTCTGATCTCTGAAGACATAATTCATAGGGAGAGAAGAAGGGCAAAAAAGCTGGGATAGATAACTTTGTCCTGTTCCAGGCATGCTGCTGGAGCTGTCTCTGGCAGCAGCTGGCTCCCTGCATAGACAGCCAAAGGAAGAGAGGACAAGCCAGAGGGTTATTCTCATCTTAATTGTGGACAAAGAGCTCCTCTTTCCCATCTCTCCTCCCAGCAGATGGAAACTAGGATGACTGGGATTGTAATTAAGTACATCAGCATGGAGAAAGCAGAGAAAGAGAAGATTTGTGTCTGAGAAATTCCCTGCCCAGACCTTTTGGCCTGGCCTGAGCCAGCACACCATCAGGCACTTCGGAAAGGCACCTATAAGGCCAGGTTGGATGTATCTGGGACAAAAGGCTCAAGGGAAGAAATCCTCAGATAAGAATCATTCCTCTTCTCTGTTTACCTCAAATTTCATCATCTTAATAATGTAATAAACACTGTGGAAGAGGCTTTCTCTAGGCCAGAGGAGTTTTATGATCAATAGATACGTACAAGGGGAAAAGGTAAATAGAGCACGTCAAGCATTGCTTTGTTATTGTGTTCTCAAAAGCATTTCTGTCAGCTATTGCAAAGCAGACCCTCGATATTTTTAAATGTAAGAGCAAAATGCCAAATTGCCTTTTTTTTTTTTCTCTCCGATCAAAAGCTTAGTATATCCTAATTTCCAATGTTGCCAGTGCTCTACACTAAATCTCACTGTGGGGATGCCTTCTCGCCTCTTGTATTGCTCTGGCAATGCCTACACTGATCCAGTTTGCTGAGATTGTTTTGCACAGTTTACCTGTTTTGATACCAATTTCAGAGTAAATCCTAAAAGAGAGTGGACTCTTCTCTTGGAGACTGAAAAATTACTGGGTCATGATCTCCAGGCTACAGTGATATATCAGAAGTGGATGATGTTTCAAAGGAGAACTTTTTCAACATTATCTTCATAGTTTCTTTGGGGGAGCAGAATATTAGTTTGTGCACAAGCCAGAATAACTCTTTGAAGCAAGATGAGGCAGAAGGTGCCAGAAAGGCCTTGTTCAGTTAATTGCAATTTATCTAAAAACAGAATAACCTATTTGCAAATTTCCAAGTAAGATTTTATCCTTCATTTCAATTACCTCATCTGTTTAAGAAGGGTGTACTAGGTGACTTTTATTCTTCCTAATTAAATAGAAGAAAATAATCTCCTATATTGGAGAAAACAATCTTCGTACAGCTAAATTGCTGTTGCCAAGGACACACTTGGGAACACTTTTCTTGCTGTGTACCATGAAGACTATAAAACTCAATCTAATACCAAAAAGGGATTTTTTGAGACACTGTGCATATAGTCTTATAAACAGCCAGAGACTTCCATTGCTACAGGAGATCCTTGCAGAGCAAGTCCTATCTAACATCTTTTTGATGTCTGTGGTGAACAGATCAGTCTTGGGATGACCTCCTATTCTAGCAGATAGCCTTTAGCATCATGTCTGAAATCTCCCCTTCTGGTCTTAGGCAGGGTGAAATGGCATAGGCAAACTGCTAAGACTGGCAGATCACCAGAAGATGAATTTGCTCAGGTTAAAAAAAAGCAAATTGTTTTCCAAGAAGACAGAGTTTGACTTCAGCAGCACCTCTCATGCCTACAGGAGCTGTGTCAGGTATCTGTGATCACGTGGGTGGTCATGTAGGAGACAGGAGTGGAAGTGGGTCAGGTCTGCATCGCTTTTACCCACAGGGTATCTATGTACAACATCCTTTTCTTTAAGGACTGCCACCCTGGAGATGTCTGTCTACCAGGATATGCCCCATGCCAGAAATCATCTGTCAGTCCCAGCTGGATGGAGCAGAGTATCTCCCACATACTGGTGTTTCTAAAATAGGGCGCAGCTTTCTTCGGGAGAAGAGACAGCCATCGGAGGTGGTGGTGAAGAGGGCTAGTTTGAGAAGGCTCAGAAGTCTTAAATATGAAGGTGAACAGTTTTGGACAAAACCTGGAAAATGGCTTTATTCCTATAGTTTCTCTCAGACTTGTACAAATCAATAGCTATAACAACAGTGCTATACAAAATTTCTTACAGGAATAACTGCAACATGAAATAATTTAGCTACCTGGCCTCTAAGTAAACAAAAATATGTCAGCCATCTTTTTTCATTCACTCACTCTATTTTTTACAGCTGTCCTAGGATTAAAATTTGTTTTCAGTGTATGATATTACGATTCAAGATGTATCTTAATACTGACTTGTACTGTAAAGCATCTGAGAGATCTACAGCAAAACACTACACTTCCATTTCTCAATCAATAGCCTCTTAATTGATGCCATTTTATAACCTGATGGCAACTTCTAGTTTTGAAGCAGCTATTTTAACTTGATCATTGGGTAGGTGCAACTACCTGCACCTACATACTGCAAACTACATCTGTTAAAAAGGAAGTTTTAAATTCCTCTATTGATCCAGTATCAACTGCCATTACGACACCTTCCTACTTTGCCCCCAAAACAGATGTTAAATTACAACTTGAACTACATTAAAAGATAGAGAACATTAACCCCATGTGTCCAATTTTAGCCATAATTATACTATGATTAATATGTAATACCTGCAAGTACTGTAATATTACTTGAAATAAAATCTGTCAGTTCTTTCTGGGATAAATTTGATGCATACGTTCTCTTCCACCCTAACAAATGGAGGGAGACATGTAAATGTTTTGTATTTGAGAGACAACTGAAGGAGAACTAGCCAAACTGCAGAAGACATAAAAGTCAAATAATAACAACAAAAAGATCCTTTGAATCAATTGATAAAACAAATATTAAGTCTTCTATATAAGCCCTATCTAAACATACCATAGACAAAATTAGAGGAATCTAAAGGAACAAAATGCAGGAATCTAGAAGTGTCTTTAAGAGCAGAATAAGCCAAGCAAATGCACCAGCAGTTTTTGAAAACAGCTGAAGAGAAATTACAGTACAGCTCACAGTACATCACATGTTGCTTCATTTTCTTAAGGAAAACAGACAAATAGCAGAGCTCTTCATAAAAAGGCTGACACAGTGGTCAGACTAAAGTTCTACTAGCATCAGTTGCTTTAAATAAGTAATTCCTATCTCTCTGTGATGGACTATTTCACTTGGGGCTTTATTTCTGAGCCCATCTGCTTCTTTTCCAGAGAGATTTAGATGGATGCTCAAAGCTGACCTCCCAGAACACTTACATGAACGTTTGGATGTGAGAGGCTACTCTAACCATAATGCTGATAGCCACAAACAGTTGGATGAAGGATGTTTATAATCAAGGCTCATCTCTTTTTTTTTTTGTTTGCTTGTGAGCAGTTTCTTTCATGTTCTGTTATTGAAGTACATGTGTCAACTGACTTGAGAGGACAGCCTTGTAAATTAGATCTTTGATCTCAAGAGTTTATTTTATCTTTGCAGCAAGGAAAAGTGAATTGAATTGGCTGGCAGAACTAAGCCCTCCCTTGTCTCTGGTCTACAGCTGCTGCATCCTTCTGGGGTCACCATAACTTCCACTTCCATCACTCGATACTCTCCTTTGGTACGGAATTAAAAAAAGGCTTCTCCAACATCTCATCATAACCTGCTGAAAGCTTTACAACTTCTGGTTTATTTTTATGAACCATACAGACAGACGTTTGCTTCTGCAGAAGGGAGAAAACACTGATACAACAAAGCTCTTTGTGCTACTCTGAAACTGCATCAGAAAGTAAACTTTAATTGAATATTCACTGACTGTTTTTTGGAGTAAAACACAATTTAGAAAGAATACTGCATGGAAGGCTGCAGACTAAAGCGAAGTATCTGTTCCAAAATGTTCAAAGGAGTATGTGATCCACTGTTACTCTCCCATTACTTATGTTAATGTACAGAGGCATTAGGCACTATTGTGCTGTCTGCTACAGGTACACAAAAAAAGACTATGGGACATGGTACTGACTTATGTCCTGACTCAGATCACCAGTATGATAGTGTCATCATATTCTTACCATCTGCACTTCATTCAGTTTCCATGGCTGTGATTCAGGCAGGTCAGAAAGGGTCTGTGGGAATTTGTCTCTCAGAACATTGAAAAGAAAGAGGTAGTAGTTCTCTAGGAGATTGAAAGTACATAAATATCTACTGGTAAAGAAAAAACATGGTTTCGATGGAAGATACAAGGAGTTAAAATTTTTTTCCTAATTTAAAGAATTTGAAATATTGATGGGAAGAAGTCAGGCCTAACACACATGCTTTCTAACTTCATGAGCTCATTACAGAAAGCCAAGCTTAATGTTGATGAAAAGTTGCAGCACAGCAGGGTAGGCTGAATGAACTCAGCTTGGCTTACTAAACCTTTGTCTTCCTACAGCACCAAACAGGAGTCTACCTTTGGAATTTAAGGAGGATATTCTGCCTCTTTGTTGTTGTACAGTCTCTGGCTTCAGAAAGAAATCTGGTTCATCTGGAATTGCCCTGTCATCAGCAGAAGAGTCGCAGTTACTCAGGAAGGGAAGGAATTACCCCTAGGAGCTGCACTTCTGGTTCCTCTCCTTACCAAGCTGAGCAGAGAAAACCTAAAGCAAGATGAATTATCGTGTCATAACAAAAGGGTGGTTGTGGGGAGGAGGGCAGTTTCTCAAGCTCCAGTTTTATGCTGTTGTTCAGAACAACCCGCTCATCTTGCCCAGGAGGCTGCTTTAGTGTTTTTGTGAACGTAACAGGTTCTCCAGCTAAAAATGCAACAAGCTGTGTGTTATTTTGAGATACTGTAATTGCTGTGGTGAATATGCTCTTTGCATTTTTCCTTTAGGTGTTTTAGGGTGAAACCCTCTCCTCTGTGACCACACAAGTGTATATTTGCTGGCTGTCGTATCATGGTTTGGATCACACTTTACAGAAAACAGCAGAAACTGGATCTGTAACCACTGCCTTGACTGACCTGCTGGACATGGCATTGTCTGGTTCCATTTCTGAGTTTGTCACCAGGGAGTTGTCTGTAGGGACCATTTCCCAGTCAGCCTTCTGTCAGGCTGCTTTGGATGTAGTGGTTCTTTGATTAACCTTTGAACACGTGCCATAAGGCATTAATCCAATTTTAGGGACGATCTCAAGCAAGGGAGAGGTTTGAGCCCCAGCTTGTACTAAAGAGAGGACAGTCAGGAGACACATTCCCAGTACTCTTGCTCATTAGTGGTATTTTGCTGGGTGTAAATTTCACCCTTTACAGGGGGCGATTAAGGATGAAGGCCAAATGTTTAAACCTACTGTCCACATTTCTCATCATAGTGAATACAACCTCCTCCCTACTCTCCTTTGCTGCTCCTTTCCTTTTGAAAGGACAGCTGTGAGTGCAACAGAGCTCAAATCTGACAAGATGTAATTATTTTAGATAAATCGTCTAACTTTAGGCAAAAAATGAATGCAAAAAATTACATGCCAAGTCAGCTAGCAAAGAAAGAACCAGTATTGTGAGTTTGTTTGGTCTTCAACAGTGCTTTGCAGCTCTGCTTCTAGACCAGCTGAGTTGCAGAAACATTTGAGTCAAAATGGACAACTTGAATGGAAACACCCTATTTGTGGACTGATCAAATTTTTAACTGTTGCATATAAAATAATCACTAAAATTATTTTAGTGCTTTTGGGTATGTGTTAACTAAAAAACTCAGAAAACAAAAGAGTTCTGAACAACTTCATAAAACTAATTCTTCTTTCTAGAAGGCCTGAGTACTTCCCAGCCCCCACCCATACTATTCTCCAAGCAGTGTCATGGATGCCACCTAAACCACTGCAAGTCACCAACACAGCACACAGAATCCATCAGATGAGAGTGTGATATATTTTATTAGAAGGACACCAATTTTTAAATGACACTGAAAAGATTTTCAAACTGAATTTCCAAGTTCAAGTTCCCATGAAAGCTGAATGGTCAGAGCTGTAGTAAACAATATAGGTGAAACCACGTAGTAACTCTCACATGTAAAAATAACTCATTATTACTTAGCTTCTTTTTATTGGAGCGCAGCACAAATACTCCCCTTGAAACAACAACTTCAAAACATTTAAGAACATAGCTGTCAAAAATATTAAATACACACATTAAAAAAATCTAAACCATGAAAATTTAACAACCTAAGACATATTCACAATGTAATTTCTTCATCATTTTACAGTATTTGTCTCAAATACTGTAAGACAATCCAAATCTGAAAATATATGTACCTTAAGCTGCCACAGAGCATAAAAAATATAGGAAAATATCCACTAACATTTAGCACAATATATATATTGTACCCCAAGAGAGAAAGCAAGCGTGTGCCACAGATCATTATTCATCAAAAATCATGATGTGACATCAGAGAGCTGTTGCTGGTGGAACAGCAGCTCTGGTCTTAGTCGGTAAAAACACGCTCAAAGCTTGTGAGTGGGGACACAGTGGTCTGTGAGAACGCATGTTTAGGCATTTAGCAGTTTAATTTAGTTGGATAAGAAACAATGTTATGTTTTCCTGTTGTTAAACATTGCCATCTGTACCTCTGGCACACAAATTAAAAAAAGAAGGGTGTGACCATTAAAAGTACGTGTCCTGAGATTTCCTTCTTCAGGGGGCAAAGAGGTTAAAATGGAAAAGCTGATCTGTATATAAATCAGGAACACATGTGGTAATGAGAACAAACAGCAGCCAACATGCAGGCGGGGACAACATCTCCAGGCAGGCACAAAATGAGATGGACAAAATACCATCTACTGGAAAAGGGAAGGAAGCAACTGATTTTCACTTTGAAATTGGTAAGTTTAACCAATTCTGTTCAGTCTTAATGATTACTTAAGGGCTTGTAATTAACTCTGAGTTTTAAAACTTGGTTTCACTGAAAAGCTGTCTGTCCAGTAGTGCAGAGCAGCATTGCTTTAGTGTTAATATTGGTTTCTATCTGTACAAAATCAAGAGGTGATCTTAATATGAGTAACAGGATCTATGTGTTTTGTAACAAATTGAAATAACAAAACAGTTGAGACATAGACTTCCTCTTAAAGTCATGAAATGTTTGTGTCTGCAGCCTACCTATGGGAAGTAGATACCAGCAGCCAGTCTCCTACTGAGGCTGAAACACTTTTGCTTGATTTCTTTGGAAATAAATGCAATATTTAACATACTAAGTTATAGTTCACTTAAAGCTAAGAAACATATCACAGTTGTGAATAATAATCCATTTGATATACCAGTGGCAGGCCCCCAAAATATTAAGTCAATTAAAGTAAGTCTTTATCTTCCCTTTAAGACTTGTTCCTTGACAGAGGCACAAAAAATAAAGAAAATATTATGGATCACAAAGCACAGAATTTTCAAGTGTAAAGTCATACCAAAATCTTGATAAATTATCATTGATGTCGTAGGTGAGCAGTCGGTCAGGAACATCACTGTGGGTGCCCTGCACTGCTAACACATGTGGTGCGAGGGCAAAGGGGACGTCGCTCAGGAGGTCTGACATGAAAGGGCTGCTTTCCAAAGTCTGACTCCTTTGATTTCCCACCTCTGTTCTTGATACAGTCAACTGTGACCGGTGCCCTGTATTTATCTAAAGAGAACAGAAGAACAGAAATTTACACACTACAAATCAAGCAGCTATGGCTTTGCACTTAGAACCACAAGGACCTATTAATAAAGGGAAACAAAACAAACAAACAAATAAATAAAAGCAGTTTCAGAGTTCAGTTTAGGTAGATCTAAAATAGCAGTTCTTAATACATGTTGATATAATTCTTTGGCTCCGGTTGACCAGAATTAAGGCTAAAACAAAAGTAAGACTTTTTGTAATGATTACTGAGATCACAGAATCACAGAATAAGCTGAATTGGAAGGGAAATTAGAATCATTGAGTCCAACTCCTGGCCCTGCACAGAACACCCCAAGAGTCACACCATGTGCCTGAGAGTGTTGTCCAAATGCTTCTTGAACTCAGGAAGGCTACCCAACATTACTCTGCATTTATGAAACCCATAAGGCTTGTGGGACTTTTTGTCATTATGTTCAGTCTTGTTTAGGGGAAATTACTTCATACAATTCCTTTCATAAACTGATGAAGCTCCATCTTTTGTTCCCCCTATGCCTTTCCAGAAGTTGTCCAAGAAAGGCATGACTTTCATGATTAAGAACGCTCCTATCCCAGTTATTTCAAAGGATTAATGATGTTGCTTTCCAGTGTGAAATAGAATTGCATGACTGGCTGGTAAGTTCTATTATATAGGGAAATATATGCAGTGCCAAATATGTCCTTTATAGAAACACACAGTTAAAACTTAAAAAAAACACCAACAACCCAATAACCAAACCCAACAAGGAAATAAAAAAACTTGCCATACAGAAGTAGTCAACAGAATTTAGAGAATAATGTTGGACCCAATAGGCTTGAAAGCTTTGATCCTGACCTACCAATATGACCTTACTAAGTGTTTATCCTGAAACCTTTACCATTTTAAGAACAAAGAAAAGACTATTTACTCTGCCTCTAGAAATCAAATATAATTTGTTTTACTATTTATAGCAATAAAATCCTATACAAACTGATACCTCTCACATTAGGCACCCATAATGATGCTCCCGATAACAGGCTCTGAGCAACCTGGTCTGGTGGAAGGTGTCCCTGCCCATGGCAGGGGAGTTGTAACTAGATGACCTTTAAGGTCCCTTCCAACCCAAACCACTCAATGATTCTGTGATCTCTAGGAGCAAGATGTTTGTTATGAGGATTTCTACTTTGACACATACAGAAATATTCAGTAATGTGTTCGAAAGTGCCTAACAAGTCACGTCAGAGCCATGAACACAGACAGGAATTTCTGACTTTGATGAAGTCCTGACTTCTTCTTTTCACCCCCCCCCCCCCCACTCAACATGCAGCCAGAAAAATCCAAAGCTTACACAGCTATTAGGGAAGGAAGTGCACTGAAAGCTTTAAACACTAATTTGGTATTCACCTGATCATAAGAGTGAAATGGATCCAGTCATATGGAGGTTGCTTGCATCCATGACTTTTAGGGGTGTTGTGCTGCTCAAGATCTGACCTGTGCTGAAGTTGAATGTCACAGATCATGGCTGTTCCAGAGAACCTGAGGGCATTGCTGTCTGACAGAAGAACAGTATGGGTGGTGGAGTGGTGCTGGGTGCTTTGTCTTCTTGCCTGGAGTATTTAGCCAGGCAAAAAGAAACTCCATTTTCTTCCCAAAGAAAGGACTGGCTTTGACTTGAACATGACCTGAGTACTAGTCATTCCTTACACAACCCAACATTTCATCTGGTAGGGCAGATAAACCAGTGTTAAACCTTCTATTAACCTGCCAAGAATGAGTCAACAATGACACAAATAACCTTGCCAGCCTGTGTCACCGCCAGCACTTGCCTTGAGTGGTGGCGGACGCGTGCTCCTCCACAGCCTGCTGGGACATGAGGGTCAGTGGTGCTGCACGCTCTCAAATGGACCTCACTTGGAAGCTTTTGTTCATACTCACAATGATTTGAAACCTAAGGCTTAAGATAAACTTCCCAAGATCTGTTACTATCATGTCACAGGACAATAATATAAAATTTCCGAAGGTTAAGAAGTTCATTGGAAGGAATGACTGCTACATACAGCTACTAACCTTCCTGGTTATGATCCAATGTAAAAGAGGAGCAATACTCTCCATGCTACTGTAATACTGGAATGTCTGTTACTACACAGTTCCTACGGCGACAGTTTACAGGTATTTCTTTATTTTCCCTGGCTTTCCTTTTCTCAGTTCTCCATTTTCAGATGTGGTTAACAGCTCTGCAGAAAGCTACATGCAGCAGCAGAGGCAAGAGCTAATAGAGAAGATTTCTTCAGTAAGGGTTTCCTTACTGATTCTGGTATCTGTAGAGGACAGAGAAAATAGGAAAGCTAGCAGAGAAGTCAGGAAGATAGCCTGCATAGTTCTCCTACTCTAACTTCCTAAGCTGTGAGCAAAAAAACATGGCCAATAGTACTGTAAGTTCAGAAAAAACACTAAAACCTCTTGTACTTTTATTTTCTAATCAGTATAGTTATCTCCAAGATAAGATATAGTTATCTCCAAGAGGTATTAGCTTCTATGGCTGCTCATTGATAACACTTTGAGAGAAGTCTTCCTTCTTGCCAGGGCCCAAGGTATGCATCAGAACAAAAATCATAGACATCTTCTGGTATAAACATATTATCTTGCTAAGAACACTGCCAAACAATCAGAACATTTATTTATGTTAATATTTATCTGAAAAAACGCGCCACAGCACTTCAGGTGAGTCCCTAAATTCGTTGCTGCTGTAAACTTAAAAATTTCTCTTAATTTCTACTCTGCACAAATTTATTACATTCCCTCTTGAAAGAAGTAACTTGTGGATCATTTACTGAGGTACTGGTACTTGCTTGTATTACATCATTGCATATTCTGAAGGGGGCCAGAAAACCCCAGATGAAAACCAGGGTTACATCTAGGAATCAATTAAACTAGATCTTCTAAGACCTTTCTGCCTCCCTCCCCTCCCAGATTTCAGGGAAAAATGATCCCTCACTCACTCCTATTCCAGTCATTCAGATGATAATCAGAAATCCCTAGAATCTAATGTTTATTTTGATTGGCAAATTATACTTTTATGAATACCTGTTTATATCTTAATTGTCCTCCAAGCTGGGTGAACACAATTTACAATGCAAATTAGACCATCATGTGGCAAAACTAACTTCAAAGAGGGAAAACAAGTCAGAGAGAGAACAAAGCATCTTGGATCTTTTTTCCTCCATAAACCTTACATTTGTTAGAATGGTGCTAAATGGGCAGACCCAGAAATTAAAACCCCTTCTGTACACAGCAGATACCATGTACTGACAGTGACACAGCAAGGACCAGCTTTGCTTACTCCCAAGTCCCACTCCATATCTGAAAGCAAGACTGCAGTAAGGAAGGATGAATTACATCAGAATTATTTTACTGTGAAAGCATCATTTTACCAAACTCAATCCCTGCATACTGCCAGTGAGGCTCTTAATAGTCTTAACAGGCTATGATACTATTTGAATAGTCAAAAGAGTATCATAAAGAAAGCCCAAAATGGTTGAGATAAACATAGTACAGGTAAGTCAGAAAGAAAGGAAAATGTCAGGTCAGTTTAACAAATGCCATAATTTGATCTTAAATCCAATAGTCTTTGGGTCTCAGTTTACTCAACCCCTCATGAGGAGGTCGTGGGCCTATATGACAAGATCAGTTTACAGCAGAAAGGGAAAAGGAGTCTAGATTTTCTATTTCAGTTTCACATTTAATCCACTACTGTCTCTCCCATGAAAACAGTTATTTTTAATTAACTTAAAAAGCTTGCATTCACTTTTTAATTTATAACAAGTCCCATTTTATTTATCTATATGAAGAAAAACGTTCCTGTCCTGAAGAATTCAGGTAGCAAGAAGTAATTTTTCAGTTCTGCCTAGTGCAGTCATCACAAGCAGTCATTGCCCTTTGCTATGCAGGGCTGTTTCTGAGCATTCCTGCAGTGATATTTAGATGTTGGCCTCCTGTGCAAGACCCTATCAAACTAGACATGTTTTCTTCCAAAACAAGAAGATACCCTTTACATGGGCTAAGATGCGTTTCGTTCCTGTGCTGGAGAACCCACATGAGTGAAAAGGCCTTGCTGAAGCCAGCCTCCCCAGCAGGCTTCCAGGGAATGTGGTGAAGAACTGGACACTCTGGTAGAGAACACCAGTCACCCATCGGTGCCGAGGTCACCCACACTGCTTCCAATGCAAACACCAGCACAAAATGATGTGATGCAACCGAGGTCAAGGTTAGGAAATGGCTTATGCTTTATGCATGCATTCTTCAAGCATATATAGAACTGCAAGTCCTAGAGAATTTGATATTGCACATTAGTCACACTGGTTTCTACTTAAATGCCTAACTTATTTATCTAGAATACAATCCATTCAGAGCATATTATCTGGACATTAGCTAAACTAAGCACTGCCAAATGCTATGACACACAATCCTGTTATGAGAAATATTAATTGAATGGACCAAGAAGATCACTGATTTACATTTCACCATACACCAAGGAGTCAAAAAATCTGTAAAAATTACATAAGGTATGGCAATAAAATTTAATTCAAATAAGCAAGGTGTCTTCTGCATTCTTGGTTTGCAATCCAAAAGAACAGGGATAAAAGAAACACTATGTAAATATATATAGTAGCTGGCCACCAGATACTAATTGTGCTCTGATAACAATATGTTATTTTGAAACTAACCAAGTATAAAATTATCCTCTAAAGTAAATGATTCCTTTTTTCTCTTTTTAAAAAAGATGTTTCTCGGCTGTTTTTAAAAAACATCTAATTCGATGCATGCCTTTGTATTTCCCATAAAGTTTGCCAAGAGTCTCATAAGGAAGAAAAAATGCACATTTTCCAAAGTACTGAGAAGCTGGATTTACAGTGCTCTGAAGGAGAATCAAAGATTAGTGCCAGCATTATTATAATCCAAACCCTTGAACAAGGTTTTCTATCAGAAGTGATTAATTTAAAAAAAATTACGCTTTCTGTAAAAAAGGGGTTTTTTTCCAGAAACAGATCTATTTTTCTTTAAAAAATAGCCTTGAGAAACAAACAGTATCTTCAGTCAGCACTTTCAGAATATTTAGTAAATATCCAGCAATATAGTACTTACAACAGACACCTGCTATGCTACTGGTGGCAAAGAATTATCTGTGTTTCAGGCAAGTTTGTGGTATCACAGGAAACAGTGTATCATAAGGTATCTATGCAGTAATTACTGATGTACCTGGAAATGGAAATTGTCATATGGGATTGTTCCTCCAATGTGTTGGTTGATGCTTTAGGATATTCACTGGACCTCCTTAGAAAATTTGTAGGAATTCTGGAATGAGTACCTCCATTGATGACAACAACTCACTTTTCAAATAAAAATGGTAATGGCAAAGATAAACAGAGGGGGAAAGAAAAATTACTCACAAGGTTTGTATTCAAACATTTAAGCTAGGGGAAGAGAATCACAGAGTCAATCAGGTTGAAAAAGACCTCAGATCATCAAGTCCAACCTATGGCCAAACACCACCTTTTCAACCAGACCATGGCACTGAATGCCATGGCCAGGCTTTCCTTAAACACCTCCAGGGATGGTGACTCCATGACGTCCCTGGGCAGTCCATTCCAATTTTAACAACCCTTTCTGTGAGGAAGTTCCTTCTGATGCCCAAAATTCCTTCTGATGTCCAAACAAAGGTCAGTAAAACCTTGCTGGCGTTGGGGAAAGTGCACAACATGATAATTTTCAAGTACCAAAAAACCCCCAACCCAAAACATTAACAAAAAACCACCCCAACACACCAGTAAGTATGTGACCTACGTCCTTACAGAACTGTAAGAAGGAAACAAACCCACCTGGACAAGCACAATACAGATGCCTGAGATGGTTCAGAAAACCACGTGTGAATAATGAGAGCTGCTATTCTTTCAAGGTTCACTTGAAATTTTAGTCAGCCCTCCCCTCCAGACACTCAAGAAAAAAGTTATTCCTAGCTGGGAGAGCAAAATTAGATGTAAGAAGAAGTGCTGAAGACCTTGCAGTAGCTTTTTGCTATATCCAAATTTCTTCTGGCTGCTTGCTTGGTTTATTAGCAGAAATGCAGTGTCTGGGATTGTAACAGTGGCCAAAGATTGGTGCTGTCAGGGGCTGCAGCAGAGCAGACCTACAGGCTGAAAGCTTCGGGTTAAGATTGAGTCCTTGGAGAGGCTTTTAAAAGCAAGAATGGTTCTCAGTGGAAATCAGCTTTCCCATTTGCTTTGGGCTCTTGTTTCCAAGCTTCTCATTTTGTAATACAGCAGTAATTTGTCTTTCTCAAAGAGCTCCTGCTACCTGTACAAGTTTATCAATATTCCCCTTCAGAGTAAAACAGAATCAATTTTATAAATAAGAGTTTAAGAATATTTTTACTAATTTGTGACATACATTTTAGGTATTTTTCTTTCTCCTCTAAAGCATGCTTTTCAGCTGTTTCTTAACTAGAAGGGAATCAAGGTCAGGTTAATGCCACTGAAATCTTAAAGAAAAACATTCTAAAGAAACAATGAAAAGAGGTTCTGACATTCTATAGATTTTCTTTATTACAGCAAAGCTCCTCACGGAGTATCCTGGCCTGCAAAGCACAGCTGGGGAATATTCACTAAACCACACTTTCAGTATCAACAATGATGTACATTTCTGGATCCTTATTGGCATTAAAGCAATTAGGAAAGTGTAATTACCAGAACAATTCTTTAGTGTAAATGCGGAATAAACTTGCTGTAATTCGTATGTGATTCTTGCCCTCTCAAAGAGCCATAAAACTGTTAATCTCTGCAGAGGGGAAGAACTGCAAGGTTGCCATTTCAACTCTGGATACTCCGAATGTTCCACGGTTAACGTGTGTTAGCTTAACTGTCCTAGTAAGTACTAGAGATGCCCGTGAGTTTTATTTGTGAGACACTTATAGAATGTAATTCTACCCTGAAAAGTATTCTTAAATACCACAAAAGACTTCATATCTAGTGTCTAAACCCACTCCCTCATTTTGTCATCCTAGAAGAAAAAAGATGATTTTCTTCATTACCAACTGTGCAAATTCAGGCCGGTACAAGATGAAGGTTCTGTTTTCACTCAATCCCCTACAGTAACAATATGTCACAGGAAATATTTTGAGGGGCATTAGTGATAAATTTGGCAAATATATTGCATTCAATATAACCAAAATTGTACAGTGATATTTTTACTTCTTATTCCTAACTCCTATTATTTATTTCATTCAGTAATAGTTTGAAGAAAGAGAACCAAAACATCTCAAATGTGGGCATCTATAATGAGAAACTATAACATTGTGAACAAACTGGCATAAGATGCAACATGAAAAGAAGACTGCAAACCTAAAAGAAAACAGAAACAAAAAGGAAGCAGAAAATGTTCTAAAGCTTTATTAAAAATTTTAAGTCCCACCATTAATGAAAGTAATTATGCTCTTATCTTTCCTTTTATCCCAACCAATTTCATCACTTTTGGGTCTGATAATTGAAGACCTGTATCAACACTTATACCTTCTCAATAGCAGGGTTCCTTTCCTTGCTGCCTCCCTGTTCCTCTCTGGAGGCCCCTGAGTTTTAGGGCACCATCGTTACAGGTGAATTTTGGACAACAGTCCCCTCTGTAACATAAATATTGTAATAAAAAGTATCTTAGAAGAAAGAAAGGGGTGTGGGTTAAAAAAGGAACAGTTTATCTAGTTCCTCTGTTCCTTCAAAGTCCTATGCAAGCTATTCATAGCAAAGACCTCAACATAATAAGCAACATGAACAATATTTAGCACATTGTGCCTCTGCCACTGCCAGGAAATGGTACTAACTAGCCCAGATTGTTTTTCCTTTTTTCTGTAGCATGTATGCTGGAAGATTAAAAAGTTAATGAAAATTACTATAGTAAGTGAACTGCAAGCCAGAAGAACTGTAATTGAAAATGCACACAGCTCTAGACATCCAGCACTGCATTCCACAGCCACAAATCAGAAGTGAAGGACAAGTCAATATATTACAAAATGAACAGGCAAGTCTGATAAATGCGGATAATGGATTTGTTTTGTAACTTCAGTACCATCCAGAAGCACAAAGTATTTTCATTTATTTTGCTGCTATCTTCATTCATGATGTAATGCAAAACTCAGATAACTGACTGTCCTGGGTTGAGGTGTATTCTATTACCATCCTCATGAGCTGTGGAAATCAGTGTTTCCTTGCCTCCTCCCCCCAGACTATCTTTCTGTTAATGGCCCATCATTGTCCTGCCGAATGACTCAGAGATAACTCCCTCCGGACTATCTTCTGTTAACGAGCCTAATCAACACTTGGCCTCATGACTCATTACCCCATTGTGAGATGCTCCACCCAGAGGGAGGAACCAAGCATCCCATCATGGATATAACTGGGACTCTGAGCATCAAAGGGACTGGCTCCACTGGATTTCCAGAGGATAGGAGCTACACAGCCACCGCTGGACTTTGCTGAGGAAGAGCAGACCCCTTCTACTACAGGATCACCACTTCAGAGGATTGCAGCCACCATTCCACCAGACTGCTACCACTACCCTGCCTAATAGGGACTCAGGTTGTATCTTGACTCTGTCAGTGTTTTCTTTTACTTTCTTTTCCTTTTCTTTAATTTCCATTAAATTGTCATTCTGACTTGGTGCCTCTTACTGGTTTGTCTTCAAACTAGTACACTGACATTCAATATAGACAGAGAATATACTAAGAAATTAATTTAATACAAAACTTTAATTGCATAATTTAAAAAAATTTAAAAGTAAAAACCAGTATTTAAATATTCTGTTTTAATTTAGCAGCTACATTTGGTCGATGTAGTTAATGACAAGAAGATGTGGTATTTTCTCTACTGCTTCAAGCAAAAAAATATCCTAAAGACTTTTGGGAGGTTGATCTCCTGAACAGCAGAAGCTTAGACAAACTGGGTCTCTGCATTTATGTCTCTCTACCTCTTGTTCCCAACCCCAGCTATTGTAGAAGCTCCAACAGGGTAATCTGCTATGGTAGGAAAAAGATGACAGCTTCTCTGAGATGGTAAATGCCCATGGAGCAGAATGTCTAAAAAGAGGGCTGACTGCATTCTCTCATTACTGTACTAAGTGTATGAAAATCCAAGGATTTGAATGCAAAAGAAAGCTGTCTACCAAAAAAAAAAAACCACCAAAACTTTGACAAATTAACATAAAAAAACAGTAAGAAAATATTTAGCAAACATAGTTTCACACAAAAATAAAGCCAATACATTCTTCAGCAAATTAGAGCAACTAAAATTGTGTAGATCAGAAGCTTGTTTTGTTGTCGGTTTTGGGTTTTTTTAAGAAGAAAAGAAAATCTCTCCTTGAGTAACTGAGGGAGTCAGCAACATCAATGAAATATCTCCCTAGAATGTCAATATCAATGAGAGGCAAAAGACAAAGGGGTAACAATTTCTGTAAGAGGAAAGGAAAAGGAAATTATCTTGGATTTGGTTTTCAGAAAAGAAGATAAATAGAGTGAAGAGAAAAGAATTACTAGTCTGAACTCAGGTGAATCTTCTTCCAGCAATACCTGGGAACAACATCCTCAGCCATGCTTTCAAGAGTTTTGTTAAGTAACTAAACCCCTGGATCTTAAATGGATTCTCACACAAATGCATGAATAAAAATTGCTGTACTAAGTGATATGTTCTGAGGTTTTTATGATGCTGCTTAAATTCCAAGCATGTGGCAAGACTAGCAATATGTCATGTTTACAAACTTAAAATATTTTAATGCCAAAAAAAGTGAATTAAGCAAGTGTCATCTCACACAACTTTCCACCTGCTCTCTCCAGAGATTTGGGTCAGTAAGAGAAAGGAAGGATGGATATTTGATTTTAATTTCCTCCATAAACAGTCTGTAACTGGAGCACTTGTCAACACCACCTTCAGTAAACAGGTTACCAGGAGCCAGAGTTTGTAAAAGCTTCAGTCTACAAACAGCAACAAGACTGAGTTGCTCTCAGCACCTACTGATCAGGATTTTCCGATTCAGGAATAAAAGTGTCATGACTCTTTAAGCAGAAAAGGCAAAATAATTAATTAATTAAATAAAAATAAATTAATACTGGTCCACCTCTTTTAAATAAGGTGGCCTCTTTAACCCTCCTTTTTCTCTATGGATGGAAAATAATTGGATCACAATGAAAAAGACAAAGGGTACATTTTTGGTTTTTTAAGATAGATCTGTTTTTATCTAGCAGGACTGCTAATCACATTACAACTCTAGAAATGCATTCTTAAAAATTTTAGTACTGTGGAAGAAAAGAAAATTGTAAACAAATAACTTACATTTTATTTTGTATTTTTAAAAAGTGCTTTAGAACAAAATTTGAATATGTGCTTCCCAGTGCACAGTCTTTCACAAAAAGAACAGGAGCTGTGTGACACTGAACCATGCCATAAATCAAATCCCTGGACTGCCCCCTGTCATTTGTGGTGAGTTTTGTGTTTGGTTCTTCTTTTCCCTCCAAAAGTGGCAGTGCAACTAAGCTAAAGACATTGTTGTTTTCCTTACTTGGTGTTTTGAGTAATTGTTAATGAGCTGCCCTACACTACAGTCTTTCACCCACCATTTCATGCTAATACATCATGTTGTAAATATCACTGTACCATATTTGCACACAGTCTCATTTGAGTGATGTATGATCTACATTGCATTTTAGATCAATTTTAATATTTGGAAAGCCCAGAAGGGTTTCTCCGAGAGGCAGGATGACTGACTGATCAATTTGTTGACAGCAGCAAACTGAACCAGCATTACTGGTTTTTAGTATGTATTTGGGCAAGAGATACAGGATAATCAGGAGTTTTATCTGGGATTAAGCTAGTCAGAAGATCCCAAAATTAGAGAAAGACTAAAAAATGTGATGGGAACATCTGGGCACCTACTTTGAGCATCTCTTGCTACAAATAACCAATCAATGTAACTGAAGAAGCAATGCAATTAAATCAAACATATAGCAAGTTTCTGCCCAAACTAAATAGGAAGGTATGCAAAGTGTGCTTCTGCATACACGTGCCTTGATCACCATTTGGTGTATACATCCCTTTACTAAAGCCTGGTTCTTCAAGTGAAGAGGCTGCAAACCAGGCCAACTATACTATTTTAACTTTTTACATGTGGGTACATACTTTGCTGTTTATAGGCACTGAATTATGAAAATATACCATGCCTGTGTGTCATTCTTTTCCTACAGGATGTCATTTTGTCTTCTGTTGCTCAAACCTCACAAATTGTGCAATCTGCCTGCGGCACTGACTCTGGACTCCACAGGCAGGGCTGTGGGAGAGGGGGATGCTCCAATCCACTCGTTGTTTTTACATGTATTTGCTGGCAGACAGAACATTCATGTCCCACCTTAGAGGACTGTAAGAACTTCCACAGTTCTTGTACTGAAATCTCAGCTGAAGTTAAACAGAGAGTTTAACAGTACTTCACACTTGCAAAGTGCTATAGAAAAGTGTAAGACAGCACTGCATTACATTTTTTAAAATGAACTGTTTCCTAAGTTCAGAGAGGAAGTTGGTGACAACCACGTCAATTCACATCTCTCAATTTCCATTCAAGTTCCCTATATCTAAAAATATAATGCTTTCCTTTAAAAAAAATGACAATGGACATAGTGTTAATGATGCTACTGTGATTGCTAAGTATCTGAACTAACCCCAGCTGTGTGTCACCTTACACAGACAACAAGTCCAATTATTCACTTTAGAATTGAGAAAAACCCTACAAGGTGATAGTCTTGAAAGGCACCCTCGGGTCTTACTGGTTGACCCTGGGTCAACAGCTTGCACAAATTGCAGTTTATAAAATGTTGTTTGTGAGGCCACTGCAACTAATCCTTTACGACATGAGGAGCAGACTTCCTTGTGGATAATCATGTTGCTTAAATTTTGCATGTGTATGTACGTATACCTAATATATTTATACATAATGTGCATATAAACCCTCCCCTTCCCCCTGAGTTGTCCAATTGTTAAGGGCAAACAGAAGCCCACTGGTCTGCATGTTCTGGAGATCTTCCTAGAATGAAAAGACCTCTTAAATATTTTGGTAAATTATCAAAGAGATAGCAATATGAACATTACGGTATAATGAAGCTTTACAAAGTAAATATATTACTGCATAGTAATAGTAGTACATGTAATAGGTGTACTATGCAATATTTGATTTGTTTTTTAGCTGAACGGGCTATTTACCTTAGTTCTCAGTAAGATCACAACCGTATCATGTGCCTTTCTTATCACATGGCAGCTCTACTTCATATGCACTTTCCATCTGTGGGTGCACATGGACTCCCCAAAGAAGTCCCAGCTACTATAGACGCAAAGGATGAAGGAAGCTAAGAAAGCTGATGTCCATTGCGGCTGCCAAGGCTGAACACGACTCATCTTTCTTTAAAGGTAATGTTAAAACTTCACTTCTTACAGCTTATCATCATGCATGATAGTTGAGTAAAATATAAGATATTTCTTCTAATGGTACCAGCATTCAGAGAAGAGCTTGATGACTTGCTGCAGACAATCTTATTCCAGTCCCTCTAAGAGTGGATAATTTCATTAAGTGATTATTGCTTACATACGTAATTAAGAAGAGAGAAAATATGGACCAACATGCTTTAAGGGTTTTATATACAAAAAAGAAGATCTTAGAGTTAATATGACATATGACAAGCAATTAGGCTAACCAGGCCATGACTAGAATTCTACCTTAAGAAAGCTTTAAAAAAAACCAAAAAAGCCAAGTTAAGCAACAACATTTTTGATAGATATGGGATTTTGTCAAAAGAGAGCAAATTAATCACAAATAATGTGATCACAATAATTTTGAAATATAAACCACTTTTTCTAAAGTAAATATAGGGAAATTAAACTGATGCAACAAATCTACCCCAGAACACCCTTCTTGCAATTTTAAATATGGGACCTCCTGAACCATAAACCAAGGGTTAATAAGTGAACAGAGACATGATCAGTAGCAACTCCTTTTCCAGTAACTTGTAAAAATAATCCAGACAGACAAACTTGAGGAAAAAACAGTCAATAATAGGTCTGACAGAAGCAATTAATTTTAATTAAAAAAAAAAAAAAGGAAAACAAGATAACAGTAATATTACTCATGCCCTGGAATTGTATCAGCTGATCTGCTCTAAAGGGTATCTTAAAAATCTACCAACTTCAGCAATACTTGTTAATTTCACTAGAAGGGTAAAAAAAAATTAAGTTATTTTTCCCCTACTCTATGGATTCTCACCTCTCATTATCTCTTCCTTGATATTTTATATCTCATAGTATTTCTGCCTTTTCAATTAACTCACATGTCCCCTAACCAGATATCTAGGACACTGTTATTTATATCCATTCAGAATCCTTATACAGCAGCTGTATAAAGGATGACTTTTATGAGCCAATGCCAATTCAGACATAAAAATGTTTTTCCTAATTTATTTAGATACTTGCCCAAAATGGTGCACACCTGTTTCTACATGCATAAAATCATAGAAAATTTTAAATTTACTTCAGGAACCATGGGCTTTCTATCTGCTGTGTTCTAAGCTTTTAACAGCAAATTATGAAAAGAAAGGGCACAAGAATCATAACAGAACTATTACAATTCATAAAGGAAACTAAGTCCTAAGATAATAAGAATCACAGCAAGGTATATAATTAAGAGTGGCTATAACAACAACATATAAATTAGATAATTATGGATTAAGCAATCCCTTGGGGGATTCTCTCTTGCCCTAGAAAACGTGTAACAAGCTCCTTATATAGAAGGCAATAGCTATTAAGTATTTGAGGGAGAAGTAGGACTATAAGGAAAAACAAAAGGAAAAAAAAAGGAAGACACAGCAAGATAAAAATCCTAATTTACAATCTAAAGACGGCTCTCATTTTTGGTAGTTTATTTTAATACACTTACTGGTCCAGTTTTCCCCCAATAAATCTGATGACATCTGTTGGCTAAAGAGCGCATGTCAGATTATCCAGAAGTGCAAGATCAAATAAACGTGAGCTGCTTCTTAAGGTAACAGTAGGGAGATACAAAACACTGCAGCGATTACCAGAAATGTAATTTTTTTTGTTGTTGTTTCTTACATCAATGTAATAATCCCAGGTGTCCTGGACACCAGACATACAATAATCTTCATAAATCCTAATTCAAAGCCATACCATCTGTCAAAAATATTTTTTATGTTTCCTAATAGATATGCTACATAATCGCTCTCACAGCAGGGCAAAAATACATGGTTGCACTAATTTGCTTTACCAATAGAATAGCTCATTATCAAAAATAACCCCACCACATTATTGGGGTTTCTAGCACTCTTCATATATCAAAACTAACCTTTCCATTCCACTATTTTCTATTACCTCAAATTCCCAATGAAAGCAGAAGATTGAATTATCTGGAAATTGTACGGTAATAATGGAAAAATCAAAAGCATAAATAAACCCCAAACCATAGTGTCTCTTTCTATTATGATTGTGTTGCAGTTAAAATTAGAAGCTTTGTATTTCATGATCACTAATCTACTAATTTAGTCACTAATAAGACTAATTTAAGTTCTCGGCCCTGCAGAGCACTAACCATTTTGGACCCAATCCAGAAAAGCACTTAAATGTCTCTGTGACTTTTAGTTCATGAGCCTGAAGCAACTTCAGAGGGATCAGACATTCTTGATTAGGCCCAGAGTACTCACTACCCTGCCGGACAACACATCCCCCTAGGACTGACCAGCATCAGGAGATGACCCTCCCAACCCGCCGTCCATACTCATGGAGATGGAGAACACACTCCACATGGGATTGTTCAAAGCAGGAGCTTCTGTCTGAAGCAGAAGACAAAATGTTTGGGCTAAAGCTGGCCTTTGAGAACACCCTTCCTCCAAGAAGTTTTTAAATACCTGCAATTCCCCTAACATGCAGGCAATATCCAAACACCTGAAAACAATGCCGACTGAGGTACGGCAAGGTTACAAGAGGTTCTGTTACATGTTCCTAGTTGTGGCAAGATGATCTTGATGTAAACTTTTATTTCTGTATTAGTTTAAATAATTTATACAAGATTATACAAAAATACACACTTCACAATTCAGTGATTGTACAGCAAACAAATCCAATAGTACCTATGAAAATGGGAAATTCCAAAGATGGTGGCCATTATCAAAAAATACCCCAGAAGATAATTTCTTCAAAAAATCAAACTCAACTTCATTTCCCCTTTGAAAATCCAGGAACAAAGTGTTACTTCATTCTTCTTTAAATCACATTTCCAAAAGCATTTTCCATATTTCACAAAGTTTATATCTAATAAGTAGTGAAAAAGTTTATATTTAAAAATAAAAGCAGGTTTCCAGCAATCGAAAGATGCAGTTGATGAACTAAACACTCTTTTGTTAAGTTCTGCATGACAAATATCTGATGCCACTTTGCAGTCTAACAACTATATTTTAGCATACTCTTCTATGTTTATCAATAATTTGTGTTTGAATACTAACAAGGTTATTATTACAATTGATGTTCTATGTCTCTATGACATACTGATATGTAATACTATGCTTTTCCAGTTTCCATAAATTGGTAAAGTTCTCCCACAAATTTACAAAAATATACTCACCACTTCAAGGAGGAATATTGCTTTCCTAATGGCCAGAATTATCCATTTAATTTCCATGATTCACAATTATTCTACTTAATTTGAGAACTTGAGAATTCCTTTGAGTAAATGTGAAGTCCAAATACTGAAATCTAGACTGGAATGAATTGCCTAAATAATACCAAGTGCTGGATCTTAATTTAACTTTGTCACAAGCCAGTTCATAGGAGTATTTTTATGACATATAAGTATTGTAATAAAAAGTTGAAAATAAATCTTGGTTTCGTTTTCCCTGTAATATCTGCAATTTTATTTTGAAAACTTTGCTGCTTCTCTCTAACTCACAAACCTTAAAATCTATACAAGTTCCTCTTTTCCTGAAATTCCAAAGAACTGAACAATAACTGGCAGTTCACCACCCCCAGCAAGAACATCACATTAAGGGAAACTACATTTGTCCAGTAGGTAACTACAACATCTATTAATTATACTGCCCAGATCTGCAGGACTTCAGATGCAAAGGACCTCGGCTCAGACATGCATGGATCTAAAGTCAGACTAAAACTTTGCAATTAGTTGGAACTAATTCACAGTTCCACACTATCAGAAGGCAAACCACTCATTACTTATGACAAATTAAAGATTTCTGTATAGGACACAGTTTTAAATTTTAAATTAAAAAAGAAGACTACAGGCCACACATTCATACTGACCACTCTTAGATATGGAAAAATTGTCACACACACCTCTACTATACCAAGGGACTTATCAATAATAAATATTGAAACAGCATTGAAAAGAGACAGATAGACACATATCTCACCAGTACCAAGGTGAGATATGGAAAAAAGAGAAAAAAAAGGTTAACCAAAAAAAAGAAGCACCACAAAAGCACAAAAAGTCCAAGCCAAACATCTCTCAGTCACCTTGCAAATATCTAAAATTATATGGCAATGGAAAACAGGCTCATACTTGCTACAAAAACATTTTCAGACTACATGGAAAAGAATATATGTATACAGCATATGCAGAAATATTCTGAAAAGCCCTCGCCTGTAAACATGTATCAACTAAACAAAAGAAAAAGAAGCTCAGATTTACAGCCACACAGTAGAGAAACAGAAAGGAAACACACAATAAAGACAAAACTCACATGTTTACAACATGTTACTCATAATGGTAGTTGTGGAAATAGCTGACTTATGTAAATGTGTGACATTTTCCATCACTACTCACCACACTAATGCTTCTATGCAATTCATTAAAATTCTAGCTACAGTTTCAGGCTTGCACAATTCAAGTATAAAAATAAGATATTCAACAATACCATACAGCCCAGCCTTCTGCTATTTCCTTTTCAAATCCACAGCAGTGGGCTTGTTATTATTGCCATCTAATTAGCAGCGGTGCTGCTTTTATGATAGATGACAAGGAAGGCTGAGAGCCACTCAGCCAATGGAAGATGTGAATGTGGTGAAACCATCTTCTGCACGACATTCATGTTTCTTAAATGAACTGCTATGGAAGTTTCATCATGTGTGCATAAGGAAATAGTCTCTTACCTGTGGAGGTTGATTGTACATTGGTCTGGTCTCTGGAAATGAAGTTTTATCCTTTGAGTCTCGACTTTGATCATCAACTGTGTCACCTACCAAAGTAAAAAAAACCCTTTTAAATTACTGAGATCCTTCATATTTTACATAGAGTAAGAAAACCTCTTCAGTCCTCCTAAAATCAAATTATACCCTGAGAAAGGGGGACTCTGTTGCCACATTTATATTTACAATTTTGAACACAAGTAAAGAGAAAAACATTGAGAAGTGATCTGCAAAACCCAGGAGCACAAATCTGTGTCAATTATTTAAAGGAAAAAATTCATGGGGAAAATGGGAGAAAAGAAAAAAGCAGGGCCCCTATTTTTGCACACTTTAGGACCATTAAGTTCTAATTATTAGCAAAGGCTACATAGCAAAGTGACTATGTAGTGCAAAGGAGATAACCAGGTGCATATCCATCACATCCCAATCCAACGTCAGGCTAAAAGCACTGTTACTCTATCCTCATTCATAGCCTCATTTCCACACAGCTGATATCTGTGCATGAGTGCAGAAAGAGAGACAAAGCATTCTGAGAAATGTCCTGGTTTTGACTGTATGGGGACAAAGACTGCTTGGCAGGCTGGGCACAGATCTCCTCCCATTGCATACACATGGCTACCTCTGCCCAGGATTTTACCGGGAAGACACAATTCAGTTTATCCCAAAAGCTGCAGCTGGCACTGATCACAGCAATAAACTAGAGACAAGATTATTTTCACCTTTATTTTTAAGACAAAAGGTACATCATCAATTTTATTTAAAAGGTAAAAAAAATAACAAAAAAGTAAAAAAAAGAACAAAACCAGAATTTGCTTCTCAGATGTTGCAAAACAAACATCCACCTATCCTATCTTCTCCAATTTTCTTTGTCAATGGGAGAGTGTACCAGAAGTTGTAAATATTTTGCAGATTATCTCCTTCTGCTGTTAGTACTAGTCAGTAAATAGTTAGCAAAAGCACACAACTGAGAAAGACTAAAGATTTAGTTACATAATTCTGGTTTTATTTTTATTTGAGTGCATACTGCTTTCTGTAATGGAGCACTTTCAAAATCTGTATCCTTAAAGAGTCCTATAGCAACAATTCAAAATGAAAAGGTTCTAGTTACTGTAACTGTTAACTTCTTTGTTAAACCAGTGGTTCTGGCTCTCCTGTTCCACTTTCTCCAGGGGTTTACTTAGAGGCTGTGCACCAGGCAGAAGCCTTTGGAAACAGCAGCCAGCTTCTGCCTATGCCCAATTAGGCTGGAAAGCCAATGACCCAGGTCTATGCATGTTTGTTCCATACTATCATGGACCCCCAGGTCTAACCGGTCAGGTCTTCAAGTACAATGCAATATTTGGTAAAGTTTTCTATGAAAACAAGCACTAATATCTAGTCATTGTGTCTGCTTTTAATACCCAAGTATTATTCCTAGCTGTGTATGCAGAGAATCATCATCATCATCATCATCATCATCATCATCATCTTTGTCACGGGTCTTTAATGCTTATTAATTTCATTAATGTCTACACTTTCCAAGACCTTTTCTGGAGTTGAAAAATGCTGCTTAGTAAACTAGTAATTCTCTACATAAAATACTCCAAAGGACTTGTATTCACAAGAGCTCTTAAAAAAAGGGGTGTGGGAGAGCAAAGGAGATGGGGATTCAGCTAAGCTTCCACTCCCAGTACCTTGAAAAACACAATGTGTAACACCTACAAGATAATGAGGTAAATAACAGTCATGAAAATCATTAATATTAAACAGTTTACATTTGTAATGAAGTAGAGGCCTGCAAACAAAAATTATTACAAGTCTTGTAAATGTACCCTGCCTCAGGGAGGTGTAAAAATGGTTAATGGATACACAAAGAGGGCAGTAAGGCATACTTTTGGTACGCTTGATGTGGCTGAGACTGCAAACCAGTTTAAATTGTAGTAAATTTAGGCTAGATCAGTTTCTCCAGGAGTAAAACTACTTGAAACACTTTGAACAACCTAAGGAAATGGTTTCTCTAAACAGTGGTTAAAATCCAAAGGACTTCAGAGATAGGTTGAAGAAACATCTGTTGTGAATGGTTTCAATCATGCCAAGACAAGGAAGATGAATTTTTGTGTTCCATTCTAGTCCTACATTCCATGAACAATGCAGGAGGAAAGACTCCACAGGATACCCTTTCCCAAGATCAGGGAACTCAGCTGAATGAGGAAGACTTGTGAAGGTGCAAGTGGACTGCAGTGAGTTGGACAACGACTGACCGAGCGTGTAAGGGCAGCGCTCTGTGGCCAGTCAGTACCAAAGGGACATACTGGGTGAAGTTGGGTGTTTGCATAAAGATACTGAAAGAGTTACACCAGAGATTCAACAAACACAGGAACCAAGGTTTTACTCCTTGTCTTTACAAACCATTCCTGAGAAAGCACTCAGAAGTTTTAATATGAAAAAAAACACTAAAAACCCCACAAAATTCATGTGTTAATGCTACCCAGAATATACCTTTTCCCTGTGATTAGTTTTCCTTAAGATGAAAAGAGTCTTGGTTTGTAATCAGGACCAAAAGGTCAAAAATGATCACAAGAAAGGAAGAATAACTCATTTAGACAGAAATTAATTTTTTTACTTAGAACTTTGTCATCCAGCTCCCAAAGTTCACAAGCTCTTAAGGAAGCCAAATGTAGGAATACCTACAGTGTTTCACAATTCGAATTGCCTCTGTAAAACTGCACTTTAATGCAAAGCTTTTCTTTGTTAAAAAAAAAAATAGGGAAACCCCCAATACCTTGCCAAATTATCAGGCATATGGTCCTGCAAGGATAAGCCATGACTCTTCGTATAGACTTTTATTATTTGCGTTAATGGAATTATAACAGTGATAGGCAGCTGCCAAAGACACCAAGCTGTCTAAGACATCCAGTAGGATGGAATATTTTTCCAGATAAATTGGTATTTTCAGTGTACTTCTTTCACTGGTTTCTATCTCAAATATTCAAACAGGTTAGTCGTCCTTATTTCTACTAGCCCAAATAATTAATTAACTGTGACGTACCTCCCCAGCTCTATCAATTCCCAACCCCATCTAGCTTGCCATAGCTGATTTATATTGTTTAGCCACCCACAATTTTTTTTTTGTTCAGCATGCCTTGGTTTCCCATTGACCTACAGTCTAATCTCTTTCCTTAACTGGAGGTCATAGTTTGTCTTCCCTCTTCAGGCTCAGCCTTCAAAATTCTTCCTTCTGATGTGGGTTTTCCTCTTCTCCTCTGCAACCCTGCGATCTCTTCCTACCCACCTACCAGTATGTGAGGAAGGGGGATGATGCCAAACACCCAACAGACAGACATCCATGAGAGCACAGACCTTTGGGTGCAGGAACTATGTGGGTTCTTTTGAGCACTTCAAACATTCTGGTTGATAGCTTTTGACTGGGGAAAAAACCCAAACAACCAAATCACCACTCCTCTCCAAACACTGGGAGAAAAACCCCCACAAACAAACCCAAACAAGTCCTCTTAAACAATCTTGATGTAAATAGGTATACGATTATATTTTTGCCAATTCAGTTTGCTAAGCAACTGAGATCAGGCTCTGAGAAAAGATCACAAATACATGACCTTAGTAGAAAGGGCCCCCATAAAGTCTTTCATCAGAACTGCAAATATGTTCACAGATAAGGGCAGGGACCACAGTAATCACCTAGCCTAGCTTCCTGTAAAAATATAGGCCGTAAGATTTCTTGAATTAATTTGTTTGAAGTAGATCAACTTTAAAGCTGTATTTTAATCAGGAGATAAAAGACAAAATTATTTGTCTTACAAAAACAATTAGATTCTGGCTCATACACTCCTTCATTTAAGCATTGTGCAAATTTTAGTCCTAAAACTCTAGAAAATAAATCTACGTCATATATCAAAAAATGACATAGACTGTTTAAAATCTCTAAGAATTAGAAATGAAGGGCACCTCATGCAGTGTAATATGGTCTAAGTATCAGTAGCATTATCTGTAATATGCAGAATATTACTGGGAAAATTTATCAGGAAAAAAAAATCATGCGCTCTGCTGTAAAATATTCCCTTCCTTACCAATAGGAAAATATTTAAAGTTTGAAAAGAAAGTAGTAGGCATATTTATCCTACTGTCCAGATAAGTTTGTATTTCAAATCCTCAGTCTTGGGAGGCTGTTTTTAAGTTATATTAAGCCTCTTCCAGGCCCAAATAATCACTGTTGCACTGAAAGGTCAGACATACGTTTCTGCTTTCACTAAGCTGGTGCTGGATTTACACCAACATTCTCCAAGTTCCACTGGTATCTTTTTCCAAGAACTGCAGCCAGGTGTTCCACAGGAAAGAAATACCTCCAGTCCTCAGTATGTACTATGTATATCCTCCCTCAGAACTCAAGAGTTTTTGGTGTCTTCAGAAATCTGCATTCAGCTGCCTATCTGGACCTCAGCGAACTCTCATATAGAAAGGTTCAACCACAAGTTTGGCTTCTACTCAACAAGGAAGTGGTGTTTCTATTTATACTCTTTCCTTTTCCAGCATTTTGTTAACCTCAAGCTGTGTAGTCTCTTGATCAACAGACAGCATTTAAAAGCATAGCCCACCCTCAGTTTAATAAATTAAAACCAATTGTAAATGTATTTTAGAATCTTTTATAATGTAGACTACCATTTGTCCTGGTCTGTGCAAAAATCCTGTGAGACACTGAAGCACGTACAACACAGCAAGCAATAACTAGCTACCAAATACATGGATTTTCAAATGTCACCTTCAGCTTCAAAAGGAAGACAGCTATTTTCCATTATACTTTAGTTAGTTGCTTAACTCTTTGTTGCCTGTCATTATCTTCTATATCCTGCATAGAGATGGTAAGAACAAAGAATATTCTGGCTTCTACTTGGCAGCGAAAAGACAGAAAGTTTTAGGAGAGAATTAGTAAGATCTGAAAACAGGAGAGATTGACTCTGTGGAAGCATCAAAGTTTACTACAGTTTCTTCTCCCTCTTTCTTACTCATAAATCTTCCCCTCTCTCCCTGAGATAAGGAAGAAAGGCCGGACACAGCAATTTTAAATTACCCTGCTCCAGGATAAACAAGCAGAACTTCAGGCTTCAGTCCATCAATACTGACAGTGCTTTCAGTCTCAGTAGGTATTTAAGAAGTATAATTCCCTCTCAACATCTGCCATCTTGGCACTCTCTGTGATCCCACTTCCATGCAAAGGGGTTTGATAGCACCACTTTTTCAAGTCCTGCTCTCCTCTCAGCCTCCACGTCTTCCAGCAGGGATGAAACGTGTTTCTGCTCAGTCTCTTCCAGCCCTGCTTGGTTCTCCAGCACTCACCTCCAGTGTCTCACAGCTTCCACTTACCAGCCAGTTTCTACCCAGTGAGTGAGCTGGGGACTGCACTGCAGGGGTGCCAAGGAACCTGGATGGCAGTACCCCAAACATAGAATCGTGCTGATTTTATGGGATCTAGACAACTACCAGAAGACAGGGAAGACAGAGAGAAGACCCTTAGAAGCACCGAATGGTTTGGGTTGGAAAGGAGCTTTAAAGATCGTCTATTCCACCCGCCCCGAATGGATTGTACACAACAAGCTGTAAGTAATTTAACAGTTTCCATTGGTGATCCACCAGAATCAAATAAGGCACTGGCCAGTTTACTGTCCTCTTCAATGGCTCATTGATGAATTGTTGGTTCCTCCAATTTTTTTAAAAGAGGGCTATCACTCAGTCTAGTATTAGTGCTATAAAACTACATATTAATCTTCATTATCTTCCATGTGTACATGGCCAAGACATAAGAGCCTTATAAGAATATATATAGTTGGCAAAACAATGAAGTCATCCTAGTTTCAGGTCACCTCATCCTGGTTTCATATTAAAGCTTTTCATATCAACAGCAGTTTCATTTCAACAAGCTAATAATATCCCCTAAAAAAAAACCAATATATCAGCAGAAAGATTCTCCACAGCTGCAACTTCCAGCAAAACAAGTTTAAGAGTTTATGCTGCATAAGGGTGAGTGAGAAGGAAGTCTGTGTAAGCCCATGCTAAGGCAGAGGTCTAGTAAGTGTTTGGCAGCCTTACATTGAGTTTCAACAGTGCATTAAGAGGGTCTACAAATAAATCTTTGATTTGGAGTAGAACTTAACTAGTACCTTCTCTAATTCTCCCAATGAACCACAAGAAAAGTCTATATAAACCCTGCAGTGAGAATCCTGAAACTGATTTCCTCAAACCTGTAAAAGGCGGGGGGGAACTGTAACAAGGTAAACATTACCCTGAATGGTTTTGCATTTGCAGACATGAAGCAACAAGGTTCAGTCCTTTCCCAATTAAGAAGAATAGCAAATCCAGCTACAGCACATGCCACTGAAGATTACGGGAGTGGCACTCCACACTTCCACCCAGTCTGATTTTGGTATCCTGTCCTTCTGCAGGCAATCTTAATGTCGAGTCTCCATGTTCCTAAACAATTCTGTCAGGGTCTTCTCAACCTGCATCCCACTATCAAGATCACAGTGAAACCATAGATTTAAAACTTCCCTATGGAAAAATTTGTTTCCCCAAACAAAAACTTTTCAGAAGATAGCAATAGAAAAGCAGTATGAGAGGTTCCTGTAGAGTTTCCATATCCCAGATCTACATACTTTTAAGTTTGCAAAAAGTATTTTATTTCTGTGCTTTTCTATATTTCCAACTTCTTAGAAGTTTGACTTCTTTCAAAGCTTTCCTGAATCCTATAACAAAGGACCCTTAGAGTTTAGATCTAACTCCATCTCCAGCCACTTCACTGAGGCTAAATCATTCCAACTCCTCTGACCCCCACTGAAAAGGCTCTCTTTTAAGAGGCGCCCAACTCTTTCAGAAAGCTGGTGAATCCAAAGCCAAAGTTGTGTAACAAAATTTTGGTTGGAAGGAATCCTGGAGATCACACTAGTTCAGCCTCCAGTTAAGCACAGGGCTAGCTTCAAAGTGAAAGGAACTACGTACCTCAGGTTGTCTGGCTGAATTTTGAGGCTCCAAAGATGGAGATTCCTCAGTATCTCTCATCTCTCAGTTTTATCTATCCCTCTACTGTATGTTACCTTCAGGTTCACAGTCACATGCAAAACAAGCTGTAGAAATTTGTCCATGAGCCACACGTTATTTTACTTTGGTTTTAAGTTATGAGACTTTCACATCAAGCATAAGGAAATGCCAGGAATTAATCTCATTCTGATTTTGTGGTGTGATGTATCCATGCAAGTACTTTTCATCCCTTATATGTGCATGCCAGCCTTTCTCAGTAGTCCACCAAAACATGGAACCCCCTCACCACAGCATCTTCCAGAGATCTTGTTTTTCCATTCTGCTATTTGGAAATTCTGTTCTAGAGTTCATTACCTTAGATGCTGCCGCACCTTTCTTATCTAGTTGTGCTATCAGAGTGAGCAAGTGATGTGACTTACCAGCTACTCAATACAACGTTAGGACTGAAGCAGTCAACAATATAGATCCAAATAAGGGCTTATGAAATGTTCAGTCATTTTATGACGAACAAGTTGAAAGAAAAAGCTAAACAAGAGAAATGTACACCCTCTAAGCCATCTGACCCAAGATTTGTGCTTATGTGTGTGCATGTGCCAGTGCCTCAGGGAAACCTCAAAACTATTCACTACTCTTCCATGTTCAACTGATACTGTGTGGATAAGCCCCCCATGTATCTATTGTATGCTGGTATTTATCATGAACATTGGCCCTAAAAATAAATATCAGCAAATCTGCCTGGAAGGCATAGATGAGATGCCATAGGCCAGTCTCTTCATGCATTAAGTCACAGTTCTTGACATTCCTAGAGATTCCTCTGAATCTTCCTGTCATTCACTTCATCTGCCAGTTAAGCCCCTCCTCTTCATATCACAACAAATGTAATCTTGCAAGGCCAAGTGAATCACACCTTTCTGGGGAA
The DNA here is from genome assembly GCF_041296385.1 of Aphelocoma coerulescens. NCBI lineage: Eukaryota > Metazoa > Chordata > Aves > Passeriformes > Corvidae > Aphelocoma > Aphelocoma coerulescens. Next base: position 34,469,382 of record NC_091015.1, on the reverse strand, counting down.
GCAAACCATTTAATCTACTTTTTTGAAAAGTTTTATAAACTGATTACCTCTCTTTTTATTTTAGACATAATCATTCAGTGATACCTGATTGTCATGCTCATCTAGACCAGCCTAATCATCCCACAGAACAAGTACATTGTTCTAAGACTAGGAATAAATCAAAAAATAACCAAATTTTTAGATATTTAGAACAGTTTAATGTAAATTCATATAATCTCTTTCCACTTCACTCTCAAATCTGCTTGCTGGTAGTGGAAGATATCTACACATAATCCAACTCTGCTGTATCAATAGGCTGGTGTGCAACAAGTGCAAAAGAAGCATCAGTTTGCAAGCAAAATTTTCTTCCCAGATTACAATCTTCCACTAGACCATTTTTCCAAGGGACGGAAATAAAGACAACATTGTTTGCCTTTATTTGTTCTGTTTCTGTTGCCTAACTTTCTCCTGTTTACCTTTGAGATAATAGAACAGTCACGATCTTCAAAATCCTTCCTGCGTTTTCTTATTTTGCTTGTGAGGATGATAAAAAGTTTAATCTCAAAACAATAAAATTCTTTACCTTCTCAGTTCCTGATGAACGGCAAAAGGCTTTGGGGAAATGTCAGTAATAACAACAAACTCAGAGGAAGACAATAGTACAGCTCACAAAGAGTAGTGCTGGCAAGCAACCTCCCCTTTAATATGTTTTAGCAGCATCATTTCCTTGTCACTACTTAATCCAATCTATAAAACCTATCTCAGATTACAGGCTCAGTTGTTTTCCAAAAGTAAATAGATACAATATTCTACTTTTCACTATGAAATTATTTTGGTATCCTCACTTAACTATGACATTAAAACTCCCCTCCTCCTGTCTTATTAATGATGTGGTTCTAAAGGCAATCCTGTGCAGAAAGCAAACAGAACACACTGGAGCCCACTTTGATGAGGACAAAGATCTTCCTAGCACTTAAAAACCTGCTGTGGTCTGCCTGTTCAGTCTCTTGGTTACACTGTGTAACTTGCATTTCAGTAGGTCCAACATGCATTAAAATTATTTGCCTGTCAAAAACTGAGGTGCTGATAGTCTGATATTTGCATATGAAGCTTGCTACATAATTGTAAATTATGTTAGAAAACAAACAATGCAAATTTAAGCTGGTTGCCTATGGAATGAGATTTACATGACCAATCTTCTGTCCTTGATAACACAGGAAAATGTTGTCAGATGTGGTTGAAACTGGCACAGAGATAGAAGGCTTGGAGATATTTAGATATTTACAGAATATAACAATCTGCAGCTGGGTAGTAAAAAGAGACTAGGAGTAATGCCCCAGCTGCAGGAAAAACCCATTGCTCTGTTATTCTTGGCCTGCTTGGTCAATTGGCAAATACTGCTGCGTTTGGTCATTGGGAATGAAGGGAAGGCAAGAGAGGCCACTGTAATAAAGCAGGGAAATGCTCAGGGCTGTTCTAGAAGGGCAGAACGACTAAGAGATCCTCAAGGAGATCCTTGATAAACTATTCCAGGGAATGCTGTGTTTTATTCTCTCTTGATAGCATTTTGGCTACTTGAAACAAGAAATACATTTTTTATAAAGAGGAAGAGGGGAAAAATCCCACCTAAAAGTTTGTAAATCAATCATTCAGTCAACTCAAATTAGGGCCACTTATATCTTTGTCCCATGATGCACTGAAATGAACTGATGATCACATATAGCCTTATCCCAATAACCAGCCCTCAAGTGAGAAGCTGCCTACAACATTCATGTTAGCTGTTATGAACCTTTTCTCTTCTAGAAGCTCTGAAAGTACCAGAAAGCTGAATTAATACTTTGTGGGAGAAGAATTGATAATAGGACAGAACACTCATTTAAGGTAGCTTTTATGTAGCATAGTTATGAGAAATCTCCACAGTAATAATAATTTCATACCTAAGTGCTACTATCCTCTCAGAGACATGGAAACCCCTGAAACAAAGTTAAGCAGAATTAATTTAAAACATAAGGACCACACACAACGTTTTATAGATACCCTGAAACACACGTCTGCATGACACACAAGCACAATACAACTGATGCAGAAAGTTAAATCACAATACCTAAGATTCTATTAGAAGGCTACTGTGGTTCCAAAAAGATTCCCTCCCGATGTTTTTTTTTGGAAGTTATTTTCTAGACAGCAGCCTGGAAATCTTATGTCACTGTGACTACATAATGTCAATTCTGAGCAGAAGACTGTACGGTACATCCACTGCTGCTTTTGCATTTCTGACACGTTTGCAGACTATTCCTGAACAACATGGGGGGTTTTTTCTCTAAAAAGTATAAATTCGCTGGATTTTTTTGTAGTAATAAGCACAACTTTATAAACATACCTAAAAATGGTACAGAGAAGTTTTGAGTATTTTAAAAAAGGAAAACCTACAGCCAAAAGAAATCTCAACAAATTATTCAATAGAACAAAATATCTCTGCTTCCTAACTCCTTGAAAAACTGCTTTTGACTTACACTGTTAATTCCTTTATATTAGTACCATCTTCTGATTTCAGACTTATGAAGGGATCTAAAACTAACCAACCAAGTGTCCTCACAAACTAAAACATAAATCCATTTACCCTGTCCTGAGAAAGGACAGAAACTTGCACCGTAGCTGATCTTTGGATCAGACCTCTCTCATGAATAACCAGCTCCACAATGATGATTAAAGGACTACTTAATTTTATTTATTTATTTAGAGCACATAGGTCAATAATGTGGATTAACTAGGATTAAAGTGTTATTTTCTGCTAATTTTTGTGCTTTAAGCTGGTTTAGTATTTCTAGGGACTTTATTCTAAAGCCAGCTTTGTAGAAGAAACTACACCACAGAGCTTCTGGATTACTCTTGACTTGTGTGTAAACAAAATGGAAATGTTACATATTACAACAACATATTACTGCTAGATTCCTTGGTTTTAAAGGCAACAACATGATTAGTATTAAATATTCACAGGTTTTTAGTATGTCTGGCTTCATTACTTTAAAACCTTTCTACCTATTCAACTGCATTTTTGCATTACACAAACAACAGTGCAGATCTATCAGGGAAAAAAAAATGAATTATCACCACAAAAAAGAACTAGAATAATTCTTTAAAAGTATCCAAAGAGCAGGGCAGAAGTTATTTTGGGGAGGAGAAAAAGAGATGAATAAAAATTCCTGAGAAGAGGAATTTGCTTTACAAAGTCTAAAAAAGCCCCACCACATTAAAACACCCATTTACAAAGATTAAAGATGTAAAGTCCAGCTGATATGTTTTTGGCTGTATCATTCAGTGAAATGCCCAAATGTTTGCATGTACACCAAAAAGTGACATTAACACTGCCCACAAAGCAAAGAGAAAAACCCGTAATAATTGTGCAGTACTTGAATAATTCATTTTAAAGAAAAAATCTGCCAGGACTCTGTACTATATTCCTTTTATATGTGGAGAAAATGAAGAAGGCAGAGCGGCTGTAGGTTTTATCATCAGCTGTTTGTGGTGTGAAACTGAGGGCTACAAACGCTTATGTTAAGTTATACCTACACTGTAAACCAGTGCCTTCCCTAAACTCTACATTGAAATGGAATTTTCCAGCTGAATATTAAAGATTTCAATTTGCAAAAAAAGTAAAACCAAAACACCCATGTAGGATCATACCAGCTTCAAGAGCACAAAGGCAGATGGGCAGTTTTTAAAATAAAAAGAGCATTTCTTTTTCCCTGACATGGCAACCACCCACCCACCCACTTCTGCAGAGGCCCTGGGGAGCTGAAGGGGTGAGCCACGGTAGATTTCGAACTCTGCAGCCAAGGTTTCAGTGGAACTCCAGGCTTATGGGCACTTAAGATCCATGGTGACATGTAAACTACATTAACAGGGGCTACCAGATCTTCTGGTAAAAACTTCACAATGTACAGAGATGAAGGACCACGCCCTGGCTCAGGCTTACAAGCTTGCAACTCTTGGTAGACTAGAAGTACAAGGGTTTCTGAGTTCCTCCAAATGCAACAGGCAAATTGTCCCAGAAACTAAAGTACAAAGTTTTCCATGTTCTGTGGCTCCTTATCCACTTGCTCAACATCAAGCTCCCAGACAGGTCCGCCCTGCACATGTAATTTTTCTGCAGAACTTTTTCATGCAATAACACGATTAGAATAGAATAAGTATCTGTTTCAAAACACTACACACTGAAAACAGACAAGGCCACCCTACAAAAACAAACTGCGTACAGCTGGTAACTCCCTTCTGGCTACTATTCGAAGAACTGTCAGTCAACCTGTAGTGTGAACATTATTACCTAAGGGTGAGCTTTCACAACATGCCTGAGTCAGGCTAACAGCGCAGTGCTGCCAAAAGGAGCAGTCCTGCCTCGCCTCTCAGTATGGGTGCTCCTGCTCTTTCTTTTGTGGTGGCCCCCAAATTCTCCCAGATGCTTGTGAGCCACCTGAGCTCACTGAACTGGCTAACAAAAAGATAAACACATACTCCCTATTTTGCTGGGTTTGTTTTCTGCCAGTTTAGTGAGCTAAATCAGAGATGTCAAATGAGCTAGCTGGCAGAGCTGGCACACAAGTGATGGAAAGTAATCCTGCTTCCAGGAGCAAGAAGCAGGGTGACCCTTTCTTTAGACAGTTAAGTGGCTCAGCTGCCCTGTGGAAGCCTACCCTATCATAGAATCAGTCCTGCTTTCCACCATGAAAAAGCAGGAGACAATATTTCAGATCTAAATGTAGTCTTCACTCCAGATGTAAGACAAATCAACACGGAAAGTTTCAAAGGTGTGCTAGACCTCACATATCAAAAACGTGAAGAAGTTCTTAAAACCAAGGAAAAAACCAAAACAAGTTATTATATTAGGAAATGCTCAGTTTTGTGATTACCAGTAGGCTGTAGGAAACTAAAGATTAATACATATTCCTAGTTTTCCTCCATTTTTTTCCTAAAGGTTCAACACTGCAACTAGTTTTCTGTTTTTTGCTTTCTCCTCACAAGAAAGTTGCATTCATTTTCACTCCATCAGCCCCAGGGAATCAGACACTTAGTACGCAATGCTGAGTTGCTGTGTTCAAGAAGCCCTCTGTGGATGCAAACTGTATTAGTCTGGATGACAGCTCTTTAGGGACTTCCATAAACTAGCGTGAAAAAATACCATGGACAAAGTAATTTTATGAAAAATCTAAAATCTGGCTTGGTCAATGCAAAGAATCCATCCAAGTATTTGAATTTCTTGCAGGTATTAAAAGTAGGTGAGGTCATACAATTTTTGTAAATTCTGTTTAAGATGCACTGACCTGAACCCTGAACATGAGGAATTTTGTGAAGATGAGACCTGAAACAGTCATACTGATATTCTTTCCCATTCCTAGCCATGCTCCTTATCACCTCCTCTTTGAACTCAGTACTCAAAGAAAAGCACAGACCAATGTCACCCTGATGTCTCCCTACAAAACAAGCCAATGAACCAACCCATCCTATGCACACAGGGCTGTTGTTACCACATACTGATTCAACTGGCTGCAAATTGGCAGATGAAATTCTAGGTCACAAAGACCTCTACTCCTGTATCTGATAGGCAGCTGCTACAGTACATTAATGATTTTTCACAAAACAAGAGAGAATTAAGTTTCCATGATGCAGTTACTGCTTTATGTGTGCTCTACTCAGGATCAGATCACACTGAAATTTGCCCACAATCATCACACAGCCTGATATGTAGAAAAAAAAACAGAAGGAAAAAAAATCCAGGGCCATAAACAACAGGACACCATTTCTTCCCCAAAGACACAGCTTCTCTCAGTAAGACAATTCATTTCATATGTCCTTTAAGAAGAGGTGAGGACAACAGATTTAGTGACTGGAGTTTTACACACACAAATACTGCAACAGGGCAGAAAATGTACATGTTTGACAAATGCTGTCAAAATTTGTGACCGGTTTTTCCTCTCCACTCTGAGCTGTTTGCTCCTGCCATTCCCCTCCTCCATTCTGAGTCTGTCTCCTTAGGGTGTCCACTCCTCTCTCTAAACCACAAGAACTCTTGCCACTGGCTGAATTTGCTCTCACCTTAGTCCTGGTTCCAGACCTGGCTCCCTATCAGATATCTGAGCAATGAGACACTCAGAGCCGATTGAGCAGCACCAATGCCCAAGGATGCATTTCCATTCATACCTCCCATTTCTGTCTTCCCTCTTACCATACCTGCTCCATCACTCAACCCCTTTGAACTAATTCAGCTTACTAGAACAGCACAACACTAACCCAGAAGAAAGTTCACAAAATTGCAGAAGAATTAAATAGCTAAAGAGTAGAGCCTGAAGCAGAACAAAGGGACTGGCCCTCCTTCAGGGTGACAAAAGACCAGTCCAGCGACATACAGAGCTATCCTAAGACAGGGTGATTTTCTCAACAGAGCAACTATTTCTGCATGCAATATGATCAGCCATGTTTAATTGTTGCCTGAATAAAGGTGATGTTGTGTGAGACCACGAGAGCTCATCTAATCACTCACCACCACTAAGAAAGGGAATTTCTGTTCCCCTCACTCAAAGGCCCTTCCCTTGCACTGACTCTGACAAAAAAAACGAACTTTCAGCTTATTAACCCATCTTTTTCTGGGAATTGAGCCAATTGACAAAGTCCAGCAAACACCAGAGCTGAAGCAAAGTAAGATTCACTGAAGTGGAGGAAAGTAGGACCTTTGCTTTTGGGTGGTGGTGAGCTGATAAAATCTAGACTATCCTCACTTGCAAAACCACTACTGGCCAAAAAACTTTTAAATGAGGAAGATCAGAAATGGGAGAAGACAACATAGAGGATTTTGCCTTTGAGATACCCCAAACTACTTAACTTTAAAACCTTGTGGTTAGAAAAAACTCCTTTGCATTACTGTTCTGCCCCAAAGGGATTAAATAGGAACAAAGGCCTGAAAAACAAGCAGTCTTAAACTTTCTAAGCAACATGGAGGTTAAAAGATTGTGCCTGTTGTTTGTCAAAATGCAGGCGTAGTGTACAAATGCAGAGAATGTTTTGGGCTAACTTATTGGGAAAGGGGAATAGCTGCAACACAGATCTCTAAGGTAGGAGATCAGGCTTCCCACACAGGTATTGCTACCAGGCTTCCCCAAAAGGTGCCCAGGAGGCACCTATGTTAAACACCTGCTCCGCATGCAGGGAAGCATCTTTCCACACAGTGAGTAAATTGGAAAAATTGCTCTCAGATGAAGACATCTGAAGTCAAACACTCCTATAAACAACCTAATCCATGATTTCTTCACCATCCTCCAACACAAAGGGTACCCTAAACCTAGGCAGCTGTTCTAAAAGTTTGCCATCAGAAGAAGAGCTCTGCTAAAAGAAGAAGTTTCAGACATGGGACGTGATCTCTCAGATCACCCCAGCAATTGCAGAGATTTGGGAAGGAAGAAAAGGCTCTGGAACCTGATGAAAAAAGGTCTAAGAGAAGTATTCTGAGTTTGTCTTGCTGGAATTTGTTTCTAAAGTAATAAAAAACATTGTGAAAATTAACTGGACTACAAGCGTGTCCTGAAGGACAATTTCCTTTTCCCTACCTGCTTCTATAATCAATTTACAATTGCAGTTGCAATCAAAAGTAATGAAAATACAATAAATCTTTGAAATAGTGTATCTTTATTTTACTGTCCCAGAATCCCAAATAAATACTCAGGACAGACCACAGAAACATTACCACTGTACAAATAGTCAATCAAACCTTTTCAAAACTTTGTCACAAGAGTTCTCACATTTAAGAAAGGGGCTCTCAGTTGCACAGACATGCTTATAATTGCTTTCTTTCACCATCTCACTTCTAATGCTCGAGTGTCAGGTGAGTATATCCACAGCTCAAATCCCCAGCAGCATACCAGAGAATGGAGTTCAGAAAACAACCTGACCACCTTTTGATCTATCACATGTGAGCTTTATACATGCCTACCACTGCCCTCAGTGTTCTCAGAGGTCCAGTAGGAACAGGATTATTTCTGATCTCAGCCCACATGGCATGGATTTACCTACCTGTATTGACCTGAGACCAGGCTGTTCTTGTCTGAGGTCTGCATTACCTACAATCCTCATAGCTTGCTTCCCACAAAACTAAGTGTCATTTGTTCTAATCGGTGCTAAGTGAACCAGAAATGAGAGAATGGCAGGGATCCAGCTGACTCATTAATACCAGTGTAACGGATTAACCCGTTTACATTGTCTTCCCACCCCCCCCAATTAGTCAGCATCAAAGAGGTTTGAGACTGCACACACTGGAAACATAAAATGGGACAAAGTGTTTGAAAACAAAGGAAGATATCTAGGAGCAACATCATATTCTGCCACAAGGCCCCTTATCGTCCTTCTACTTGGGAATAGGTTTTTTTTTAAAGTTAAGCTAAACTTTATTTTAAGAGCAGCAAGGAAATGAAATAGCCCGTCTGAAGAAAGTGAAACATTCTGATATTAATAATAAATCCATAACAAACTTGTCATGTAAATGAAAAGTGTATAGTTCAGCATGAAACATACAACTACCCATTCCAAGTTCAAAATAGTTATTAACTGTGGCTATAAAATTACTACAAAACCTTAAAACTTTTTTTTTTTTTAACATATGGGCAGCACTTTTTGATTTGTGATGCGAAACAAGATACTTTTGACTTAGCCAAACTGCTATTTGGAAAAATCCCTTCTAAAACAAACTGTCAGTCTGAGGTTTTACTTTATACAAGATGGAGCACTTATTTTCACAATACTTACCTGCTTGAACAAGTTTTTCTAAATGTGTAACTGCCACCAAAGATTAATGACTCCCCTCGGTGCCTCCAGTGGCCTCCTATTCAATTTGATAAAACACAGTATCTTTATTTCTTAAAATAAGCATCTGTATTAATGTGTGACATGCATACTGCATTCCAACAAACAATACAGCCCAGACGAATTTAAGAAAGAGACCTCAACTACATTTGCAATGGTGTTTTCAGAGAAGTGCAGCATTTCTCATGATGCAGTTATATACACACTTCACCAAAACTTGGATTACTGTACTGTATAACTTGAATGCTAATGCTGACGATTTAAACCCTGGTTTATGCAATATATGCAAGAACATCACTATACAGAAAATGTTTCATCATGGTAGTAAATTCTTGCCTGTATAAAAGCTTCTCATCCTTTTAAAAATTCAGTTACAGTTTAGTGAATATGCTGCTTTTAAGACATCCATCCAGCATTTATATTTGCTTCACATAGTGTGTCTCAATTATACTACAGCTGTCTCTCAGGGCAGAGCTGGCCATCTCCATCATGAACAACCACCACAGAATCTGAAGTTCTTGATTAAAAAGCAAATGGTTTTGTGAGCCAAGCTAAAACTACCGCAGCTGCTCCATTTCACAAACCAAGCGCCATTCAGCTGAGAAGAATGGCACCGACTCTGAATTGTTCTTCCTGAGAGTTTTCACAATAAAAACAAACCACACTACTTCCAAATTTTAAAAGACTGGGGGGGGAAAAAAAAAAAAGTCTTCACTATTCTGGAAACAAGTGTTTTCTTTTTACTCAGAGCTTTTGATTTCTACATCAATGTTCCTCTATGAATAAAAAAACAAAACTAAAGCCAACCCCTCCCCCAGGCATGCACACACCACACAGCTTCCTGGAGATGCTTTTAATGACCATCTACAGCAAGTTTGCAGATGTATTAAACAGAAATTGCAATGCTTAACTTTAAAGAAAACCCCAACAACCAAAGATACTGCTAATTGATTGATCACTACTGATGCTGTTAATTATTATGTTCAGTGACAGGACAAGGAATGGAAATAATAACAACAAAAACAACTATTATTATTATTATTATTTACATACACTAACACAATTATAAAAAATTGTAATTTCTTTAATCAAGACAAAATATCAACCAGCTCCTGATTCCTTCCTCTGCAAAAATACATATTTCATATTCTACAAAATATGAAACAAAACACTCTTATTCCAGTGAAGGTGCAGCAAATGAAGTTGCAATATGGATTTTGAATAAAAGCCATGTTCAGTACAGCTTATGATGCACAATGTCTGTATGTGTCACCTCATTTTTTAGGTAACCACAACAAAATGTAAGTGTTGATAACAAAAAAAACCAATAAGACACCCAAAACATACTTACAGAAATGCTGAAATAGAATTTTCTTCTTCTGAATTGAAACCACTTTAATGAAAATATTGAACCAAAACCATTACACAGGTTTCCTACAATATCCTAGTATCACTTTCTTGGTGGTCAGGCCAGGAAACACTTCGCACCTCAGTTAAATTTTATACTTCAGGGATACTGAATGGTTAGTCAGATTTTTGGTGTTTAGTTATTTGGCTACATTAAAGTTATTTGACATCCTGGCTGAAATAAATTGGATGTAGCTAAAAAGAGTTCCCATTTTATTTGAATGAAAATATTTGGGAGTTTTCCTCAAGCTCATGTTGACTGACTGATGTAAAAATAAGAGCCAAGTCCTTAAAGTTGTTTAAATTCACCCATTTCCCAGTAATGGAAAAAAAAATCTGAGTTGCTTTAAGGCTTTTTCTTTAAAATATTGTCTGTAGCTTTCCTATGACTATTTTATTTATTTTGCCTTTATCCATATTGTACTTGAGCCAGATTAGAAACACCAGGCTAAGGATAGACCAGACATTACACAAGGCTTCACTATATTCCAAATTATAGCATACAAAAAGAGTAAAACTCAAAAACTTTGTCTACCAATTCATTCTACTTTTAGAAGCTGGAAAAGGTTTGATTTTGTGTTGCAAATTAATAAAGGTTTGAAGGTTAATGAGTGGTTTAGGCCACAAATATCACTGCAACATTTTTAGAATGATTACAAGCAAATTTTACACATTTGTTGGATTTTTTTAAATGAAGTCTGAAAGTAATAACTCAGAGTAATGATCTAACAACACTGAATAACCTTTGAGTATATCTTTAAAAATATCTCAGTATTTTAAGAACTTGGTAGATTTGTCTTTATAAGCCAAGACACTCTATATGAAATGGTTAACAGATTTGTAAATTGTTTTTACAGGATCTTTTTTAGTCAGTTCTGTGAACAAAAAAGAGGCACTCTTAAATATGAGACCAAGTAAATGTTTATCTGCAAATTATAGTTACTGATTTCAGTGGGAACACTACTTTCACTTTCAAAACCTTGTATTTCACAGTACAGGACTGATTTGTTTGGGGCTTTTTTGATTGTTTGTGGTTTTGTTAGTTTTGTTTATTTGTTTTTGTTTTGTTTTTCTTTAGACAAGTCCTGGTTCCTGTCACAAAGTTATTGTGCTACTTCCAAGCTGTTTGGATTTTGGGTTTGTTTTGTTTTCTTTTTTTCAAGTCTTCAAGGCAGTTAAATTCAGCATAAATCTCCAACTTCTTGAAGCAAAACTATTTGTTTCATTTTGTAGGTTACTCCTTAGTACCTGACCAACTTATGTTCACTTTGGTAGGACTGCATATAAGACAGCATAAGTTGAAAGTGCATACTTCTAGGAGCAAAAGTTAACAGCTTGAATCTACATTTGATTTTTGCTGTGCTTCCAGCTTTCAATTTCACTATTTGAGAACAGGGAAGACGCAGGCTGTCTGGAAGACCCACAAAATGGCAAGGAAAAGTCTGCCATTTGTTGCTGCACCCACCAAATCCAGGATCAATGGACCTGATGCACTGGTGTTCCTCAGCCCTTCCTCCGACATGCAAATGTTTCTGGAATTCAGGTGTTTGTAGAGTTACATGCACTCCCTTAAACACCATCCCAGTTAAGAGATAGTATTTAAAACTTCCCCCAGTTTCCTGCAATTTTCAGGCCAGATTAAGAATGAGAAAAGTGAACCAAACCAGGTTCAATACGCAACAGTCCCTCCTTTAGGCTGGTCTTCTACGAAGAGCAACCAACATATTTCAACCAAATGACACAAGGATAGAAGTCTCAAATATTATTACATCTTCACAGACTTCATGAACGAGGCAACGGTGCTGACAAAAATTAATGTTCTGACTAAAGAAAAACTTTCAGCCAGATTTTGAAATAAATAATAAGAAAAATACCTAGAAGTCAGGGCTGCAGTAATTCTGGCACTCTCAGAAACAACAGTGTAGTTCCTACTCAGTAACTTCTTTTTGTGTTCATTTTTCAGAATGACTAACATACAAGGAGCAGGGGGGCAGTAAGGAGGGAATATACTGAGGAATATATTCAAAGTTTCTTAATAATTTCTCATTACACTAGATATGTTAATAATGCCTACTTGAAAAAGTTCTAGGATCCTTGCCTCCTCCAAACACTCCAGTAATTTTACAGGGACAAAGTTACTTATTTGCTGGCTGTTCTCCTGTTTTGAATCCTTTTTTTCAGTCATGGAAGGGCCGAGACCTTGTGAGCACAAAAAAGGCTCACATGAATTCATCAGGGAAGAGGGTGAGGGGGGGAAAACCATTACAAATTTTTAAAAAAAAAGTCTTCCAATGGAAGACTTGCTACTCCAGCAATGTTAGTAAGATAAATCAGGTGACATTCTTTAAGAGCTCAAAAGAAAGCTAGCAAGGAGCTCATAAACTAAAGTAAAAAATCTAAGTGAAACCTCAAAACCCTTTTGAAGTAATATTTTCAAATATATATTCTTCATAATAGTTGCTTAAAATTTATTTTTTATTTTGCACATCTAAATGTGCAAAATAAAAACTAATCCCAGTCAATATACTTTCAGAAACATCAAAATGCATTCTGCATATACAGCAGCCATTGTTAGGCATTTAGCAGGTTTGAAAGGTTGTACTGGGCATCACAAGGACATAAAATACCTGCTCTGAAATATCAACTATTTAAGATTGACAGGGATTTTGTGACAAAGTGCAAGGCACAACCTGCAAAGTCTAAATCAAAAATAAGATCAGAATCAGAAATAAGCAGTTCTAGCCATATTTCAAGGGGAAAAAAACAAGTGTTTGGATTCGATTCCCACTTTGATAAAATACCCTGGTATTAATGGAATCAACTGGATATTATCATAACCCTTGTTAAGGAAGTAAATCTAGATAAACGTTTTTAAAAAGTCAGATACATTATCATTGTATACTATGAAAATGTATATGAAAAGCAATAAAATTCCAAGCATTTTCCTCCCATTTGGTATTACTGTATTTTAAGGTTGAGCTCTGACTGAATAATCCAGGATTAAAACCACTGAAATCACATGAGCCCTTTGTTCTCAGTATCTGCACTTCCATTAATTTGAAAGTGGCAGTGCTGATACTGATATTTGAAAGAGTATAGTAGCACCAGTTTGAGAGGCTACAACATGGTGTTCCATTACAAACCTCTTACAAAAAAAGTCCTTTTCAGTGTGGACAACTGAAAGAAAGAGGTAATTTCAAGAGGCAGTAGATAAGTTTCAGTAGTACAACACTAATATTAATAATAAGTGGATATACATGGCAAAGGATCACCAGTTTCTTCTTAGTACAATGGAATATTTTCCACATTGCTTAATGGTAAGGTGATAGAGTTGGGTGGCTTTTTTTCCACGCAGTATTTACACATTTGTTCTGAATAGGTGAGTAAGTCTAGAAATATGCCCTGCAAGTGGCAAGCTAAAGAGCTGGAAGACAAGACCAAGAGGCTGAACTCACTGGCATACCAGGGAAGCAGAGAAAAGCAAAAGCACAGTGCCTTTGGAAGACAAGCTTTCATGTGAAGACTTTGTCTATGTTATGTGAGTCACCACACTGGACAGGTTTCCACTTCCAAATTTCACAGACACTCATAACCTAGTTTGCACAGTGACCCCCCTTCTCCAGCATTAGATTCGTGGCCAAGTGGCTTCTGCACATTTTCATATCTATTTCTCACTAAATCTGCAGCATTTCAGAGAACTGGCAAGGGCTGGTCTTACCACAGGCACATTTTAGAGGTCAGAGAAGTAACTAGTACATAGAATCAGCAACGTACTGCCTGTAAGCCCCTATTTAACTAATAAAACATTTGTTCCGTGATCAATTTATGTTTTAAGTCTCCTCAGTTTAATGAGGCAATGCAAATATGAGGCTGCTAGATTTGGAAGGGCTAAATGTTTCTTTTAAAATGCTTCTATATTTATGGTACAGCAGAAAAATGTACAATATTTCTGCTTGGTCCCATGCAAAATTTAAGGCCAATGGGAACCAACATTTGGGAAGACCATGCTCCTTTGGACTATGAGACACATCTTAAACAGGCTTCTCTTGATGGTAATATTTGTCTTTGACAGCTACTGTAAGTGTGACAAAAAAAGCCACCCTTTCATTGAATACCTTGTCTTCTTTTGCTCTTAATTGATCTCTTCTATGCATTTTTATCTTCCAGTTATGCCACTTCCTTTTTATGCTCTTGTTAGTACTTTCCATCTTTGCCCAAGTATTTATTCAACAGCAGTAGAAAGTCTTTTGTGTTTTCACTGCAACTCAACACATGTGACCTCTGAATGGTGTCTCCAGCTGGTTTTACAGAGTATTTACCTGAACTAACATTATTCAGTTTCTTATAAATTATGTACTATGCAGTCATTCACAGCCTGTAGTTTTAAGACAGCTAGGCCACAGTAAGACTTCACTAAGGGAGCTGGTCCTTCAAACTGCCTGTGCTGTTCATCTGACACTTCAGTGAGACACTGCAGATTATTAAGCAGGCAGGAAACACCAAAGCACGGGTGTGGGTGTGGGTGGGTGACTTGTTTTTCACCGGCTTACTGAAACGAATCAAATCACCAAGAAATCAGACGAATGGCTAGACTGAGTCAGGTGCAGGAGAGAAGCAGCCAGCCCCTTGCAGTGGCAGTGGTATGTTAAATGAACTCCTCAGTCCTATCTGCAGCTCAGTGGAAGCCTCTTGGGCAAAGCCCCATGAGATTATTCTCCCATTAAACATAAATGACCTCTCCTGTTTTTTTAGACAGAAGGATGTTATAAGAATGGTCCTTGAAGTCAGTCCTAGACTGTGTCTCAGAGCGGGCACTGATGGACACTTATTGGAGATCAACTAAAAATCAGCAATTCACTGAGCTCTAAAATGTCATCACTTACCACACAGAATTCAATACTGATTATTGCATAAAGTTTTAATATGCAAACATACCAATCAAGCACCAGGTCTTTGGCAGTTGAAGTCAGCTATTTTATATTAAATATTAGTGATGGGTATCTCCAGGGACATATATGAAGGTTGGTTTTAAAATTTTTCCTCTGGTTTTGAAATTATCCACAGGTAGAATTTAAAGAAATCCACAGGTTTCTTTAAAATTCTCTGCAGTAGAAGCTGCTGGCATTTTAAAACTGCCATGGCAGAGTAGTATCCCCATGGAAAAAAAAAAACCCAAACTATTAGAGCTCTGCTGAAAATGGAGTAGGAGAATTTAAAAAAAAAAAATCCCAACACTTTATTCATATCCAATAGAATCCAAATTACTTTTTCAAATTGCAGTCTGGGATTTAGTACAAAATGTCACATTGTGTATACCCTAAATTTCATTTGCCTTTGACTCCATAGTGTCTCAAGATACCAGTACTTTTTCAGCCTTTTATTACCAAGTGTTTTGGGGCATTCACAATTTCCAAGATGTTGCCACTGCTTCTCATTATTACATTTAAAGTACTTCTACAGTGGACAAATGTCTTAAAACACTGCGGAACAAAAAAACACAGTTGGAAACATGCAAACCAAAGGCAAACCAGTGAAGTTAAACATTAACTGTTGGACAACATCTGCCTGCACGTACTGGGCTGCAGCACCACCACATTAAGCACGTTGCACTCCATGTATGACTGTTGGACTGCATTGCTGTGTCTAATGAACACTGTGTTGCTGCATCGGCCCAGAAGCAAATATAAAAAACATCGAGAAAACCACCTACTCAGACAGATTTATTTTACTTTTTTGGTGCTCTGAGTAGGATCACTTTATTTATTTTCCAACAAGTCCATATTCCTGTTGGCAACATTCCTCTGTGGGTAAAAGAGGCAAAGCAGAGTCAAGTTGTGTTCCCCATATCCCTGTTCTCTCCTCATCCACTGTTTCTGGAACTGATTTACATTAGCCTTCTTCTCTCTGTTTTAAATGAGGCTAAATATTTTCCTTCCTCCTCCCCCCCGCCCCCCCCATTTTTGGGTGGAGAAAGAGAAGAGGGAAGGAATTGGGTTTTTTTTTCCAAATAACCAGGGGAGTAACACCAGGTTACACATGCTTTGCAATAAGGCATTCAAAATACTAAGTAAACAAGAGTAAAAGCAGCATGATCAAAGCCCATGGTATCACTAGCCAACTTAGCACAGCTATTAAAAATCTAAAGGCATCAGCCTTTCTTAAAATAACCCCAATTCAAAAAATTGCTAAGCAGATCCCTGCATGCTCTGGGGAACTAAATGGAAAATTGTACCTTTCTCAACTGCCCTGACATGTGATGTTTGGAAAAGCTTCAGAGAAGTAAGCCAGAAATTCCAGATAACAGGACATTTCCAGATAATGTTATTTCTTCCCTTAATTGTGTTACTCTTGAAATATCCTTGTATCCTCTCAAGGGGCTTGATTGTGGCCCTAAGAAAAGTCATTGCCTTTCATATGCAAGATCATACTATAGGAGGAGAAAGCTTCTACTGTTTATATACTGAAAATCTGCTTATTACAGACATCCACATGATGCGATACAAGAAATTCAATGGAAGAACCTGAGTTGGAGCCCAGTGCATTTACATGGCTGCCAAAGCTTTCTGGGAGCAATTCAAGATATTTAAGTAGAAATGCTAAATGTTTCACTATAAGACTTAACTTTATTACAAGAGCTTGAGCTCTTGATTTGCTTATAACTACTTTGTCTTTGCATCTAACACAATGCTGCTGTGCTGCTCTGTTTATCCATCTTAGATCACTTCCATTATTCTGGTACTGAGGAAAAGGAAGGGAAGAAACATTAATCATATCCTTACTAGCTAACTTTGAACTGATAATCCGAGTTTTTTACAGTTAGTTTGAGTAATGATGGCTATGACTCGGTTATCAAGCCTACGATTACATCCTACACATTATTTACCACAACATACATATCCAGCCAAGCTTTGTATATGTGCTTCTTTTATATAAAATACCATAATTCATATACTACATAAAAAAAATTAAGTCTATTAATTATTACAATATACAGAGATAGATTTCTTTGCAAAGAAATATGAAGTCAGTCCCCTCTGGTTTTTTAACTCATAACTTCTGATCTATTAATTGCCTCGGTTTTGTGATTCTTTGTATAGACTTTATGCTGTAGAGAGAGATGATGTTTCTTTGTTAAATGCTTTGCTGTTTCCTGTTGTGAGAATTTAATTGACTGTTACTATTCAAGTCCTAACAAAACAGCATTTCTACTGTCCTTTGCTAATTATGCCTTGCCTGCATTTTCCATAGCATTTCACACTACATTTGTTTTTCTACTTTATATTTTAGGGCAGCTTATTTGTAAGAATGTGCATTTATGTTCATATTATCTTGACCTAACAGACCAGATCTGATTGCTTTTTAAACGTATGCAAATAATTGGCTTGGAAACAACACAGAAATACAAGTGCTGCGTTTAGTGTGTGCGCAAGGAAAGTTAAATTGGGCTGGCACTTTAAATAAGCTCAACTTGCCAGTGTAAAGGCATGTTTTGCTTTGGGGCCAGTAATACAGTGGACCCATCTTTGGGATAATAACAATTATGTCTATTTATCTCACAAAAATAAGGAGCCTAACCTGCTAGAGAACCCGAATAGTAGATTGTATTAAATGTAAAATGGTGGTCAAGAAAGAGTGAAAGGGGAAATATCCAAGGTGCCCTCTTAATATTTCCCCATATGGTGTCAGACAACTACCAGAATAGTCCAGTTTGTCTACTGATACTCATGGTTAGTAGGAGATATTACCTCAGCCTACAAAAGTTGTTCTGTCTAAAGGCATTTTACCAAACAAGCACACAAAGTATGTAAAATAAAACATACATGAATAAAAAAAAAAAAAATCTGAAAGACAAACTTTATACCAGTTACTGAGATCAAGTTACCTCAGACTAACAACTGTTCAACATTTCTTTTGAGAAGCAGAGAAGGAATACAGAAGCTTTCAATATAACATGTAAGTATGTTCTCATATACTGTTGTTTAGTGAGAGAAATCTGAACTAAAAATTCAAACAGTAATCTGCTTTTGAAACACGAGGCAAATTCAATTAAATTTCTGCAATTTTAAGTTCAAAGACATTAGAGCAAAGGATCCATAGCGTAAGGTAAAGATAATTTTTAAGCACAGAAAACAAAGTACAGTCACATCTTAGACATTTCTATTTTTAAAAAGGCTGTTGTCATTAATTACAGCTGTTAATACGATGTGTATGGATAAACAGTTAACACAGTGTAATCAAGCCTTAACTTCTGTATTTCTTGAGGTTGCTTCTCGGTTCCATAACTGACACCATCTGGCCAAAACCTCAAATAAGAGTCTTGCATGTTATTGCAGTAAGGGTATGTGACACCAGCAGTCCCCTTCCCCACTGCTGCTGGTCACCAACCCTGAGGAACAGCCCGCAGAAGAGACCCTACTGATGTTCTTCATCTCTTTTCAAAGCAAAATGTTAGGCCTATTTGCACTAGAAAATATTGTGACTATGACTTGGAGGAAAATTAGTAATAAGTAGTCATGTTTGGGAAAAATTACAAAAAAATTCTTGAGAGTTTTCAAGACAATTCCCATAATTCTGCTCTCTGGAACATGTACACCAGGTTGCCATTTAGCAACAACCCCCAAATTTTATTTTTAGATAAGAAAAAAGCTCCGAAATCTTTCATATTTTTCTTGATTTGTGCAACTCTTTACCTATCTGTCAGATGACAAATTCTTGGCACAGGGAGACTTTCCATAATAACTGCATCGTAAAATTGGCTAACAGACAAAACAGAGTTATTACCAAACAGGAATTACTACTATGCAATGATATTGTTTAAATCAGAGGTGAAATTTTATTACAAAGACTAAAGGGATGGGATGAAAAAGAAGAATAAGTAACTGCAGCTGCAATTTTCTGAAGGCCATGTGCAACTTTTTTTATTTCATTCCTAAAGTGAAAAATGTCTTGCTTTGGCCTTCAACATGTTCATGTCTAAAGGAGGAATTAAGCCAGTTTATTACCTTGTATTTCCCTGTAATGGAATGTTTCTTTTCAAGCTTTAGTCCCTGTACTAACAAACAATAAAATCCTCATCCCCCTCCCACCCCCCAAAAAAAAGCATTTTGCTTCAGCAGGGACTTCAGAACTAGACACACAGAAAATAATCCAATGTCCCTTCCTCTAATAACTAGCCAGGAGTGTTCAGGCACAGCGTAATCACTCCTCCACTATACTCAGCACTATTGCATTAAACTGTAATTTAGTTGATCTACTTCTGGGAGTCATTTATTACATTCCAAGTCCTGTGGATAGTGATAGGGTCATAAATGGAGCTATAAAAAACAAACTCTTATCAGCTGGACATCTATTTCTACTATACGAAAGTTTGGTAAATACAAAGATTTATTACTTGAGCAATGCTCTATGAGAACATGGTTTATTCAGTAAAGTGGAGGTGATTTTTCTTTCATTCTGCAGTTTCCTTCATTTGCTACTTGCACACTGCTTGAAAGTGGAACTGTTTACAGACTTCTAACGTACATGTATTTCTCAAAGTGAGATTTAATTCTTGACAAACTGATACAGTTTCTTAAGGCATGTCTGCACAAGATTAAAACTATAGTGTCTTTATCAGCATAGTTTCTTTAGGTTGGTGAGCAGTGACAAGCGAGAAATGCTACCTGCCATGCACCTAGTCCCCTGCTCTGGGATCAGTACTTTGTGAATGCTGACATTTCACATGCAAGGCTAGATCAAAGCCCAAATCTTTATATTGTTCAACTAAAACTGTACATTCTATATGTGTCAAATAGAAAAGAAAAACTCTGCTTTTTCAGTTTCAAGGAATAAATTATTTTTGTTGTGTTTAAAAGAACTTTTTGGTAAAAACAGATTTGGAAACAATTTGTCATTTAGCAGGAAGTTGGAATCAGCTGACAAGTGAGACAGTATTTTTCTTTTTAAAAAAATCCCAAAATATTTATTTTATATTCTTCAAAACATCCCTACTGTCACTGTAAACAAAAGTATAATACCATGCATATAAAAAGTGTATTAATACATATAGCTTCATTGACATTTAAGAATCTGCTCCATTTTTGTGATACTAAAAGCTGCAAAGTACAAATATATTATTAAGATCTGATTTGAAGAAATGTGCACAAAACTAATTTCATGCAGTAAATTTTATAAGTAGAAAATTTAAAAAGCAATTCAATCACTCCACTAGTACAACAGAGCTCTTATATTTGAGATGGGGAGGACTCTCCCACATGCAGACATGGAAATGTACGTAAATTCTATACCTGCACTGCCTTTGGTTACCTTGAAATATGTTGTACAGCTCTGAAACATGATATAAGGTAGTTTTAACTAGGGTTTTCCTACATATAGCTCCCTAATTTTGCAAAACTTACTATGAAGCAGAATGTCCCAGCTTTAAACTGTTCTCTGTGACTCCTTGAAATCTTTACAGTTAACCAACACAGGAAGAAAAACAGTTCTAAATGATAAGCATGTACTAATCCTCACCCAGTTTAGTGACACCCTAGTGCAACACTAAAAGAAGAATTAAAATGAAAACAAACAAAAACCCCCAAACAAACAAAAAACAAAACCAAAAACTATCAACAACAAAATCCCACCCCAAACCAAAAAAAAAAAAAAAAAAAAAAAAAAAAAAAAAAAAAAACCACTAAACCAACAAGAAAAGATACTGCAGGAAAAACACCATTACTTAAGCATCCATAAACTGACAAAGTGAACCATAAATTAGTGGACAATTCAGTTGGTATGATTTTTTTTATGGAAGCAAAACTTCTGGTTTCCTACCAAGAATTTTGCAGCTGCTGAAAATATGTTCTGTACTAAGAAACCAGGGTTCATATTTGCCTAAACCCATGCTGGGACAGAATTTTGCACCTACTGAAAATTCTGAGATCTCTACCTCCTCACTGATTTAACCTGACACATATAGCTGGGTAACACCAAAACAAAGAAATTCAGTAAGAGCAGCAAGCCACATAAGAGAGCTAACTACTGAATAACTATGTTAGTGGAATCAATACTAGTCATGATACGCTAGCTTAAACTGATTTTTCATTTATTTTAAGTATATTGTCCACTTTAAGATATATTGCTAATTACTTTTTAAAATGATTTTTAGAAGTGATCAGTTTACAGATGAAGGACTACTACTGAAAACAACTCTGCCTCGCATTGTTGCCTACACACATTTTCTGATTCACACTTGTGAAAAAGAGCAACTTGTACTATGAAAATTCACACAACTGTAATAATAATTTTGTAAGGAGCACTGGATTTTCTTCATTGCATGTTTGTTTACAAAAATGCAGTAAGGACACACATGGTCTATGGGTTTACCTTGAGGGCTGGTTTCACAATCAATTTAACCAACATTAAGTGCAAGCTGCAGCTGAAATCCCCTCTCTCTCCACCCGCATCCCATCCCAGCCAGGCTGCATCATCAGCCTCAGGCCAGACACTCAGTGTGTACCTGATTAGTTGATCAGTTCCCTGATCCAACTTGTGTGCAGCCACACCAGCGATGTTGGCACATGAAATGCACGTGGCTGCCACTTTTCAAGGGATACACATATAGACGTCCATGGAACTATGAACTAAAAGAAAACCATCTGCCAGCTTATCCCAAAATAGCACGCAAGATAGCAAGTGTCACAGAAAATATCAAATGCTATATATAAATTTATATAAATTGTCATATATGCTATTTGGAAAATAATATACTGATTTTCTTTATATAACCTCTCTATCAGCCCTACAAGCCTTTTACAGAAAGTTTGACATTGCATGCGCAAAAATCTTACTAAAAAACCACATATTTTATGACAGGTCTCTCACTTGCTTCATTTGAATTTAATTAGCTGAAATCTAGATTCTAGATGTCCTATGCTCATAAAGTATCAAAAGTGTCCCTTATTGTCACACAACAATGAAAATTCCTGTTTAGTCTATTACAGAGTCTGTATTGGGTCACTTAAGTTATCTGTGTTGTTGCTGATACAAGCATTGAGCTTCTACTGCAATAAAAATGCCCTGTAGCTGAGTCCTGACCTGTTGAGACAACAGACAGATACCGAGTTTAGTATTTTACAGAGATTTGGACTTCATTAAATTGCTGTGACAGAAATAAGAATTTTCAACATTCAGTCACTTGTTTTCAAGAGTATACCACATGGATGTATGATTAAAAGCCCAAACAGATCTTAATCATACAGCAACACACTACAATGAGTCATTGAATACAAATGTCAACAAACGAACTCAGTAAAGTTAGTTTATTTTTAGTATGTTGTTCAGGAGCAGCTGAACACAGAAGTGAAAGAGAAAGATCAAGGAGGAGGATCTGTGCTAGCTAAATGTACTTATCACAGGATATACTGAAAACCTGATGTGGTTTACCATATAAATTTATAATTAAAAAAAAAAAAAAAGCCCAAACATAAAACTCACTAATTGGGATATAAGTCTAAGAGAGAAACAACTGGTGATGAGAGCCTGGATTCCCCCACAACTCCCAAACTAATAAACTTGGTCCTTGATATCAAATAAATAGTAAAGAATCAAGATATTTACCAAACACAGGTTTAACAATTACAGATAAACTGGAGCAGATCTCTGCTATTTGTCAAAGAACACATCTCTTGGACAAACTAAGAAAAAAAATTCAAACACCAAAGAAGTCTTTCAAAATATTCTACATCTGCAATTTTAGTTGTTCTCCTAAAAGTCAGCAGCTGACCAGAAATACCATGGCAAAAATCAAATGTAAATACACCTGGCAACTATTTACAACATGTTGTACACAACTGTAATATTTTACCTTTAAAGTTGGTATCTACAGGACTTTCCAGTTAATGGAAAACTTCTCATAAGACTTCTTCATCAAGCCCTGCCAACCTGGCTAATTTTGGTGTGCTATGTTAAACACAGTCATGTTAAATATGATTTTTTTTCTGTTAGTTATTAATATGAAACACCTTTAGACCAAGACAAAATGGAAATTACTTAGTCTTAATGTTAACAGTGTTAAAAATAAATTTTAAAGAACATTATATCATCTACAGCAAAATATTCCTACTTCGAACACTATGATCACATCTGTCTAAACTGAGTATAATTGTACCCTGGTATCAGAATCCTGTAATATAGATAATATAGCAGGAGAAGCCCAGTCTTTTCCAGTTCTTTCAGTCAAGGAAGTTTCTATATCCAATATATTCAGCTATAAAACCTGTGACTTTTTGTTTTTTTTTTAAGGAAGTGCTAAACGTATCCTCAAGGAAAAGTCAACAATTTATTTTATTGGCAAGCCTGTACATCATCAGATGTTAATTTCTGTTCTATTCTGGACAATCTACAGACCTGAAGTTTGGGCCAGAACTGTTGACATTGTTAATACAAAATCAGAAGATTCCAGGTAAACAAATAAGAACGGGAAAAGACACACAGATACTCTACTGTTCAAGACACTGTGGTGTCCCTGGACAATGTGAAGGATCTGCCATTAAAAACAGAGATCTATAATGAGTTGGAGTCTACATCTAAGTAATTTTTTCCCACTTCCTCTGTTTACTAATGCATAGGAAAAAATGCTAAATACTAAAAATCAGATTATGTGTTCTAGTCACTTGATTAATTATATGATGCAATAAAATAATTTAAAAATCACTCAAAAAGCACAACTCTGCTTTCAGATTCTAAAGATGGAACACAAAACTGAAGAAGGTTTGTCATGACGTGCCATTCAGGAATGACAAACTCTTAAAATTGTTTGAATTAGATCCTTAACTTTAAGGAAAACTCCCAATTTCAATTATAAGGATTGACTAAAAATCATCATTTCTGAGAAAATTATACCAGTTGACAAGAGATTTAAGAAAACTTGCTAAGCTAACAGGTTTGGAACAAGACTGATGCCCAAAAAAGGCATATAATAGGACTTCCCTCTCATGAACATGCTGAAACAACTGTAAAACTTAGTTCAAATACAGCCTCTCTGTGTAAGATTTTACTGGACTGACACTATAAAGGAAGTTACAGTATAATATCTGTAGCAGACACTAGTCAAAAATAAATTTTTTTTCACTTCTATTTGGCTCTTGAATTTAAAGAACCACCTCATCTCAGGAGTCTTTTAAATCAATCACTTTCCAGACAGGAATGAGACATTTGCCCTTGAGACTGAGGATGTGCCGATACAGCTCCATGCTGACAAACAAACTCCTCTGCCAGCCCTTCTCTGCTGGCAGGAGTCACGGCAGCTCCAGGCCGGACAATGCAGCTCCATTACTGCGTCACTCACGTCAAGGCAACCAAACCTTTCCTCCCAGCCGGGTCAGCAGCTCAGGCACAGCTCAACGCTGTTGCACTTTAAAAAGTACAAAAGTCCCATGTCCAGACAACCTACCTAATTCAGGCAAAATGAACCAGGAATTTGTCTGGACTGATCAGACCAGACACACTGAGGATATGCCTAAAATTAAATCAATCGCAAAATCCAAAGGCCAGCCAGGTGGAAAGGTTTAAGAAAACCCATAGGAATATCACTACCATCCTCTTTCCTACAAGGTTTTACTAAGGCAAGCCTGCAGAACCAAAAAGTTAAAAATACAGTGATGGCCTTGCTCTCCATTCAGGAGTACAAGAAACCAGCCACCACTCCAGTATTGATTCTGACACACAAAGGTGTCACCATGGTATTGTACTCTCAGGTGCAAAAGGCTGGCCTGGGCACACCTCTGCTGCCACAAACCGCTCCTCTTCCTGCAAACTTTGGTGTTCATCTCCCTCTGGTGGACTGTGTACACAGAGGGGAAACAACTGCTCCACCCAGAATAGCTCCACCTAGAGCTTCACTCTCTAGGATACAAACACAACTCCATTTGTCTTCCAGTTATTAGGAAATCCTCACCTGAGATGCACCAGCAGGCAAAACCAGCATGACCACTCAGAGTGGGTTCTGAGACACCAGTGTAGCCAGCATGTGGCCAAATAGGCAAGTGTAGCTCTCTTGCTCTGCAACTCCCTGAACACTTAAAAACTCCAATTATTCTAATTCATATACATAGATGTCTCTCTGCTTACCTGCTGTGCAATGGAAAACAAAATGAGCATTCATTTTGTACTCAGACAGAATGAAATGGAACAAGGTATGAAAGACTATCTGTAATTATTAGAGACCTATCATATGCAATCTGGATCAGTAACATGAGAATGTAGAGACCTAGCATGCCTAAGAGACTTTCTCACATTATTGAAAGACGCCAAACATCATACTATCACCATTGCCCAAATGTTAGCATCAACTGAAGTGCAAAACCAAAGGGAAAGACAAGTCAATCAACCTTTCTTGGCTGACACTAAAATGAAGCTTTGGTCAGCAGAGCCAACAGAAGCTTTCAATGCCAGACCTACACTCAACCTTCTAGACCTACTCAACACAATCCATCTCATGAATTATTGCAGCTCCCTCATTTTTATACTGAGCATTTCCTTGAATTGCTTTGCCTCCAAATTCTGCACAAAGATTTCAGGAAATGGGCAATTGTTTGGCATCTGCTCTGCCCTTACTCAACTATTCTATTCTATTATTTTCTAGGTCCCCCAAATTTAGCACTGTTTCCACAGTAAAAGGAATACAGCAATATAGGCAGAGTACATGGAGGAACTATTTCGGTATCAAACCAGTTCTACCAACGGCACTGTTTCATTCTCACAAGTCAAACACAGTGAACAGAAACTGAAAGGAACGTCTTCTCCCCCGTCAGTTCGTACAAGCTAAACTTGCCACTGCAAACATTCAGGGTGACAACTGCTTTGTTTGCCACTTGGGAATTCTTAAATACTTACATTTTAATAAAATTAAATTTGAAGGCACTGTCTATAGGAAATATTAACCACCTTATCTCACTGTGTCAAGTATACAAAATTGTTTCACATTCTAAAAACCACTTAATCATACTGAGACTTTGCAATTCTTAGTGAAAGCTACCTTGTTCAACAGGGAGGAAGGAGAAAAAAGACGAGCCTGCACATGGAGTAGAAACACAGATGACTACTTTTTTTGGAGACTAACAGTGTTTTTTGCAGACTTACAAAGTGTTCTAACTTCACATGAGTTTGCTGATAATCAGACATTTTTCATGCTAGCATTGGAGTAAGTCTTCCAGCTTCCTCCAACCTGAATTCACTGAGGGACAGAGTACTAAATTAATTGTGGAAAAATGCATCTTTAAAGGCATTATGTCAGTGTTTTCTCCAACAATGCCCATGGACTAAGGGATCTACTTTATTTAGGTGACACTTGGCTTTAAAGTTAGATGGCTCTGAAGCTATCAAGCAATACCACTGCAGACTTGACTTCTTTCTTCTACTATGTTCACGCTTCATTCATCTATTCTCAATTACCTTCACTACAATTCCAAGTGGGAACTTTTGTTCTTGGGAACAATGCAGTGGCATCCTGCTCACAGTTAATGGGATTTTTAAAGAACATGCTTCTTGGTTTGTTTTTGGTTTTTCTTTTTTATGTTTCTCTTGTATACTTGCCTTTCCTCCTGTTTAAAGGACTCCATTTGAGCTATCAAACCATTCTGGCATCTAGCTAGCATAAATATTTACAAAAGCAAGCAATTTTTTTTTTTTTTTTTTTTTTTAAATGGAAAGATATGTCCATGAAACATCATTGGTTTATCATACTCTTAGGTCAGCTTCTGGCATATGGTCGCTGCCATACAGGTTCACTATAGTTGTTTCTACTCAAATGAGTAAGCTCACTAGTGACAGGCTTTGAACTCACCTAATAAGGTGATTTTAGGGACAGCAAAGTTCCCATCTTTATTTCAGCAGAGAGTCACCCTGATCAATCTACATTCCAGCATATTTATTTCAGTGCCTACCCTCTTGTTCCATTGTTCTCAATGTCTTGCACACATTCTCATCCACTTTGAATTTCAGGATTGCAGCAAGTTTCATAACAGGAAGGCACACCCCTTAACATCCAGCTTTTATATGGCTAGGTGGCTTGTCATCTTCCCCTGGCACAGGCACAAATGATGGAAAACTTACTTGCCATGTAGAACACTGAGAATCAAGTCCCTGGGAACAATCAGTGCTAATGTTTTCCACAAAATCAGTGCTAATGTTTTCCACAAAAGTAATCTTTTTGCAGCTTTCCTGAAAGTTACTTTCTTAGTAACATAGAGGCAATTAGTGTTGACCACTCTTTATAAAACCAAGTAGTACAAAACTTTCTTTTTTTTAAAAATGGCTTTTGCAGTTGGATGGCCTGTGCGTTTCCCTTTGTTATTCATTAATAATTTTTGTGATCATTGGCCTGTGTCAATTAAGCTTCAACCAAGTCCCTAAAAGAGAGCTGCTGAACCAGATCAGCTCAACCAAGGGTTAGAGGGCTGTGAGCAGCCTCTGGAGTCAGCTGCTACCCAGCAGAGCCAGAGCCAAGTGCTGCATTAGGTTTGTCTGGGGGTGGCACCGTCCTGTGTGTTGGCTACCTGGATTTGGACCAGCAGGCCAGCTAGTCCTGGAAATGCCATTCCTTGCCAAACCATGAAAGGAGACATTTGTGGGAGAAGGGATGGGACTGAAGGAGGGTAAGGGAGCAGGGCTAAGGCAATAAAGCCATGGAAGAGCAGTCTCTATGGGGTTTGCTCGTAATGGAATGAATACTTTTGGAAGGTGCTTTTTCTTTCAGAGACCTTGTGCGTGGGGTGTTATTGCAGCCTACACTTATCTGACTAATAAAATGTATGATTTTCATACCTAGTTAGAAGAGAGCAAATCACACTAGTTTAGCAGATGATGATACACACAGAAAGCATAACCATCCTCTTTAAAATTTCCACTTTTCACCTAAAAAATAATATTAAGTTAGAACTACAGTAAAGTAATTTTTATCTGATTAGCTTCCACTAGAAGGACAAAAATGAGGACTGAAATCTTTAATTTTTCCTACTAATGCAGAAATGTACTGCTTAGTTCCCAAAATAACTTTTTAAGGGTTTAGCACAAAAATATATTGCATTCTTGCATTCATCACTATTATCTGCAATTATTAAATTCCTTACCTCCCTGAAACAAAAGAGTAAAACATGCCCAGAATGTTTTCACAAGGTGGGCTCTATTTTATAGTTAAGTTTCTCAAATACAGACACCACTCTGTGTTTTAACACTGCATTTTTAAAATAAAAATATAACACTCCACTTTTGGTTACATCATGTGTTACAGTCAGTAAGGCATATGACAAAAATAAATGTGGAGAGGAAATGAAGGTATTTTCTAGAACTATTTATAGTAATCCAGTCATGCTGAACTGATTGTATTTCCTCCTATATTGAAAATGCACAGACAGCTGCATACAAAATACATGTCATCAACTTTCAGCTTTCATCCAATGCAAAAAATAACAGGTAAACATACTCCTAAGTAGACTATCATTCCTTTCAGTTTACACACAGAAACAAAGCTTTACTGTGGTCAAATCTTGAAACCAAGAATTTGAAGAGATAATCATATGTCTCTGTGAAATACATTCGCATAAAAGAACTCCTAAAGATTAGGCTTGCTTTCTTAAGAACTGAATTTTCACATTGGTACATTTGTTTTCATGAAAACATTAGACACAAGTAAATTGTGGTCAACATGAAGTTGTTTTTAATTTTTTTAATTAAAAGAAGCTGTAAAACATAATTATAACCTGAAGTTTCCCCCACATGTCTGGAAACTGGCCAAAAGCTATTGGTTTCCATGAGATGTAACTCTTATGAACAACAGAAGTTGAATTTTGAACAGAGATAGCTAATACTTTCTATCATGTCTTGGTAAGATATGCTTTTTCTATCTGTCTACTTCTTCATTTTAAAATTTGTTAGCATTGGGGCCGAAAGGGCACTCTAATTTACATGGGCAAAGGAACCTACTAGACCAGCCACCTGAAATCAGTTAGCTCAAAGGTAAATCAAAGACATATTTGGTGCCTCTACCATTTCCTCTCATGTTCTAAGCCATTAACAGCAGATTTAGTTGCAATGGTTCCATCATACACGATGTTTAACATCCTGGAATTGCCCTTTGTCAAGAGGGCATGATCATGGAAGATGCTGACACACCTGACTCTACCCTGGTATTTTCTCATTGAAGAAGAATAGCAGGATACAAGAGTTAAATGGTGCTATGAGACCAAACCAGTTATTCAGTCTTTTTTCAGCCTTTTCCTGTTATTTGACTGCTTGAGAATCCTCCCCTTTGAAGATATCACAGGAAAAAGTCAAGAACTGTGGAGCTCCATTTCACTTATAAACTCCACATTTATCTTTGAATCTTTTCCACTTTTATACACGCCAAATTTACCTCTGCTGCACACACTTATTTTAATTGAAGCTATTCTTTCAGTTCACTGTTCAGAAAGCAATTAATTGGCAATAGAAAAGAATATACATATGGATTGCTAGAAATATTTTGTTCAGAAGCAGGTGGTGTACATGCAATGAAATTTTAGTAGTGTTCTGTAAGGATCAATTCCACTATCTACTGTGTATGCTACATTTTGTAAGCAGGGGGGGAAAAGCCAACATGACCCTCCCATGCTAAAATATGGATGGAACTTAGAAGGGAAAAAGTGGTAACCAGACATTCAGTTTACAATAAAGTAAAATATAACAAAGCCTTCCCCATCTGCAGTGCTGCTCCTTCATACTGTATTTATTTGATCTATCTACAAAGTTTACATCTAAAACATCCAAACACTTCCACCCTGACTGTAGCATGAATTATGCTCACTAGCAAGAGAACCTCAGGTTTACCAACAAAAATAACTGTACATAAATCCACCTTGAAAAAGTAGGAAGGCCACAGACACAACCCCAAGTAAACTCATCCTAAAGGTTTGATGGGAATCTACAAACTGTTCCTGAGCTGCTTCACCACATCTCTTAGAAAGACTCCACCATGGTTATCTTCAGGGTGTATAGTAATGTGTACAAATAAGATGTTTCCATTTAAGAACTAAAATAACTTTTTACTAGCATCTGGGGAGTGTAAGAATATAGATGACTCTTCCTTGGGATACCTCTTCGTCCATCAAGTGTACAATCTGAAATTCTTCTGTCTTTTTATAGTAAATATGTCAGAAGCAAGGAATATCTAAAGGTAGACAGGATTTTAACAAATGGCCAACGTAAATACACTTCAGGGTATTTCTGCTTCTGCTTGACTAGCATTTCAGCATGTTTCTAAAGCAAGTGAGGTCACATTACTTATCCTGTTTACCTGTATGTTATACTTCATAACTAGGTTTCATACACATAATTCAATTTATAATTCAGAATACGAGTTCTAGTTGGAAGCTGTTGTTTTGGAGGGAAGAAAGAAGGACAAGGACCCTGTAACATTTTGTTCTGACCTTCAGATGATTTCTGGAGGTGTTTTATATAGCATTTATCCATTTAGTTATCTTAAATAATACACTTAAAATCTGACCTCAGAAACTGCCAGCTTTTTTCAACACTGGTTCTGTTCTTTTGGGTGGTTTCACGGTAATAAAAAGCCTACCAGACATAAAGTAAAAGTAAAAGCAAAAGTCAAAGAATATCCCCACAGTACACCAGGTATCACCATCTGCTTGCAGCATGTCAGTGTAGCACAGGGTTCATTCCTCTCAAAAGGGCAGAATAGACTGGACTCCTGAAACACTACATCAATCAGCTGGTCCTTAACACTGCAGGTATCACATCAGAGCACTTATGCCACTTAAGGTCACACAGACAGACAACAAAATAAGTGTTGGTCACTCTCCAGTTGGCAAAGGTAACAGAGAGTCACATGAGGAAAGTCATCAGTAGTAGAATGGAAATAGCAGGAGTAGACTGGAAATAGAAGGTTTAAAACAAGAGCCTCTTACAGAGTTTGTTCATTTGTACCCCATGTTAAGCCGGATCTCTAGAGTCAAGATCAAAAGTGCCTAGACATGTTCTCACCAGAAATGTCTTAACTTCATAATTCATTCCCCGCACAAGAAGTTCATTGACTTTAGCTACAGAATGTAAGCAAACAGATGGCTTATGCTACCAGGAATGTGCTGAAGACTTAAAGAAATATAAACCCAGAGGATTCAGAAATTTCACTGGACCCAAGAGAAAGGGTAGAAAAAAGAGAGAAAGGAAGTAGTAGATAAGACCACTTACAGATATCACACCTGCTGAAATAAGAACACAAAAGAATAACACAGACATCCTTCGATTTACATCTGACTCATCAAATAGAAAAGAAAACATTTCTTGCTCAAGAGTATCTGTTATGAAGGTCAGTATGCAAGATGTGCAGCTGAAAGATACCTGCTGATGTTAAGCAGGTATGAGCCTGTACTACCAGTAAAAGACATAGTGAGAAATTGAGGGGGAGGGGAGTCTTTGAAAAAGAAAAAAAAAAGCTTTGCCTTTTTGTTTTAAAACAGAAGACTGCAAAAAACCCCAAACACAGCAAGACAAATTAGCTCAGGAGTATAAGGATAAAGACAAGACAAACACTATTGGACTATGGCCCTGAACAAAGTTAAACCAACTTCCACAGCAGCACTGAGTGCTACAGGTTTTAAAGAAGCAATATGCAGGTAAATAAAATTTTAAGAACATTTAATCTGAAGTTCTCAATGACTTCTTATAATCAAACTTGAAATTAGAATGTGCTGGACAGCTTTCACTGTACTATAAAGTTTTACTTTTTTACTATAAAGTTTTACTTTACCTAGTTGATCAAGGGAAGCCAGTCAATGCAATCCTTTTGGATTTCAGAAAAGCTTTCAATATTCTCTCTCACAGGATCCTTCTGGAGAAAATGCCCAGCATTAAGCTGGATAAACACATCATGCAATGTGTGAGCAGCTGGCTCAGAGGTCAAGCACAAGTTACAGTGAAGGGGGTGACATCAGACTGGTGACCTGTCACTAGTGGGGTTCTGCAGGGCTCCATCCTCAGCCCTGTGCTCTTCAGCATCTTTATTAAAGACCTGGACACAAGACTTGAAAGGATACTAAGCAAGTTCACAGACAGTACAAAACTGGGAGGAGCTGTTGACCCCTCGAAGGCAGGGAGGCCCTGCAGAGAGACCTCAACAAATTACAGAACAGGGCAATCACAAACAGTATGAAATTCAACAAGGGAAAGTGCCAGATTCTGCACCTGGGATGGGGCAACCCTGGATGTACAGACAGACTGGGGAATGAGAGGCTGGAGAGCAGTGCCATGGAAAGGGACTTGGGGGTTCTTGGTTGACAGAAAGTGGAACATGAGTCAGCAGTGTCCTGGCAGCCAGGAGGGCCAGTGGTGTCCTGGGGGGCATCAGGCACAGCATTGCCAGCCGGGCAAGGGAGGGGATTGTCCTGCTCTGCTCTGCACTCACCTTGAGTGCTGGGGGCAGTTTTGGGTGCCACAATATAAGAAAGACATTAAACTGTTAGAGAGTGTCCAAAAGAGGGCAACAAAGATTGTAAGGAGCCTTGCGGGGAAGCCGTATGAGCAGTGGCCAAGGTCACTTGGTCTGTTCAGCCTGGAGGAGACCGAGAAGAGACCTCACTGAAGTTACAACTTCCTCATGAGGGGAAAAGAAGGGGCAGATTCTGACCTCTTCTCTGTGGTGACCAGTGACAGAACCTGAGGGAATGGCCTGAAGTTGTGTCGGGGTGGTTTAGATTGGATATCAGACAAAAGTTCTTCACCCAGAGGGTGTTTGGGCACTGGAACAGGCTCCCCAGGGAAGTGGTCACAGCACCAAGGCTTACAGAGTTCAAGAAGTGTTTGGACAATGCTCCCAAACACACGGTGTGACTGTGCAGGACCAGGAGTTGGACTTGATCTTTGTGGCTCTTTTGCAACTCAGCATATGCTGTGATACTATTATTTTACACAGAACAAGATCCCATTTCTTTTACCAACCAGCACTGTCAGCCCCCTGGGAGGGCCAGGAGCCCGTGCCCACTGGATCACAACACCGGCAGAAGGAATATGCACAAACAAAATGCACCCTCTTCCGCCAAACAGCTGTGCCTGCAAAACACTGTCCTGCAACAAAGTAGGGCTTTTTAAAATCAAATTTTGACAGCTAATGAATGCATTCAGGGCTGTGACAAGCTGAATATCACTCAAAAGTATGATGCTCAATTATTAGCTTCCTTCTTTGTTTTAAACGTTTCTTAATATTCCTGAAAAGGTACTTCAGTGCAATAGCAAAGACTTGCAAGTATAGAATTTGACTGCTGCTTATGTTACTTTAAATGAAAAGCGTATTATAACAAAGCACAGCTCATTTTCTTCACACAGTACGCATATTTTGCTATCAACAAGATTAGAATGGTTAGGAGGCCTACAAAGGCATATTTGAAACAATAATCTAAGAAAGCAGCTGTCTTAGAAGCCACAAAATGCATTAGGAATCTAAATTCATTAGCTGTCACTTCTGCACCAGTGTCCTGCATCTGATCAGGAAGCAGCTTAACTCATGTCTCCCCTCACATCTCCCACTGCATGTTTCAGGCATAATGGGCACATTCCCCTTGCTTTAATTTCCAGGGAAAAGTGGAGCAGATCCTGCTTTTACTGTCACCCTCTAAGCCAGCCCACTCAAGAAACAATGGATCTGAGATCTGGTCCCTGTAGTCTGACGATATTCAGTCTCCTGGGTCCCACAGGGACCTCTCTCAGTCAGCTACACTTTAATTTCCTTGGGAACCTTTCTCCCCTTCCTTTTGAAGCTGGAGCTGGTTCACCCAAAAAGGAAAGGTTGCCTGGGACAGAGGTAAAACAAATCAGAACAAGTCTGAGCCTGATGCCTAGAAGTTGGCAACGTATTCTGTCTCTTTGTGCTGTTTTGTTTTTTAAAAGCTTTAGTCATTTCATTTTAAGAAATAAAAGCCACCACGCACATGGGCTAGGGAGCAGAGATCAGTATTCCCATTTTCTTACTCACGGGCCACTGAAGTTCAATGACTCATGCAGTATCAGAGAAGCTCCTATGTCTTGCATTTTTGAAGTAGAACCACTGTGCAGCCAGTATAAACACTGGCAGTCCTTTTACTGGACTTTTAGACTTCGATGCTGGAAGGTGTGCATCTGACAGCACTAAGCCTGTGCAGAACTGGAGTTGAGGTCTCCTACTTCTCAGATGAATGCTTGAATAAGCACAAATATACACCAAACATATTTCAAGAGGAACATGCTGTAACTTCAGGTTTTGGTTTTGAATCAAGTGGACAGATGTGCTTGAGGTATGGTGCTTTGATTCAGACACTTCAGCTCCAGAGCATACCAAGAATTCAAGCTTATTGATGGTCTCTGTTTTTTTCCAGTAGGTCATTTTAGGCAAATGTGCTCTAAACAGATTTTGTAAACTAAATTTCAGAGATGCTTAATTCTACTTCTTGGTTCACTCTTTCTTATTTTTTAAAAACACAATACATGAGTTGAAAACTACTACTTGTTCTTTACTGGGTTTCACCTTTGGGGTGCTCAGTGGAAAGTAGAAGTAAATTTTTGTAAGAGTTGGTACATCCAAGTGAAGTTTATATTCAACTGGAGTCAGTATTTAGATCTAATGAAAGCTCTTTGTGCATCTTTTTATAAGAGCGTTGACATAACTTGTGGATTAGTAAAAGAAAACAGTTTTAACCAAAAAATATCCTCTCCACAAGTCTGCCTCCTAATGAAGGGTGCACTGGTATGTGTATTTAATATCCATCTTTTAAAGATAATATTGACTGCTTTCTGCTACAATAGCTTTTCTAATGTTTTTGCAAATCAAATAGTCCTGCCCTTCTGCAAGACCTAGGGATGAAATAATTCAGAAGAAATCATGTAGGCAAGTTCCCATTGAAAAATAAAATGGAAAAGAAATAGCCATTAAGTTTCACTCCATCCCTCTCAAAAAAAACCCTGAAGTTTCATACCAACTGAAATAAGGAAAAAAAATAATCTCATGGGTTTTAAATTGTTGCTCTCCCTTATTCACCTGGGAGTAGAAAAACTATGAGCTTAAATTCTGAACAATTGCAGTATACTGCTGGTCCAGACAGATCTCAGCAAAAAAAGATTTAGAATGACAGCAAGAATCTTTTTTTGGTTTGCTTTGTTTTGTTCCAGGAAAGGTCTGTGACTTTGGATCATTTTAAGGAAGCTTGCCCGATTTAACTGAAAAAAATTGTATACTGCACATGGCAGTTACAGGCTCAAACCCCTCATCTTTAATCTGGGGGTAATTGAAAGAGAAAAACAAACAAAAACCACAAAAAAACCCACAAGGAACCAAACCACCAAAACAAATGAGCCTCACCACTGACAACTCAATACTTCCACTTGTGAGAGATCTCCCTAGAGTTTGTACTTGTATTCTTACAGACAAAATACCAAATCCATATCCACTTAATCCATATTCCTCTAACTTCACCTAGACACCCTGACAAAAACAAGAAGGAAATGAAGAGACTGTATACATCTGCTGAATGAATTTGAAGTCCCACATTTATTTCAATTGCTGGGAAGAGGAAAGAGAGAGAAACACTCTGTACCAATATTCTGAGTTAAACCAACTTAAGCTTTTGAATGATTTTCTGTCCATTATAATTTTTGCCCTATACACAGTTTTTGTAGCAAATGACCATGTGTAAATCGAGGAAACAATATACAGAATTAAGACTGGGATTATATCCTGTAATGTAGATGGGTAACTACTACCAGCAAGGTGTGTGCTAACACATAAACAAACTGCACAAATGAAGCAGCCCACTATTCTAGGGGGTATTTGTATTCTTCTTTATTTTTTACTGTTATGTAGGATATCCCCATGACAATGGAAATAGCACTAATTTACTAAAATTAGTGGAAATTTCCTAAAAGATATAAAAAGCACAAAGTTAAATGATCATGTCAGAAAATAAAGATTACTGCATAATTTTCCTGGCAAGCCATGGTCAATGCTGTAAGCGAATGCTTCTTTTTGACTGAAGGAAGAGAGTAAATTTCATTGTTGTCCACACAACCCTCATTTCTGGAGAAAAGCACTATGTAAAAGCTGAAGATCATTCAGCTCTGTGAGCAGAGATCAGAAAGCACGTTATATCTTTGGCAACCTTCAAAGACATGTTGTGGCAAAACCAGACAAAATAGCACTGAAATGCAGAACAACTGAATGGATAAATCCCCTATATCCTTTAATTTATTTGGCCTGACTGAAAGGTACTCAGCTAGTATACCAAGAAGGAGCAGCTAAAGAAGAACACATCTTTATGCACAAAGTGACAAGCCAACTTTCATTTTATAAGTAAAAGCCTTACACTTATGGTACTATTTCACATTGAGGCCTATGACATGACTGATTTGAAGCACTTGTAAAACACAGAACATAACCTTCTTGAGTTTCTTTATAATATCTAATTAAAAATAAACAAGACACTGTATCTTTGGAAAAGTAATTTTTCTTCTTCCACTGAAAGAAAAAGTACAAAAACATTTATTTGTCAGAGATAGGGAGGGGTGTGTGTAAAATCAGTTCAACAAAACATTTCCTCCCGAGAAAATTAACACTGATTAACATCTGTAGAAGTCTTAATGACTCCAACCAGACAGGCAGGGATTGCATGAGCTAACAACTAGGGCTCTCTTTGCAAGGAATGATCATCTAACTGTGCTGTAAATTGCTGAAAGAGGGACTTCAACCTGAATTTATCACTTGCCAGAACAGCAACTCGTGCTCCTGCAACACATTTTTCACCTCCTGTTTTTCAGTTAGCTCTAGCTGTAAGTCCACTGTATATAGGTAAATCAGACTTGGCCTAAAAATATGTTCTCATATCCTGAACTATTTTCTTTGCATCATAAAGCAAATCAACTTTTAATTCTAAAACTGATTTAATGACCAGCGTATTCTGGGAAACAAAGTTTACAACCAGCATTTGAAAATCGATGCTTTTATACTATCTTTTACAGTTTTTACTCTGTATTTACTCTGGTTTTACTCTGTATTGCTGCTCAATAAGCAATAGGTATTTTCCTTTCTTATATTTCAACTTCAAATTGCTTTAAGAATGCTATATAGGCCAATAGACAATGGCACTGCTACTAGAGAGTGAACTTCTTATGTATAGGAGCAAAATTGTCAGAACCCAGGTGTCAAAAGTGATCACCCTACTATAATATAAGAAAGGTTAAAGAATACAATCTCAACTATGTAAACACCTCCTTGTAGACCAGTCATGTCCAAAAAATGTCTTCATCTTTTCTGAGAAAAAATTTCTAGCAAAAAAAGGATTCTTTTACTTAAGCATATTCTACTTCCATCAGTATTTGCAAAATTTAAAATCAGTAGGACCAAACCCCTGAGGAGCCCTTTGGAGACCTGGATTGTAGAAAGTGACTATTATACATCAAGTCTGAAGGCAGTTAATATGAAAAACAGGAGTGCAACTCCAACCAATATTTTCTTAGAGGGCTGGCAGCAAACTGCCAGATGCATGTGTGACCTCAAAACAACCCTTTGCCAGATGCCTCTTTAACCTCTTACAATTACATCAACTTCTAAAAAGACTGCTACATTTTACCATTTTCTTCCTTTGGTTATGCAAATTAAGAAGATGTGCTTAATAGACAGATTGACAGTGTTTGGTTCTGTGCATTTTTGTCTCTTAAAGCCCCAAAATAAAGCTGTCTGATACAGCAGCACATAATTCTTTCTAGCCAGCATTAAAACAAGTTAAACAAGAAGTCTTCATCTTCTTTCTTTTTTCCTCCCTTGAGTCCATGGTCAAAACCAGGTAACTTTTTGAGATAGTTGTGAGTTAAGGGACCAAGATAATATTCAGCCAAAGCAAACAGTGAATCCCTTTAAATACTATTTACCATTTTAAAATAAATAACCTTTTCTTTCATAAAAAGTATGCTATACATCTTATGTTGCAATCAACAAAAGCCAACACAACCATTCATGATATTCAGATTCAAAACTGGCCTGTATGCTAATGTTTTGAGAAGGGCATTTTCTTCAAATTTAAAAATAATCAAATTCATAGCATGAAAACATCATGAATATGTTCCACAGGCTCAAGCCCTAGAAAGCAAAAGGAAGAGAAATTATGTGGAATGAAAAGTAAGTAGGTCATGTATACTAAAATGTTAAATATGCTAACATCTGATTTGTGGCTGAGAGAACTGTTTTTAATATCTAAAGGTGTACAAGTAAATGAAGAAATGCACAGTCATTTGTCAACAAAAACATATTTTGATGAGGCATTAAAAAGAAAGATTCCTTTTGCTGTATAGAATCCAAGAGAAAAAAAAATGCATTTCCTTTAAGAAATATAACTCCTTATACAGCAAAACAATGAATTTCAGTTGTTCTGTAACCCAGATCCTTTAATCTGCATAAGAGATGCTGACTGAGTTCACTCAACCAAATCACTACTGGCTTTCAGAATACAATCAACACATGCTTTTCAACAGTATTAATATAGCATGAAGCTTGTGCTCCTAATTATTCATGTTTTTGCATTCTGTTTTTTCCCCCTGCTGTAAAATATGCAAATTTACTTCTTTGTGTTATTTAGGTCCCACATGGGCCTCAACAGATCTGTTTGGAACGAATTACAAGCCAA
This sequence comes from Aphelocoma coerulescens, assembly GCF_041296385.1. NCBI lineage: Eukaryota > Metazoa > Chordata > Aves > Passeriformes > Corvidae > Aphelocoma > Aphelocoma coerulescens. The sequence continues at coordinate 34,430,482 of NC_091015.1, read as the reverse complement.
CATCTAGATACATGCTGTCAACATTTCAAGCTTCATTGTTTTTATTAGGTTGGAATGTCATTATAGATTTGATATTAGGCTTTAAAAAGCTTTTTATAAATCTCTTGAAAACCTACAGTCTAATCAAATGGTGCACTGATAATTACTACTACTGCACTTTTGTGTGTGAAAGGGGGAGAGCAAAGCCCTCCGAGCCCTGAATCCGACGGAAATCCCCATCTAGCGGCACCACTGAAAACGGCAGGTTGTTTTTGTGCAAAATTAGTCCCAGAGAGAATTAGTTTGACTGCATCACTGAATGAAGTGGAGACATTACCTCCTTATGCAACTAAGGATCGGTAACAGGAGAGGACTGTTTCTTCTGAATTCCTCTTCCTCCCTTTTCAATCAACTCTGGCTGCAAAATTCAATGCCCAGATGAGCTACTGTGGTTTTTAAGTATAAAAACCATAAAGAAGCATTTCAGGAAATGGGTCACTTTAAATACTGTAACTTATAAGTGCGCATCAGAAGTGTTCACTTACAGTCGCACAGGCTAATACGTATAAAATATTCTTTAGATAAAAAATATTAAAATATATCCCCAAATCTCAGATTATTATAAAGTTAGTATTAAATATTTTAACCTCGAAACCCATAAAAAACCAGTAGATTGGTTATTCGAAAACTACAAGGTTGGAAATAACTACACAAGCACTTCCTGTTATATTAAAAAAATAGGTAATGTAAGCCCATTGATGCAGAAAATGAAAGGACATTGAGACACCGCTTTTTTTCCAACTGGCACAATGCCTTGTACGTTTCTTTAATGTAATAGTATATTTTGAAACACTACAGCAGCCCAAGCTTCCTTACTAGCACCACTAAAAGCTCCTTAAATATTAATGAAAAAGCAATGTAGAGACTTTCAGGGACTTACTACACATTACTACTAACTCCTAGAAAACAAACAGCAGCAATAACACTAAGATTCTACAAATCTCTTGATGCATTTAATCTTTGAGCTGTGTATGCAGAGGGAAGAAAGCAGAAGAGTATTTGATTTGCAGTAATGAACTAGTATGGGGGTAGTCCTTTGTTTCAGGAGTATCAGTATATTAAATTTCCCTTTCATAACAGATTCACTCCAGAAAATTTATACATATATACATTTCTCTCAGAGGCAAACATTTAAGGAGTCCTTAAAAATATATGTAGATCAAAATGGAAACAGTAAGGATCCCAGTGTAAGGCCTTTTTACATGTTGGGCAACAGTGGGGGTGTTCCTTAATTCAAATAAGCACTTTATCCAAAGTACCCCAAAAACTATCTGCATGAAGAGTAAATTTGTGGCAAAACAGAAACTGCAATTTGAAGAGGAACAAGTTTATGTAAAATTGTTCCCTGGAAAAACAGTCCAGATTTCCAGAACTAAAGGCTGACTTGGGTTGATTATTTTACTTTTTTGTATCTTCAGTACAGAAGACTTCCCATTTGTTAAGGATGTTCTTCTGCAGTATAAATGCAGTTAACAAAGGTAACTGTTCATCTGGATGTAAATCATACTTTTCACAGTTTCACTGATGAGTGAGGATACTCCTGTCTACAGATAAGGATGGTCCTGTAGGAAGGAATTATAATACTGATTTAACTCAACAATATAGGTACTGAATACATCAGAGGGAGGTTAAAGTACCTCATTTAAAATAAAGCCAAAGTTCAAATGCATTGCTGAGATTAAACTTTTTTAAAGAGTAAGTCATACCTGACCACCAAAATTTTAAGATAATAATGTCTGCTATCATCCACTGTAATTTGTCAAACTCCTTGCATATTCTTTTTGCAGCCCATTATGTTCCTCACTTTGCCATAGTAGGTTGTAATGATGAATTCAACAATGTCCTACTTCTCACAAAAAGTTCCCAAATTTTCTACCTTTCAACTGATATTAGTACCAGTTCTCTTCTACATTTTTAATAAGGAAGAAATAATTGCCTTATGCTGTATTTCATCTCACAGGATGAAAAACAGTAGTTCCCACCTCCTTTCCTGTGACGTTTTAGATGCTGGTGCATGCCCAAAAACATTTGCTCTGTAGAGTTTCTTCTCTTCAGACATCATCATTGAAACAGAAGGGACATTGGTTAACTGAACAAATCCAAGACTCACTTAAATACCACAGATCCTTCTATTTATTTAGAAAAGATTTCAAAACATTTAATTTCTTATGTCTAGGACTATTTTCTATTGAGAAGAAACTTAATAGGCAAAAATCATGCTTGCTCCAACAGTGCGAAATATTAACAAATAAGTGTTAATCCAAAATTTGCTCGTAAGATTTTCAATTCCTTCAGCCTTCGAGGGACCCTCATGGGTCTCTTCATGGGCTTTTAGTATGACTTTGTCCTATTTAAGCTACTCAGAATTGCTTCTATCTAATCTCAGATTTTCAATTCCTGATCTTAGACTGAGATTAGGACTACACTTGGATGTTTGAGATTGATGGGAGATTTTTAGCTGTGTGCCAAACCACATTAAACCTGTATTTTTCTCTATGGCTAGCAACAGTAGGAATGAATAGTAGGTTGGAATTTATTTTCCATAAGCCACGAAACATGAGAAATTCCTTAAGTACTACTGCTCTCTGAGATTCCCAAGCTTAGTGAAAATTACTTGTTTTCTTAATTCTGGCTTTCAGAATGTGATGTGGCTTTCAGCATTTGTGAAGATCAGGAAAACCTCTGAAACGTTTTTCCATATTTCTGCATTTGATTCACTCATCAAAACCAACTGCATGTGTTATGCCTATTTCATAAGCCTCTTCTCCCTTTTCAGAGTAATAGTTCTGCTTCTTATAGAACAAGCACCACTTTTACAGCCTCAGGAAGAGATGAAATGACCAGTATCCAGAAAATAAGTGAACTGGTAGGTAGACATAAAAATGCTTTAGTCTCTGGTAGGAAATTATATTTTGTATTTATTTTATATAGAGGGAAATACAAATTATTTTTTCTTGACTCCTACACATGCAATATTTGCCCCAAAAGCTAAAATAGAAAATTTCTTCCAGCTACCAGGTTGCAAAGTTGGTTTTGTTGATTCTGCTGTTTTTAGGAGTCACCTTTCTAGTCAGACATTGAATTCCCAAATGCATTGATACTTTACAAGGAAAGGTAGTTTTTAAATATAGCAATTTATAACAGAACTTGGAGAATTTATGAAAAAAAAAGAAAAAAAATTTATCCTTAGGATTTGAAAGGGCAATAGCTGTGATGGAGCTTTATCAGAAACGTGTTCAATTTTCTTCTCTCTTTCAAATACCAGCTGATACAGAAAGATTCCTCCCATGTCCACAGGATATTGGTGAACTAGGCTTTTTGTTCTTACATGCTCTGAATGAAAAACTGGGTTTAAGAACCAACTTAAATCACAAGAAATTAAATTCTCACTCCCTCCAAGAGTGTTCACTGCCTACAATAGTGTTCACACTAATGGTCCTAGAAATCTACTACTGAGATATGTTAAAGGTATTTACTATTGGATTTCCAGAATACTTTACACCAGTTTAGAAAAGCTTCAGAACACTCCATATGAGTAACAGAGTGGGTAAGTGATGTGGTTTGGGTTTTTTTTTTTCCACTGACACTATTCCTAGACAAGAACACCCCTTCCAGATAAGTATCTACTTAAGTCCTGACCCATAATTCTGCAACTACATTTGTCTTGCAAGACAGTGATATGCTCCACTGATAAGGCTGATGGCAGCTCTTCTGCCTAGTACAGTCCATTTCATTGCAGACTGCTAAATTAACTTCTGCCTGAGGAAAAAAAATAATAATAAATTTAAAAAAAAGACTCAAACAAAATTGATCGTTCTTAAGATGATATTTAACAGATTAATTTTAGGTGAATTTATGTGAACAAAGTTTAAATAGTCACTGACAGCATTTCAGGAAAAAGGAATGAAGCTAAATTGAATGCAGAATCAGGACCAGCAACTGTGGGACATAGCAACATTTGGGTGCAGAATTCTGCCTGTTACAGAAACTGAAATGCTAAATGGTCTCCAGACTTTTTGGGGATGATGATGTGTCTCCTTTGACCCTTCCACAATGCAAATGATGGAATAACTTGATGTAGCCATCAGAACTGGTGCAGGTGAACAAAATCTAGTGGAAGCCAGACATTGAGCATGACAACGCAGTCACAGATGTGAAACAGATTTGTTTTAATGGAGAACTTTTCCCAAATCTAACTTCTCCTCAGAAAGGGCTCCAATAGTCTCTCGTACTGTTAGACTTCAATAATCTAGAGGCTTTTGTGACTTGAAAATGCTCAAGAAGTAATGCTTAAACAGAAAAACACTGTAAGATTCCTGATAAGAACGAGTCAGTAAAACAGAGCAGCAGAAGCTGAATGTCGATGATGACAGATTCACAAGGAGGAAAACAAATTGTCAAAAGAGAAAAAAGAAAAGGATCAGTTTCAGCATAACAGCAATACTTTTTTTCTCTTCTGCACACTTAAGCCAACCTGCAAAACTTTGAAAGAGCTTGATCAAAGCTCAAAATTTAGCCAATTCACAGGAGTGTATACTTCAGATTAGTTTTTGAATACCAAGAAGACACTGAAAACCCTAAACTGCTTAATTTTTATCGAACTAAGAGTCAAATTCTGAGACAGCATTTATATTCACCATGACCAGAAATGCATAGGCACTTCCTGGCTTCTAATATAAAAAGTCTAGGGGTAAAATGAAAAGGAAGGAGCCTGAATAAAAGCCAATCCTTTAACAACTGCAGAAAGATATTCACTTCCCACAACTCTAATCATAAAGCTAGAAGCCTAAACTTTGACCTTTCTTGTTTTGTAAGGATGTAACTTCTCCCCACTCAGAGCATGAAAGGGAAACAAGAAACTACATTTTCAGTGCTCCTGAATATGAGTTCGGACCTATGTAAATAAAACTTCAGCTATTTACTCCAAATGAGCAGACTAGAAAAATTAACTTCATCAGGAAAAGTAAGAATACTGAACAATTCTTATCATGGCTTTTCTTAACATTTCATTTAGTCTAAGCATCTCAAAGAAACTTCAAGATCAAAATTTCAAAGATGAAAGAATCACTTTATACAGAAGTACCACCTACCCACAATAACAAATCCATCTGCTTCTCTCTCTGGCACTGTAACCTTCTTTGAATCTTGACTTTTTCGGAAGAAGCTGAACATAGTCTCCTGGGGTTCTTTTTGTCTTCTAAGGTGTTATCTAAAATGAAGACAAAACATGTCAAATAAATAGATGGTAACAGAACTTACAATAAATTCACATAACAGACCATAGGTATGTAGTAAGGCCACATACCTAATACTACAGCTAATCTTTATTACCCAATTTGAAATATCAGGCATTTCTGTGTCAGACAGATTACCTTGTTGATGTAGCAATTTACTTCAACAGGCAAGAGGAAAGTGAAGTACAAAAGGGTTTTTATACAAAGTTATGAATGGAGTGGAATCATTAAAAAAAACCCCAAACCTTCAACTCCTCTAAATGAAAATTAAAGGAGAAAACCTCTTTCAGCATTTATCCAGCATGTTTCCATATTTTTCTGCTACTCTGTATTGTTATTAGACAAACTTTCTCTTCAGAGATAGCAGTAACTATTTTCAGTTTCCCAGTTTGCAATCTTAAAGACAGCCTAACAGTTGAGTACATTTAATTAACAGTTAACACTGATTTCCTTAAAAGAAACAGCAGTAAAATCATTCGTAGCAATTTTTTTTGCCACAATAATTCATCAAAGGAATCTTCCAAGGCAGCTAAGAACTCCATTGCTAGAACAAAACAAGGAAACAACTGGGATAAAAACATGGACTGCAAAAGAAAATGCTCAGTATCCTCTCTCTCAGGGCTGGAAGATTACATAGAAGCAATTCTGAGTAGCTTAAATAGGACAAAGTCATACTAAAAGCCCATGAAGAGACCCATGAGGGTCCCTCGAAGGCTGAACTTGGACCCCTGGACAACACCATCCTGTGGAGCAGCCTGGGGTCTGGCTGAAACACATTACGTGCTGGACACAAAGAAGGTTTAAATAAAGGCATGTGAAGATCTTATCTATTAAAATACCCATATAAAATTGGGGAAAGTGGAATAATGTCGTTTCAACTTTGAAACAGTTTGAGGAGCAGAATCCTGATCTATTTTGCAGACAGCAGCATGTTAAGGAGAAGAGACTGACAAACCAATAGCAACATCTAATATACACCTCCAACAGAGGAAAGGACTCCAGGGTAAAGAATTAAAGAGCTATACAGTGTCAATTTTCAGTAACATTATTTCACACTAAATTTAACAAAGAAGAATTTTTAGAATGTGGGAAAGAGTGAAGAGTGCTACTGTGAAATGTGCAGATTAAAAAAAAAAAAAAAAAAAAAAAAACAAAAAAAAGAAGAAGAAAGATAAAAATCCTGGATTAACTGTTTGCTGGAATTCTTCACTCCCCACCCAAATATTCATAAACAAGACTTTTTTTTTGCCCTGGCCAGGGATCTGTGGCAACTCAGTACTGACTATTCATATAAACTGCCTAAAATTCTGCTGTCACAAGTGATCACACACTCCAGAAAGTCCTGTATGAAGTGTAAGCACTGGCTTTCATGTATAAATAGATCGTGGCAAAAGCAGCAACTATTCAAACTGTGGCCTGATACCTGAGACTTGAAGACTGAATACCCACAGCCTGGCCAGCTACTGCTTGCTTATGCTGCCACAGTGCAACTTCTAGCCACCAAATAAACTCCACTAATGTACATGAGAACAGAACAAACCATTCTGTGATCCAATCCCAGGAATACAGTAATTTTAAAAAAATGTTATTTAACTGCACTTTATTCCTTTTTGCTTGTTTTCCTACCTTAGCAAGAGAAATACTGATATTTCCAGTTCCATGGAGATTACACAGTAGAAACTCCTAATTATCTCATTTATTCCTTACCTTCCCCCACACCCAGGCTCAACACATGGCGCCAGCAGCATATTCCTTTTTCAGCCCTCAGGGAATAAGTCTTCTCCTGCTACCAATTAGGGTTGTCAGTCCCATAGCTCAAGTGGTAAAAACCTGTGCTGTAATGCTCAAGAGTCAGGTTTCTGCTCCAATGATGTATGAAGGAGAGGCAGTTGTGGAACAGTTTAAAATGCAATTTTACCTTCATCCTAAGTGTGCAACAACAAGAAGCAAAATCAACTTGATGTGCAAAATCTTACAGATAGCTTTGGTAAAGGCTCAGATTCCAGTCAGTCACTTGAGGTGCCAGAGCTGCAGTTGCTCCAATCACACTTTTTTTCTCTTTTGAGATCTGTGTTATTGTACAGTTTTCAGCTCTATCACATAATGTCCCCCTTCTCTTCTTGCACAAAGAAAAGCATCTTAATCAGTACATACATGGCACAAAAGACTTGTATAGGGAACCATGCACTTCTAGTCTTTAAAATCCTGCCTACTTAACATACCTAAACTTCACTGCTTAAAAGACAATAGGCATTTAAATTCAGAGTAAATTAGCAATCAGGACAATTTGATCTAGCCAAATTAATGTTACAAGCACTTTCACATACTAGATTTTTTTACTTTCGTTGACAGTATCCCAATTTTTTCTAAAACCCACAGAATTCATCTTATCTACATACGTAAGTGTTGATCTTTATTTTGGAATTTTCAGTTTCTGAAGCAGCTTAATTCCACTGCCAGCAGCATTTCTCTAACAGAAAACAAAACAAAAAGCCAAAACCAAACCAAATCAAAATCAAAACCCACATATAGGTTTGCTTGAAGCAGAAAACCAAACAAAATTAACAAAAGTACATCCTAAGCTCAGGCCTCAAGTCCTTATCAAAATCACCAGTCAAAATCACCAGTCCAGCACTAAGAAAATAGTACATGCTGTATTTTGTGACTGTGAATGTGGGGAGGCGGTATAAAAACCACATATTAAAAAGATCAACATGTTTAGTGAGGCTGTTTCCTTCTCTAAGAACCTCTTACAAACAAAAGTTGTGCTTGTAGATCTCGACTCTGAAAGGTATGTGGAAGAAAGAGTTTACCAACCACCACTTTTAGCATTTCGGTAGCTTTGTTGAATACATCATTAAGTATAAACTGAAAAAAAAAAGAATGACTAAAAAACAGAGAGGGGGCACAGAAACAAAAATGAGAGCTACATACAGTACAGCATAGGTAAGGGAAAGACTGTACACAGGCAATGCAGGGGCATTTGTGATATTTGCTCTTTTAAGAATCTTATCAACTGTGCTACTTCAAAAGTAACCATAAATCTCCCCAGCAACGGGAAATGCAACCACTAAATTTCTTGAATCACATGTTAAAAACAGAACAAAGCCCCTATCCAACAAAGAAACAGAGCTGAATGGAAACACTCGTGCTCTTGAAGATAAGGACACAGTTTAAGCACTTGCAGAATCAGGCTGCAGTTTTACTACTTGTAGATAAGACAAGGTTTCAGGTAACGAAAGCTCAGAACAACCAGCTTCATACAAGCTTCATTTCAGAGTAAAAATTAAATCTGAAGTTTGGGGACCTGGACGGATGGTCACACAGATTTGAGAAAAAAAGCACTTAGTTGGGTTTTTTTTTAACGCTGTCAGCACAAAATCACAGAAAATGCACCCACCATTCAGAGACAGTACCACATTCCTGCAGTCATTGCTCCTATACAGCACAGCACTTTTCCCTTCCAGATGGGATTAATTTTATTTCCATAGGAGACCTGAAATTGAATTCACTGCCTAAAGATAAAAATCTCCCTTGGTAGGAATATGCAATTCCCTTCCTCCTCATGTTTCTCTCTCAAAAAAAAAAAAGTGAACACAATCACTGATAGTTAAGAATAATGCTTCTGGCACGGCTTCAGTCATTAGCAAATAATAAGCTCTGAGCTACAGCAATTCTGTGAGGCTGCAAAAAATATTTTGTCTTTCTGTGAGGCTCTGAGAACATACGTGGCACTGGAAAAGATGAGTTACAGAGCTGCACAAAGGGGTTAATTTATTCCTCCTGCATTTTGTCAGTCTCCTTTGACAAGAACTATGGGTGACCTTTGAGCCAAACCAATATGTTAAATCCAATAAAATTTTTCTATGCAACAAGGATTTTGGTATATTTACCATTACTTTTCAGCCTTTCCTGAATGTTAGCAATACTGGAGGAGAATCATAATTTAATATTAAAAACACCAAGATGCAGACTAGGATAAAGAGACAATGCCCAGTAATACAGCAAAGCAGAACTGCAAGTGGCACTGCCAATAATTACATAAATGATGAAATAGGGACAGAAGAAGACACAAAACTGACCTTAAAGAAAGAACAAGAATATTTCATATCTAGCAGTTTAAGATATATAATCTATGGAAGAAAAAAACAGAGAGCATCGGAGCAATCCTCACTTCCATATTACCATCTGCTGTGATTCACCAATAAAGCAGCAATCAGAAAAAGAGCAAGATGTTTACAGCCCTGTACAATCCTTCTTATCATGAAAACAACCAATTTAAGAGTCAAGAATATGCATGTTGAAAATATTTCTCTGTGACACCAAAAGAACAGCTGAAAAGCTTTTGGCCTAGTTTAAGTTACTATGTGAAGAAGAAAAAAAGACATATAATTTCTTTTCTCTGGCATTAACATTAGTCATGTTTTTTTAGTTCATATTTCTTGAAAACAGAAAAATGGAAAGTATCACAAGAAACCCAAATTTTAAAGAAATGGATACATGTATAATGAAACATTAACAAAGATTTTTTTCTGTATTACATGAAATGTTAGTATTTATTTTTAACGTTTTTATAAAATTTAAGGAAAGCAGAAATACAAGAACTATACAACCCAAATTACCATAGTACAAAAACACTTGAGGAGGCTGAATCATAAAACACCAGCCACAACCAAGTCAGACAATAAAAGCACAGGTGACAAAAACAAAGCCAGGAATGAAATAACAGCACTTAAACTGATGTAAACATTCAAAACCCTGAAGACAGAAAACGCAAAAAGAGAAAGCTAGGTGTTAATGAGACACAATACTCAATAGGCTGAAGCCTACTGTCTTCCCTTCGAACAATTTTCTTTTGAATGAAAACCTTCAACAGCTGCTAAGTGTGATACAGACACGCGTTTGTAAGAACTTGTACAACATGTTTTTCTAGCCGCTGACCCTTCAAACCCCTCAGCCCTAGAAGGGCCACTGTGCAGCAGCCTGCTGCACCTTGCTCCAACAGCTACATTGATGAGATCTCTCCTTTCAAATCTCTGAAGATATGCTATGGAGATGAGGATATTCTCTTGCAAATAAAATACTGAAAAGGTGACTGTCATGGTGACACTGAGGGATGACAACCAGCTAAATCTCATGTAACATTTAACTCCAGAACACTCCCATGTCACATACTGGTTCTGCACAGCTTCTGGCAGTAGCTTTTTCCTTGGAAAGCTGACACAGGCTGCTGCCATAGAACACTACCCCAGCCAACTAACAAAAACCACTTTGTACTGGTTAGCAAGCTGAACTGGCCCGTGGCTAGTCAGAAGAGACAGCCAGCACATGGACAGTTCCGTGACTGCCCTTTTAAGCTAGAGCAGAGTCAGATTTTCCCAAATATTTCCTGAAACACCAGTCCTGGAAAAGAAAAGGAAATCACAGAACCACAGAATGGCTACAGTTAGAAAGGACCTTCAGAGGCCACCTAGTCCAACCCCCTACTTAAGCAGAACCATCTTAGACCTGGTCGTTCAGGACCATATCCAGATGGCTTTTGACTATGTCCAAGGATGGAGACCCCCACAACCCCTGTGGGCAACCTGTACCAGTGCTTGATCACTCTCACGGTGACAAAAGTGTTCCCTGATGTTCCCTGAGGAACCTCCTGTGTTTTCAGTTTGCACCTTTTTCCTGTGTTCCTTTCACTGGGCACGACTGAATAGAGCCTGACCGTCCTGTTTACACCCTTTCTTCAGGTATTTATATTAATAAGAGCCCTCTGAGCCTTCTCTTCTCTAGGCTAAACAGTTGCAGCTCTCTCAGTCTTTCAGTCTTTCCTCATATGGTCCAGTCTCTTAATTGTTGTTGTGACCCTTCTTTGGCTTCTCTCCAGTGTGTCCACAAGTGCCCTCGTACCCAGCACTCCAGGTGCCCCACCAGTGCACAGCAGAGGGGAAGTAGCAGCTCCCTCGACCTGCTGGCAACACTATGTCAAACGCAGACTGTGATATGTGAGTCGCCTTTGCCACAAAACGAACCTCTCCACGCCAGGGACCAATTGGGAAAACACGTGGAAAAAGGCACGATGTATGGCAAGTGCTATATCCAGATGCTATCTCCGTCTTACATACATCAGTTGTTCTAAACCTGGGGATTGAGCACAGCTCAATTTCAACGATGAAATAAAAGGAAATTAATAGAACAGAATAGCTCAGTTGGAAAGAATCTGCAATGATCATCTGGTCCAACTGCCTGACCCCTTCAGGGAGGATCTCAGAAGCTAGAGCATATTATTAAGGGCATTGTCCAAATGCCTCTCAAAAGCTGACAGGCTTGGGGCATCGACCACCTCTCTAGAAAGCCTGTTCCAGTGTTTGACCACCCTCTCAGTAAAGAAATGCTTCCTAATGTTCAGTCTAAACCTCTTCTGGTGCAGCTTTGAATCATTCCCACATATCCTGGAATACCAGGCAGAGGAGATCAGCATCCCGTCTCCACTTTCCCTCCTCAGGAAGGCGTAGAGTGATGCGGACAACCCTCAGCCTCCTTCTCTCCAAACCAGACAAACCCGAAGTCCTTAGCTGTTTCTCACAGGACATTCCCTTCACCACTGCTTCAGCTTTGGATGTAGCTGCAGAGCCCACAACTACGCAATATTCCAGGTGAGGCCACACCAGCGCTGACTACAGCGGGATAATCACCCCTGTTTGCACGGTGCTTGATGCACCCCAGGACGCCTTTTGCCCTCTTGGCTGCCAGGGCACGCTGCCAAATTACACCTGAGGGGAGCCACTATCTGAAGGGAGAGGGAAAACGCCGGGGAGGGGAAATATGGGGCGATTTAAAGGACAGGACAGGGCTGGAAGCTGACGGCCGGCTCCCCCGGCCACCCCAGCGCTCGGCCCCCGCCGCCCTCCCCGCCGCGGCAGCACCGACAGCCGCCCCTCCGTCAGCCGCCCCTCCATCACCCACCCGCCCGCTGCCGCCGCTGCCGCTCTCACCAACCTCCGCCTCCGCTTCCGGGTCGCCTCCGGCGGAGGGGAAGTCCCGCCCCGACCGCCCGTACCCGGGGCCGCCGTCCCTCCCTCCCTCCCTCCCTCCCTCGGTCCGCGGAAGGCGGGAAGCGGTGCCGGCGATGGGCGACATCCACGAGGTGCCGCGGCCGCGCATCGGCACGGGGCAGCTGGCGCAGTATATCGGGCAGCCCGTCTGCTTCGTGGGGCGCGTCGAGAAGGTCCGTGGGGCGCTCGGCGGGGTCTGGGAGCGGGGATGTGGCTGCCCCGTCGCTCTGTGTGGAGAGGCCGGCGCCGTCCCTGGGACAGCTGGGCGGCTCCAGCCGGCCTGGGAGCAGGGCGGGAGGCGGACGGAGCTTTGCGGGAAAGAACTGGCTGAGGCGGCCAGAGCTTTTCAGTGACGCTTCCAGGTGCCTTTGGAGCGCACAGGCCTAATGTCTTTTGTAGACTTAAGTGTTCTTTTGTAGATTCATCCTAGTGGGAAGCTTGTCGTGCTTTCGGATGGACTCGGCAAGCATACGACTGTGGAGCTGAGCGAGCCTGTAAGTTACGGAATGCTTTGGAAATGATGTCGCCTCTTGTGGATTCCGGAGGTTTTGTCTCTTCTGAGACCTGTGCATGCCTACCCTGTTTTGAGTTTTTCCACCTGTATTTCATTGCCTCTCTTTCTTGCATCTTTCAGCTAACCTGTTCTCTTACCCATGAGCTGCCTTGGTCTTTATCAATTTTCAGCTGGTGTTAAGAGACAGAACTCGTTCCTTGTCAGACACATCCCTTTTTGGTTATTTTCTCTTACTCTATTAGTTGTTCACAGTGTAATATATTCTGCTACGTTTATTAGTTTTACTGTAAATTCAGCCTCCCATTTTCTTACTGCTTTTATAATCAAAAAGAATATGGTGTTTTCAAGAGTTTTTTAAGTTAACATTGCTACATTCTCTTAGAACACTTGTCATAGCATTTCAGTAAACTCCAGTTAGCTTGAAGCATTCTTTCTTAAAAAAACCCTAAGCAATTAATGCAATGGGTGTAAGATATAATTAGAACGGCTGAACGAAAATACTGCTTCCTTTGTTATCACCTACCACTGAAGGAGTAACATTTTGGTGTTTTCTTCTGATTCTAAGTATGTTTTTTCCACCAAGAAATGTTGTAATTAAAGAATTTTTTTAATTGTGATGACAAATGCTCTAGCTTGACTCAGCGCATGTGTATATTTACATCCTCTTCCCTGAATGAGTTGTTAAATGCTGAGAAACCTTGCCATCTCCATGGGAAATAATTGCATATGGTACTCTCTCAGTCTTTCAAGACAAGAGTCTGTCCTTGTTGATGAAAAATGCAGTTTGATACAGAAGAGTTTTGTCTTATAAATTGAAGATTGCTGACTTCAAACCACAACAAAATGTCTCATACCTCTTTCTTGAGTTTGTGAAAACGCTTCCTGCCTTGGGTTGTTAAAAATTCAGATGTTAGCATCTGACCAATGATTCTATAATATTCTATAATAACAGTGTAAGTGCTTGAATTCCGTAAATGCAAAGCTGTAGTGCTGGGCACTTCAGTCCGTGCTCCACTGCCTTGGGAGAAACTGGTGTGTGCAAAAAGCGAGGCCAGGTTCATCTCTCCAGTTCACCCAATGTCAGTGGGGAAACCTCTAGATTTGCTAATCAAAATGCTTTCTAACATTTTTCCCTTTCAATATATTTCTCTGTTTGTGCATGTGTAGTTCCCTCTTTCAACCCCAAAGTTATGGGGAGGGAGTTATTCCAGAAGACTTACTAGAAAGTGAAAAACAAGACTTAGGTATTGGAAGAACTATTACCGAAATAGTACTGCACTGTTAAAATTTGTATCTTAAAAAACAAAGAAAATGTTCAAGCTATATTATTTTGGAGTAAGATAGAATTTTTAGCCTTTTTTTCCTTTGTTCAACCAAAGTCTTATTAGTTGTCAGTATCTTTGTATTCTGAACACTTACTGACAGATTACTTAAGAAATAATTTCCAAATATACCTCCTGAATGTGGAACATTGGAACTGCTCTCTGGAGTGTGTGATACCTCCTTAGCTCTTACAGAGTTCTATAACTGACACAGGTTTGAATGCAGTGCTTTAAAATCAGAATTGTTCTGCTCTCTGTGTCCTAGACTAGTCTCTGTTCAGTGATTAAATGACAGAGTTTTATATACTTATAAACTGGTATTTTCCTCAGATGCTTCTTCATATTTTCTGTTTTGGCATTGACTGTTGACTGACATTTGGCTATTACAAAACCTGTAAATCTCTTAGTGGATCAAGTTTTTGTGGTTTTTTTAGGGGGGAGGGTGACAGGTCTTTTCAGTAGTACTGTATTGTTTGACATGGAACAGAATCTGTCATGAACAAACCATCAGTTGTGGAGAGTTCCTAGCTTAAGTGCTGTGCAGTAAAGGCAGCAGCTAATTTAGTGTTAGTGATTTCATTTTTGATGTGTTTTCTAGCTGGATGAGGAGATTTCAGGGGTTATTGAAGTGGTGGGAAGAGTAACAAATCAGGCAACCATCATGTGTGCATCATATGTCCAGTTCAGAGAAGATAAAAGTTTATTTGGTGAGTAAGAATATACATTATGGCAAATTCATTTTGAGTTCTGAACTCATCTTCAGTAAACAAGAAGGGAAAGCCTGATTACCTTTCCTTACGGACAAGGTCTTTCTTCAAGCTGCCAGATAAGGAGCGGGGTGTAGAAAAGAAGAGTGTCATGAGAAAAGTTCTGTACCAAATACTGTGGTTTACAGTTAAACTGTAGGGAGTGACTCAAAGCTGGAGCCAGTCTAGATCATTGCTGTGGCCAGATTGTTCTCCCACTCCCGACCACGTGGTTTTCACCTTGCCCTGAAACTTGTGTGGTAGTGCAGCTAGCAGGCCTAAAAATAACCTTCCAGAAAACAAGCAATGAATGTTCCTGCCTTGGGAAAATGGGAGCTTGAGGGAGACTGGGATCACTCAGCTACACTGCTTTAAAATAACCTGTACTTAAATGTTATCATTGACTTGTGGGGAATTGAGCTTATGCATCATAACCATTTTCTTTACCCTTTTTCAGATCTGGAACTCTACAATGAAGCACTAAAAATTATTCATGAATTCCCTGAATACTTCCCATTTGGTACTGGGAGGAACACTTGATTTTTATTAGCATATATTTAGAGCTTCTAACAGTACTGTGGTTTCTTGCCTGACAGCATGGTAACAGTTGCATTTATTTTCAACAAATATACTGAAGAGACACTGTTACATGTGCTAAGTATTGCCTATGAAGAGTATTTTCTTTGCAAATGTATTTATTCAGCAAGGAGAACACTTTGTGAGTGTCTCACTCACTGTATATATTTAACCCTTTTGCATCTATGAGGAGTGTTCTGCAAGATTAAACTTGTCAGAAACTGAAATTTTATAAGCATCCTTTTCTAGTTGGTAGAGGGTCTAGGATACATTACAGGAAACTTGTATGGAAAAAATTTGGTGGGGTTTTAATATAAAGATTTTTGATTTAATTTGCTTTGATACAAATTTGTTGAATGGGGAGGTATTTTGCATCTTGAAAATGTATCTTCAATAAAAAAGATTCACTACATTTAACTGTTCATGTCAGCATTAAATGTTAAGAGTGCTATTTTCAGTGATATGTGGCGATTCCTGTTCTCTTTTACCTGACACAGTTAAATTTAACAAAGTGGAATACAAGGTTCTTGCCTTTGCACTGATGTTAAACACTTGGAAGGTGCCTAATTAGGCTTGGGGATTTCAAGCACAGTTGACTTCTCATCACAACCTTCATTCTTGGTTGGAGTCTAAGCAGCAGTACCAGGATTCAGCCAGCTTGTCATGGTGACTAACCATAGGAACTGCCACACAGTCCCAAATTTTGTTACTATCCAGGCTACTTACAACACTTTGCAAAATGTTTGCATCACTTGAGGTAACACAATCAAAGTAAAATTGAAATTTGGAAATATTCTCTGGGAATTAATAAAGTATTTCAAAGTATTTTAAATAAGCCTTAGCCACGTTCATTAAGCTTTTGTACAAACAGGTTTCAGGTTTAGTAGCTAGATTTAATAAGTGCCTTAATAAGACTGCTAGCTTTGTGCTTATTTATAGCCATCTCTTTTTTCAGTCAAGGAATATGTTTTCAAAAACTTACAAGTTGAGCTCACTACAAACTGGAGAGATGATCAAGTTTCTCCCCACCTAGAAGACAGACAGTGACACAGTTACTGTCACTAGGAAGGAGGTCTTCTGAAGTAGGAATCAGTCTCCTACAGCAAACAGAAGGTCCATGTGGCATAATACCATGCTCTGTCACCAAGTATTTTAGTGCTCAGTAGAATCAAATGTCATTCTTAATAACTGCATGCATATTTTCCTAGCATTTAAAAATATTTTGTCCATTCTGCTTTAGAAAATTTGTATTTTGTGTGTGTATATAATACTTTGTAAAATGTTATGTACAGTTAGTTACCCAGACCACCCATGCCCAAATGGAGCAGCCTGCCACTAGATGGCTTTAGCACTTCACCGAGACCAGCCTGGGGTATGAGGTCTTGTGAGGGAAAGTTTGAACACACCAAGTAGGAAATGCTGGTTTCCCTTTGTCAGTCGAGACTCTTCTTGTTCATGCAGTCCTGCAGCAGTGAAAGGTGGCTGGGCAATCTGTACACAAATAAAAGTTTCCCCTATGTGCTTTTTATTCATCTGCTTCTCTACAGAGTATCAGGCTCTGTGAATAAATAGCCTGTCCTGGCTATGTGGCTGTACAAACCAGACAGCAATGCAAGGAACTGTAAAACATTTTTGGTATTAGAGTAGTGCTCAGGTCATACATGCATTTACCAGCATAATTTCCTACATTACCACACGGAAAACTGCCAGCCACTACAGATACCAAGGGAAAGACATAACCATGGGGCCTGCTGTCAACTAGGCCTGATGGTTAGCAGGGCCCCAGGCATCACACACACAATGAAAGGTGAGAAACTGCCAGACCTCACAGATAATAAAACGGGAAGTAGGGGCTTTGTGGGTCGCTGACTGAAGGGGAGACACCAGGGCAACTGTATCATAAACACCAGAGAGGGATGTCACCAAAGCCAGGGCCAACAGCAGCCCAGTAATGGAAGGTGTGAAGAGGAGCTGGTGGCTTCTTTGGGAGGAGGCTGGTGAATTGAGGGAACCTGGGAGAAGAGAAGGGGGGTACGAAGTGAATGCTGTAATCAGAACGGACTTCTACCAGTCTATGCTCTTTGGAACAGGACTGCTCCCCCTCCATTCATTACTGACTTCTGAGACTTGGTACCCATGTGCTGGGCTCATGGCTCACCCTGCTCTGCTGTCCTGGCTTGGGCATGGACGTGCACAACACGTGTAGTGCTCATAAGCAAGGGGCCTGTGTGTGTGATGATAAAGTGCTTGTGCTTAATCAAGGAAGGGCTACAAGGCTGGAGCATCTAATGAAATTAAAACAATGAAATGCAATCAGCGTGAGCCACAGGATCAAGACATTTTAGCATGCAAGGCCACCTTCAGCAGAGTTGAGCTGAGATATACCAGGCAACAGTAAATGCAGAAGTAACTGCAGCTAATAAAATGTTCGTAGCTACACTTCTTGTTAGAAAACAAGAAATCACCCACAGAATTACAGTTTTATTAATTCTAAAGCAAAACAAGGAAAAAATTTGGTAATTAAAAAACATACAGCTCTTGCTTTGTAAATTTGCAAACAGTGTAATTACTGACCTGAAAGCCTGATTACTAATTGCAACAGCCAAAACTCACAGTGATACTGTGCCAGAATATGCATATTCTTAATTCAAAACATTTCCAAGATGAGTATTAAATAAAGTGAGCACGTAATTTAACTCGATAGAATTTGACACACAGTTACAGTTGAGGTGAAAACGTTATAGATGATTTTTCTTTACATGAGGAAACGAGACACTTTATGTTGGTAGTTGCATTCACCTCAACATGGAAATTATCAGGAAAATTTATCAAATGATACTACACAAGAA
Source organism: Aphelocoma coerulescens (assembly GCF_041296385.1). Classification (NCBI taxonomy): domain Eukaryota; kingdom Metazoa; phylum Chordata; class Aves; order Passeriformes; family Corvidae; genus Aphelocoma; species Aphelocoma coerulescens. The sequence continues at coordinate 34,412,156 of NC_091015.1, read as the reverse complement.
TAAAAACCAAACACTTGACACTTACAAATCCTAATTTCCATAAAGCAAAAGCTTTATTGCCTGTATTTATATAAATAGGGTATCATACAGTAAGCCCCAATTTACATTTATAAATGGAGAACATTTTGAAGAGCTCTTCAACAGCAACATGAAGTGTGCAAAAATACTGGAAAGAGAAATAAATATTCTAAAAAGAAAAAAAAGGAACTGCTCTCCCATGCCTAAAAATATCAAGTACCTCTTAGATTTTTAATTTAAAAAAAGATCTTTGCCAATTTTAGATCAAAATAAATGCAGATGCATTACAACATTAATACTGAATCAGAAAATAGAACCCAAAGTCTTGCATGTAATCTTGTACACCCACAGAAAACACTTCCACATTTTATCTTCTTGAAACTACACTAGAGCACAGAGAATGAGTGGTATATTGCAATATATTCTCTTTTAAAACACCAATTTTCACAGTCCTGGCAAACAGTACCAGTTTATTGCTAGCATTCCATTTAGTATTTCATAGCACACAAGTGTTGAGTAACTCATATACTGTAAATTAACACACACCAAGTAAACTGATGTTATTATCACATACCTTAAAACAGGTTTGGTTTTTTTCCCTAATTTGTGTGAATTTTGTTGCCTACAAAGTCAAGGACAACAATACCAATTAGCTCATAGCACAGTATTAGCAAAATATCATTGACGCGCTCTCAAGTCAATAAATAATCTTAATTCCAGCAGATAACACATCTAGAAGTACTCTGACCAATTACTTAGAATTGCACAGCCTTTTGGGAGCAGATGAGTGTCCACTAGTGACCAGAAGCAGGATTTATACAGGTTGATTCCATACTTCCCAGTATATTTCTGAAGTACAGGGAAATGCTGGTTATCTCAAAGTCTGCAAATACTTCTGTAGTCAAAACTCTGCACGCAGTTTAAAACTTACGTATCTACAAGTCTCCAGTCCTTGAGATTTCAGACCTTCACAGTACTAAGTTAAAAAGTTATCAGAGACAACCTCCTATAGTTTACCTGCACTCTGCACTGAAACAGTCACATGACTTCTCAGGGAACTCTTCTCTAGGACACAGTCATTGCTAGAAGAGAAAACCCCCACTCTTTAGCATTAGAATTTGCATCAGCTAGATATATAGGCTGGTTAAGTAAGAACCTGAATTGCAAAGACGTTGCTTTACCATAAACAAAACCTGGGAAGAGAAAGAAATGGATTTTTCTTAAAAAAAAATCTTTAGAATACAGTTGACAGTGGCACTTTGAATGAACTTACAAGGAAACAATCATTTGCATACAAGAGAGTGTGATCAAACAATGAACAGAGGAATCCACAGCACCACTTTGCCATCTTCTGAAGGACACTTTTCAAGTGTTTCTTTTGAAGGTCTGCTTTCACAGCATATAAACTCAGCTTTGGGGCCAATCAGCATTATCTGGAAAACTTTTTTAATAAAGGTCTTTGGATTTTAGCAAATCCAAAGAGTCCACAATTCCAGGAGTGCTTTTCTTCAGTCCTCTGTATAAGGGCCACGCACTGTACCTAGAGGCTCACTTCAGGAATACCTGTTTCTACCAAGCACAGTCATACACACATCATTTTACTACTCTGATAGCAATTTATTTTTTCACAGTAAGTCACAAATTACCTTTGTCTAAAGTATATGCTTGGACTATGATGGACATCCATTAGAGAGCCACACATTTTCTAATAGTATTTACGCCTGGACAGTCTCTGCTGGAACGAGATTCCCTGTTGTATCCAGCTGCATACACTTACAAGAGCAGGCAGAAACTGGGCACTCAGTATGGTCCCTAAATAGCAACAGCCGAAAAAAGAAAAAAGAGGTAAAATAATTTTGCAATTATACATTTAACTATGTGCAGAGGTGTAGTATCTCAGAAAAACTCAGTATCATAGTTCAGTTTTACTATTTAAACTTTATAATGATAGATACAGGGAAGGAGGCATGTTCTACTCAGTGCAGCACACATATGTGAAATAACAAAAATTTAACATCAACTTACCTGAACCAGCTCAGCATATGACCAGCATGTCCACCATGCCTACAGTTGTGACACCAAGTAAACCAGTTGTTGAACTGGGCTAACTTCTTGTCTTTGCTAAGATCCACTTTTTCATCTGACTTGGATCCTCCTGTGCAGAGAAAAACCCACCCCCACAAATATGGCTGTAAATCATTACACTTCATTTGTATTTCAGTTCCAGCAACATCACTAAAATAGTTTTGAAATTAGGGATATTGTGTGAAAAAGCAGCCTGATTTTAAAAGAGAAGTCAGTAAAAATATTAAGACATGGAAGAATGTCAAAAAAGAATTAAGACTGCTGAGCTGTTGCTTCACATCTCATGGACATGCTAAACTTGCCTATTAAACAAGTTTTACAGACAGAATATCCTTCAATGGTGATTTATGCTTTATTGATTGATTTACATTCCAGTGAATTATGGGCCTATTCTGCTGCACATGAAATCTTCTGCTTTAAAAAAAGAAAATCAACAATATCTAAGTTATGAATTGGAACAAGTAAAATATAGAAGTCATAACAAAGATCAGTGAAAGAATGAGAAGAGATAAATAAACACGACAACTGTACAGCTGTTCAGGGCTCTGTAACAAGACTGACTTAAAAATATGGTCAAAATCCTTTTCATTTAGACATTATATAATGCTGAGCCAAAGGCATTAAGAACTAAAATATTCTAGTCATAATATCTCTTAGCTGTGACAGCATGACCCCTGCTTTCTTTCATCTTAGTAACAGAAAGCACACATCTCTCTTCCTCCTAAAAATTAATTCATTTACATTAGAAGATTTGTGTAGCATCCCTACAATTAATCTCAAGAAAACACACTCCCTATTTCTTTCAGTTGTAAAGCTCACAATACTGACCCCCACAATACTTGGATCTCTACATCAACCTAACCATGGAATTTGACTGACAATTTCACAGAAAACTGCCAGAACCAAGTAACTATGCATACTGTCTGACCCTTAAGAATTGAAACAAAGGTTTCATCATAAAATTAGATGGCATGTAAACAAATTCTCAATTATGATCCTTCTCCCTTCAAAATGATGAGTATGAATATTTACAGTATAATCACAAATAGAAAAAAAAAAGTGCAACAGAAGATCTTCCAATAGGAACTGCTAATTTAACTAGTACTGTAGCTGAATAACTAAAACCCACTGTGTCATACCTGGACAGCTGGAAACTGGTGTTCCCATATTTATCAAGCAAAGTGCACAGCGGGGAAGGGGCTTGCGGCAACCAGGGCAGCTCGTAACTTTTGACTTGGTTGGTGAACCACTGACTCCATATTGGCTAAAACCTCGCCCCTGATGAGGAATAGCTGAACAGCTGTAAGAGATTGATTTCCCACAGAAATTGCAACTCACAAACACCTAAAGAGAACAAATGCCCATTAATTTTTTGGTTTGGTTCCACTTTTGCTACACCTGTGAGTGAATCCATTCAAGCTAGTATGTAATACTAGTAAACATTTATTTACCAGATATTCTAGAGTGCCCTGGAAAGCTAAAGCTACTTGTGAAGGAGTTCTTAACATCTTGGCTTATAGATGAGGCACACAGCCTTGAGAAGAAGGACTTAATGATGCTCACTTACTTCAAAAGCACATAAAAACATGCACAATTGTTAAAACTTTGAAATATATTATTTAAGATAATAAAAGCCGTATCTTCAGTAATGGAAGAAATTAGGTTTATTCAACTTACTATATAAAGTCTGGTCTCTCCATCCTTACAGTCAGATGACTCACACTACAGTCCCCAACATAAGGATTTCCCTAGTATTATTTATCTGCATCCTTCATGTCACAAGTTGTGACTTGATACCAAGGAGCACATATTTTAAACTCTTTAGGGGCTGTTTATGTTAACCACATAAGGAAGGAGCAGTAAACTCAACTCCCTCCCACTTGGAACAGCTCTGCTTAAACAGCTGTGACTGATAAATGAATTCAAAACCAGCTTTCCTCAGAAACTCCCAGGCCCCAAAGCCTGTAATGAACATACTTAGCAGCCATAAGAGAGTAAAAGGTGCGATGGTAAGACCATGTCGGCTAAAACTGCCACCAGATGTTAAGAAGATAGCATTTGGGAAGGGAATTAGTTTTTGGGTCAGCATGTGTTCAGAACTGATAATGAAAGTTGCTGCTGTTCACTTTAGTGTCAGGTTCAAGGGCTTCAAAACAGCTTTGAGTTTTTTACAATTAAAGGTAATTTGAACTAGTTCCATGGTTTCAGCATCAGTCTCACCCTGACACTGAATTCAGCTGGATGATACATCTCTGATGTATCAAAAAAAAAAAAAAAAATCAGAAGAGTTTCCAGTTTCCCCAGAAGTAAAGTGTTGATAAGGTTACAGTTTCTGAAAGACCTGTTACTTGAAAAGAAAAGTGACACCTCTTTTTATTAGGGCAGGCTTAGTTGAAATCTTTCTTTTGCACATAAATCCTCATGAAAACCCAGATATGGCCAGCAAGGTTTTTTTTACAGAAGTACCATGCCACATTCCTTTCTGGACTGGTCATACTTCATGTAAGTTTTATATTTACCTGGGCTAAAGGCTTTGAGCTGGGATCCAGCTTACTTCTATGGATATCAAATTCTGCACGTTTATGCCAAAACCTCCAAGCATCTAAAAGATTCCTGTAGTTCTCAATCCAGTACTGAACCCTTTCATCCTTAAGTACATCTGATGGAGAACCCTAAATCAGGCAGGAAAAAATGTCAGATATACACTGAAGACACACAATACATATTACTCAGTTTTTCAAAAGGCTTTACGAAGTGTACTACAAGATATAAGAAATAATATAGTGTAATTTATCCTGAAGAAGATGAATTTTCTGTTAAACTGTAATGTGAGTTTGATAAAGATTTTTTTCAGTTTCTCTCCGGTTGAAAATACTTGTGCTGCTATATCTTCCTAAGAACTTACATCTGTGAGATGAAGGATTTGAAAGTTCTGTCACATATCACAGTCTATATCACTGTCATGATTGCATATGCAGTTAAATACACTGCTGGCAATAGCTGCTACTGTGTAACGGCCAAGGTATGCCCCTTATAAAAAACAAACAAACCCAAAGCCTACAAACAAACAAACCAACAAAACCCTCACCTTTGTTCTCTACCAAAATCCTGAAAGCAAAAGAAAATAATGAAAACATCAGGAAACACCCCAGCAATAAGCAGATAAATGGGTATTCCCAGCTCAGCTAGTGAAAAGGACTGATTTTCTTCTGTCTCTTTCCCCTGCTATCTCCTCAAGCTATCTCAACCAGAGAGGGTGAAGACACATGCTTGTTAGTTAACACTGAGTTTCCGATGACTCCACCAAAAAAACCCCAATTGTCCCAATTTAGTACAGAAAATACTTCTTAGTTCACAAAATTCAACACTATGCTGATAAAGAAACTATGTTTAGTTTTCCTCCATGAACTTTATTTTGGAGTGAAACACTAACCTGTAGCATGCAATAGCTTGCTGTCTGGACATCTCCAGTTCTGTCAACATAACTTTCCATCAAGTCAACTCCATCTTTTGTCAGCCCTGTTAACAGTATTCCCTCCAAATTCCCAGCCTCTTTCATTTCATTTGTCAGCTTTTCAATAAACCTGTTGAGCTATAAAAAATATGTATGAAGAAATATATAAATATAAGTAAAAACAGTGTCTGCTGCTAACAGAATGCCGTGTTGCTGGATGTTATGCAGAAAAAGTTAAATTACTATGTTGTATGACACTGCATGAAACCACATGTTTATACACAAACTTTAAGCTTCCTGATAGAAAATGGAAAGAGAGGTTATGTGCTCTTAGAATACTTTGGTGAATTTAAAATAGAACATTCCTGCTGTAAAACCAAACCTTAATTTGAGAAAACATTAATGCCTGGAAATAAATACTGAGTAAGTAGAAATATCATCCAGTAGGACAGGTATACAGTTGATGCAATTGCATTTAAACTACCATGTAATGAATACTCACAAAAACTTCCAAAACAACAATAAAACCAATAAAGCCCCCAAACCAACCAACCAACAACCAAATCAAAAATCGTGCTGAAAATACAAACTAAAAACCAGATACCATACCTTATATACTACTGTGATAAGAAAAAACGAATCACTCACGACTCATTATTTCTACTGTTCACCCCTCTAGCCCAGTTTCTTCTGCCTCTGAATTAAGCACAGTATAAAAGTTTGTTTAAATGTGCAACCACAAACTTACCTGAGCATCATTGAGGAACTTGCAAGCAAATGCCACTCTGTCTCGTACAGCTACATTATTTTCATACTTCAGAGAGAAAAATGGGAATACCAATATCAGACGCATGTTTCCATTTTTCCAATACATTGTAAAAATCAGAGCACTTGCACTACCATCTAACAAATACAATGAAATTGATTGTGTACAAAGAAAGCATGACATCAGGAGAAAGCTAACTCTAAATATCAGCTTACTTGTTTGTACTCAGATACAGGTATCAGAGGAAGACTGCAGATACGGGAACAATCTCCCAGGAAAGCCTGGTAAAACACATCCTACAAGGTTTATGAAACTCTACAAAAATAAACTTTGCAAGTCCTGTAGAGAACTTAGTGCTTCCAGCATGTATAGCCAAGAGTCCCACCAAGTCACAAGAAGAAAAACAAAGCAAGCTTCCTTTACTATATTTACAAAATAACTAGCCTAACCACTCCATTCCTTCCTTAAATTGCAAATAAAAGTTAACAAACAAAGCAACAAAACACCCCAAGCAAACACAAAGTAAACATCCAGAACAAATTTATCATAAGTATATTAACACTTGAGCTTCAGCAGTGCATCAATATTTACCTTCTGCTTTTTAATCATTTCACTAGATGCAACACTGAAGAAAAAAAATACTTTCATTACACTAAAAGCATCAAATTATGACAACTTTGCTTTCAACAGCTTTGGGCCAACTGCGCTGCTGCATTACAGGAGTCCTCTCCCGGGCTAAATAATTCCTACTGAATCAAGTATTTCTACTGTTCTCTAACCAGGAATAAAGTATGTTAACTCCTCCAAAGGCTCAAACTATAACATGATTAAAGATTTAGTTTGCCTTTTAAATGGTAATTCTGTATCAGTTTCAGAAGACCTGGAATATTCTATTTACTGTTTCAACACAGTGAAATTATTTTAACAAGTAAGCAAGGGAAAAGAAAATATAATTCAATGCAAATATAGCTTGATGAAAGTCCTGCAAACTCCCCTGCATTTAGTCTGCTTTTTGCAGTTCTATTATTGATCTGTCTTCTGTTTCTTTCCACTGCTTATATTATTTTGATAATGTATTTCTAGTGGTTTAATAACTCCATACTAAAAATCAAATTCCTCTAAAAAGATGTGTTAACTATAATGGATATTTTGGTTGTTCGTGCATGATTTGTTTACTAAGATAACATTCACCAAATATGAAATGTCTGTTTAGCAGAAAGAAATGCTATTTGCCAGCACCAGGATAAAAGAATACATTCTAATTTGATCAATTCTTGGAGTATATAGGACTCCCCCTACATATGTGCATATATCTACACGCTCCTATTGCATAAAGAAATTTTAACCTAACATACAGAAATTTACTCACCAAAACACCATCATATGAACCAGACTCACTCGTCAGGAAAGCAAACATAGCACACAAATAGGGATTGTTCAATTGCAGTCTTAGAGTACTGCACATTTCTCTCCAAAGTGAGTTCTTCTCATCTGTGTAGCCTGATAGAGCCATTGCTACTACATTAAGGTTTAGATCACCTGTTTTATGCAAAGGAATCAGCGAAACAATTATTATTCAAGTTAAGGACTTAAAAAACTCCAGTTAAAACTGTAAATAAAAGCATCCATCTGAAACACAATGTTTGGTCAGGATGCAACACAAAATGCAGTTGAATTAACACTACCTGAAATTAATGTGCCTACACTACCATGTATAGTAGCTTCTGCTTTAAATGCCTCTGTTCAGGTAAGTTAGCATCTACATGCATGACAACCTCTTTAAACAACATCACACTGCTTGTGGTATTTTGAAATAACTATCATAGAAGATTTTCATTATCATAATTCATACCCACAGGAAGTGAAAAGACAGGATTGTATATCTAGCCATCGTTTGACAGACCTAGCTGGAGGATGGAAATTTTATATAAAAGTTTCAAGCTAAGAAGTTTCCTAAAAACACAAAAACTATTTAAGCTAAATACTCATTCTGTCAGAAAGTTCAATTTTATTCTTAAATTTGAAAGAAGCATGTCTTCACTCTGAATCCTCCCTATGGAAAGCACAGACAGACACTCTTTCCCCCAGCAACTCCATCGAAGTAAAAAGAATCCCTAGTTCTGAACATATGTCTTTCTGGGTTTTTTATCAGTATGAAATTCTGAAACATATGATCTATTTTAACTAGACAGTATGGCATATGGTAGTCTGATGAGTGAAATATCAGGATTTGCCAAGCTCCAATACAAGTGCTTCAAGTAACAATTTCATAATACAACAGGCATCTCTTCCCAACTATCTTCCATAATTCTGTTAACTGAAAAAATCTAACGTAATACAGAGCCAAAATAAAAGACTAAACACAATACACACCTTTTCCTGAGGAAGCCCCTTTATTCAGAATTTGTATTGCTCGCCGTATGTCCAAGTTGAAAAGTGCTACAGCAGCAGCTCGCTCCCAGTCTCCTTCCTGTTCCAATGAATTTAGGAAAGGTTCCACATCTAAGTCTGTTCCCTTCTTTATCCACCCACAGAGCTGCAAAGCCAAAGATCTCTCCTCACTCAGATACTGAATAATATCTGCCTGTCTATCAGATCCACTCCTGCTGTGCCTGAGGTTCTCTGTTGTTCCTAGAAATGGGAAATAAGTTGAATTATGCTTAAATCACAATTTCAATCACCATCACAACACAACACTTTGATTTCAATCATAAAGCAGGGTACAAAAACTGACTATCACATTTTAGTACTTCAACATTGCTTAAAACTCCATGGTAAGAAGCAGCAACCACAAAATTATTTTGATCTGCTAAAAATTATGCACCTAAGCTTGACACATATTCATCAGTCTTTTTTCTTTCTTCTACCATTTGTTACATTTGACAGGAGTTTTCAGTATGTTCACATTGAAGATACATAATACAGGTTCAAGCATCTGCTCTACCAGTTCTCAGCCAGCATCAATGTGTTAGAAGCTTTCCCACCACTGAAGACTCCTTTTTTGCTCCAAGGAACATATTTATTAATAAGACATATATTGAAATCAGAAGGAAATATTCAAGTAATATATTATACTAAGAAAAACTTCAGTGAGCATGAGAGGCAGAATGTGACGAACCCGGGGTGATCACCACTTCAGAACAGGCCAGCTTACTTAAACATAGTTGCATAAATGTACTTAATACATTAGCAGTGACAGCAAAGTCACCTTTCTAGAACTACACCCTGATGTGGAGCTTTGAAAAATATAATAGTTATGCAGGGAGCAAGAATACTTAGTGCCATAGTCAAAACTTCAAAACTCAAATGTTTGAAATAGTTCAAAGATTTTCCTCTGAGGATACTATGCTTTTACAATTACTAACTTTCAAAGAACACTGAAAACTCTGGAAATTACTGTTAACTTACATTATTAAAACACAATATTTTGTTTCAAAATATTTGTTTCAATATTTTTAAATAGCGTCTTTGAACAATTGCCAAAGACAACGCATGAGTGCATCATTTTGCAAACATTATACAACAGTACTTAGCAAAGTTGGAACATTCTTACCCAAAGATGACTTCACAATTGATTTAATGCCAGCATAAACTAAGGGACCTTTGTTTCCTGTAAGTTTTTGATCCATATCTTCAGTATACTGCTTCATAAGTATTTTCATGTATAGGAAGCTTAATTTTTCCCAAAAAATGTTTTTAAAAATTTAAAGTCACATCCTGTTAAGATATGCAAAGTATTTACAGGACGTTGCATTGTATTTAAAGATTTTAATGCATTTTATGTAAGTGGTTTACATATAAAGGTATATTACTTCCTTAGGACAAAAACTACAATAAAATAAAGGATATAATGCAGAGTGTACCAAAGCGATTTCAGCTGAGGATCTTCATTTCCAGCTAGGAGGTGATTTCTCCAAACTTGTTCGGTATCAAGACCATACCTTGACAGAGCTCTGAGCCGCATTTTGGTTGCTATATCTTTTTCCAAGGAACTAGCCTTTCCTTCTTCTGTACACTCATACAAATGTCGTCCGCAAGCCCACATTAAGGATGTCACTGGGCTCCACGCAAGAGAAATTCTTTCAAACACTGTGAAGTCAGACATAGTCCTGTTGGGAGTCACTACTACCATTCGATTTTGATTTGTGGGATGCCAGGCAAATGAAGCAATGTAATTTTCACATGGTTGGACACTTCTTTCAATTATTGTTGGCTCAGTTTCATCTCCAATAGGTGTGGGAGTATGCTGCATGTCATACAGTCTAATGATATTACTATCCCTTGTTAATGTAGCTAACAGTCCAGTCCTTGTTGGGCACCATGCAACTTTTGTTAAGGGTTTTGGTTGCTCTGTCAAGGTCAAAACAGGTTTTTCAAACTTTCTTAAATCCCATATGGCAACCTGACCTTCATAGAAGGAAGCAACACGATCGTGGAAATAGGGATCAACAGTCACTCCTTGGACAGCCTTGGTGTTTACAAATATTTTTTGGCTTGTGTTCCTAAGATCAAAGATAGCCAGATTTCGATGCATTCCAGCTAACAGCAGCTTCTGATCCCGTGGAAGCCAACAGAGAGAGAGACAAGCATCATTCTGTCCTAATTCGTACAGTGGTTTTGTTACTACCAAGCCTGCTTCAGCATCTCCTGCTGAAAGCCTTACTTTCTCTGTAGCAACTGCAGTCTCTGGGGCATATTTGCTGCTGATATCCCAGATCAGTACTGAAAAGTCAGCCCGATGTTTATCTAACCCAGCAGCAAGCCAATTGCTATCCAGTGGGTTCCACGCGAGGGTATTGCATTGCCGGGCATGTTTGGGAACAAACTCTTTGCCTATCAAATCTTTAGATTTTGAGTTGTGATCTTGCCCGAGGCTGGTAAGTACCACTCGGCCATTGGCCTGTCCAACAGCAAGGAGACATTCAGGATCATACTTGGGATACCAAGCCACACATTTCATGTACGGTGTATCCGAATTTATTGACAGTAGTGTAGCTGTAGTTTCTTCCGACAACCGCAAGGACCCTGCCTTGAGCTCTGAACTTACAGCAGAGTCAATGTGATAAAGGCTCAGTTCCGAATCACACACAACAAATCTGTCAACATGGTGTGGGGCCCACAGGATATCAGGTTTGGAGCCACTCATGGCTAGGGTAAATTGACACACAAATTAAGCTCTGGTAAGAAGATTCAGGTGATATCCATGCATATGGAAACTGTTGAGAAAATAATTTGTAGGAATGTTATTAAAACCCAGTTCTTTTTCAATCTGAAATAATCATTAAACAAACAAAACCAAATGACTTTTAGCTCAAGGGTTTAACTCATAACACACTTCAAGCCAAATCCTGAAGCATTCTCCTCACAGCACATGTTGTTTTTGCTGGTATGTATGTACTGAGACAGAACCAACACGGCCACCTACAAACTGATGACAACAGGATTTGCTATGTTTACATACTCCACACCAGTATTAAGCAAGAACACATTACCCGAGATGCGCTGTGTCAGGATACGTGGGTGTGCCGCTGGGAAAGCGCCACTCCCTCAAACATCTAGAAAAGAATTTCCCTGCCTAATTAAAAAGCATTAAGAGACAAAAATTAGACTCTGTCTGTTTTGTCTAAAGCCCGTTCCACAGCCTATAAAGGCTTTCTATCTTGGAAGGTTTCAACAGAAATGCAAATTGTCATCTTACTGTACAGCTCCTAATCCCAGCTCCCGCCCCAATGTTACCACGTCTCCGTTCGTATCTGGCCCAGCAACATTCAAATAGGCACATTACTGTCAAAACTCCGTTTACACTTTCGGTAGCTGCATGCCCAGAATCACTACACGTGCCTACATGCCAACAGACCCCACAGATCCTATACACCTCTTCCATCATTCTGGACAGGGACATGCAAACTTGGGAGGTATGAAAAAACAGCATTATTTACTCTACTTGGGCCGTCTCTGTGTGCCTGCAGGCCACTCCCCCGCCCGCCCCCGCCCGCCTCCGAGGGGGCGCAGGGCCCCCGGCCGCAGCCCGTTCCCGGCAGGAGACACGGAAGGCGGAGGCGGCCGCAAGAGCGGACCGGAGCCGTGAGACCGCCACCCTCCCTCCCTCCCTCCGTCCGTCCGTTCCCGGGCGCGGCAGCCGCTCACCAGCCCGCGGAGGCCGCAGCCCGGCGCCGCCAGCCGGCCCCGCCGCCCGGGCAGGGGGAACGGGAAGCGCACGAGGGCTTCCGGCTGCGCCGGGGAAGCGGAAGCAGCCCCCGAGCGGGGCGTTTCCGCTGGGCGGCGCCGCGCGCGCGCTTCCGGGCCCTGTCCGCTCTCCTCCCTCCCATTGGCGCGGGACGGTCGCGTGCCCCGCCCCCCCCGCGCGCCCCGGGCGCCGCAGCGCCCCCCGCCGGGCCGGGAGCCGGGAGAGCTCCGGGCGGGAGGGAGCGGGGAAGGCTCGGGACGCGGCCGGCAGTAGGCTCTAGGGTGGCCCTGCTGGAGCAGCGAGGTTGCACCAGAGCACCTACTGCGGTCCCTGCCGGCCTGAAAACTTTCTGCGGTTCTGTGTCCACAAAGAGCATCTAATAGCAGCCCTCTGCCATGGACACCTCCCAGTGTACCACGTTGCCCAGAGCCCCGTCCAGCCTGGCCTTGAACACTTCCAGGGATGAGACATCACAGCTTCTTTGGGCAGCCTGTTCCAGCTCCTCAGCACCCTCACACTATATAATTTCTCCCTTATATCCAGTCTAACCCCACTCCCTCTTGCTGGGGACCTGCTCAAACAGCCAAAGTACGGGATTTTGGGACTGCAAACCATCTCTGAGCAAATTCTTCCAGTATTTGATGACACAGTAATGAAGTTTTCTTACATATAAATTACCTGGGAAAAAAAAAAAAAAAAAAAAACAAAACCAAAACCTTATTTCCTCACTCCTAGGTGATTAGGATTTTACAACCTGTTTTTTTGCAAGCCATGGAGATGTGAAGTTTCACCTTTTTCCTTTTGTTTTCAATGTTCTTTAAAATTTTTTGAAATAAAAATTATAAACTGAAGTACTAATTAGACAATTTCGGATTCTCTCAAAATAGCTTCCTTCGTCATACAGAAACAGGCCTGGAAATATTTAAATATCACATTTTTAAAGTGATGCCTTTTCCTGGTCTTAAAATCAAGAGTCATACACGGTTAGAAGGGGAAAAGGGATTTTACCTTGGTGTTTATTTTAAGGATCCTTAGGTGCACACGTCCAGGTAATATACATCAAGATGCACCCCGCTGAGTCCCTCTATCTCTGTGTCTCTGTGTCTCTGTCTCTCTGTCTCTCCAACATTGGGTATAACATTATAGGTTTTACTAATTAGCATATCTATCAAAGATTCCCCAATGAGAGGCTCAAGTGAGCCCCCCTCCCCAAGGAACCTTCCCCTGGATGGTTCTATCTTGGTTTACAGAATGTGTTCTGGAGAGAACCTTGGGGTCTGGGGCACCCTGATCTCTAGCTACGAAGCTTCTAAAATGTTTAGTCTCTTAGCTTAACAAACAAGTCCAAGAATGAAGGCAAAAAGCACTAGGAATACAGAAGTTGTAAAAAGGTATAACAGGGGTATAAAAGAAAAGGCAAAAATCTTCATGGCATCAGAAGTTTTCTTCAGCACTGTTAGAATCAGGACATTAGTTCCTTACTTTAGGACATTAGTTCCTTACTGCTTCTCTTGCTTCTTTTCTCATAAAAGAAAGGAACTGCATATACTTTGGCTTCCTGATTGAATATTTTCCTACTTTCTCTTTTGAATTATGGCATGTAATTTTTGATGGCCTTTCCAATGTTTTTATAACTTAGCAAAACATTTTAAAGAAAATGTATGATAAACCGTTGTTCATCCATCTTTTCAATAATCTCAATGTATTCAGTGCCTTTAGTTTAAAAATGTGTTTGAACATGATTTGTGTCAATGTCTGTTGTCTTTTTTCTTGTCTCTAATGAAAAATTGCAAAAAAAACTAACAAAATATAAAAATTTGGGATCCAAGTGGCTCAAGAGGTATGCCCCAGGAGCGCAGGGATTCAGGAGCTTTGGCTTAAGACAGCTCTGAACCTCAGGTAGAGAAAAAAAACTTGCAGTCTGAGCTGGTCAAAAAGAAATCTATTTCTAAAAGCCCCTAGAAAGGGGTAGGTTTCTCCAGCACTGCCTTAGCAAGCTGGAGAGGAAGGGAGACTGAGAGATGGGCGTGTCTGCTTTTCTCCCTTTTATAGCTTTTGCTCCGCCCACAGTCCGCCCACAGCCCACCCCCCTGGTTCAAGGCGATTGGTGTTTTCCCCTTGACAGACCATCTCTGTCCACCAATGGCTCTTCCTGGTCAGAGGGGTGATATTAGTTGAGATAAGGGTCATGTGCTTATGGGGGCTGGGCTGTTTGTTGCAACTGGGGTTTTTAAAATCTGCCTTGAAACCAAGATACAAGTAAAACAAAAAAATACATCCAACACATCTTAAAACACTTGTAAAAGTATACAGTAAACACAGGAAGACCATAAAAACTTGATTAGTGTACCTGGACTGATGGATTGATTTAACATTCAATTTAAAAATATTAAGCTCAAATTAATTAAAGCACTTAATATGCAAAGACCAAGCACAAATAGGGATTTCATGTATGACATCTAAGCATAGGGGAGAATTTGTATTATCCAAAGAGCTACATTTTAATGTGTTAAATTTTCACAGGGTTCATTAATTTAAGCCACAAATGTCATGTAATAGTGCAACAACTAGTTGTCTTAGATTTCATTGTAATATTCCTTCCATTTTAAGAGCACTTTTCCTCATAGAACAGTTGTTTTTTTCCTTAGTAACAGTAATCTTTAAGAGCTCAGAAGTTGTTTTAATAAATAAAATAGGCCAAACTATGTGGAAAAATGAAAAGTAATTCAGATTAAGTAGTCTATCATATATCAAAGGCAAAATTGGAAGCCTGGATTTTCATGCTTATCTGTTTCATTTTCATCATTCCATTTCCTCTGCTGCTGTTGAAGTGGAACATAGTGGCTTTTTCACAGCTGTTTCAAATAATCACCTGGAGGTTCTTTTTATAACAAAGATGAAATTCAGTTTGTGTGCTCCTAACATATTTCCATGGGCAAATATGGGAGTTCAGTTTATAAATGTAGTTAATACTTGCAATAATCACATCATCTAACTTAGATTCTAAGAGTAAGTTTTTTAGGTACTAGAGAATCAGCAGCTTAACTGACATCAGCAGCTGAACTGTCAGACATCTTACTCATTTCTTGAGTCCTAATGATGGTCCAGATACACAACTAACAAATACACAAGCTACAGAAGAGGTACTTCCTGTGTCTTTGGCACAAGAAAGATTCAGAGAAATTTTAAAATGAAATATTATATTTTGAACCAGTAAATGCTGCTACTACAATGTCAGGTGCAAAGTAAGTTAATAGAAACACAAGAGCTATTTGGTGTTTCAGAATGCAAAAGAATGTTACTACCTGAGAGATCACTGTGTCTCAGATCACATGAACTGTTGGGACATAGATGTTTTCTATTTGATCATTCTACCACATGCAGAAATTGTATTTTCTATGTTGATCTCAAAATAAATACTTCAGCAGTATTTCATTAGTGAGGTTTTAAATTCCTCTAATGTTTCTGAACCTTTTAAACTCTTGGATCTTTGCTTCTGTTTTCCATGCTCTGATTTATCCTTTTCGTTTGCATGTAGCTGTCTCCACATTTGTGTCTTTGTCCAATAGCAGCATCTTTATTTGTAAATAATACACAATGTTTTTTTAGTTTTGAGGTTGTACCTAGATAATTATTAATCTCTCCATCACCATTGCATAACAACTGCTTTTTATATTTCCTTGTTCCTTGCAATTGATACGGTAAAATAAACTTACGCATTTAAACCCCCAAATCATTAAGGATCTAACTCAGCTTGACTTTCATCAAGTCTCATTTTAATCCTGCATTTTTTGGCCTCTCAAGCGTTGCACATATTTGTGATCAGTCCCTGTGATATTCCTTGTAAGATATGCTTTTTTTCTAATGTGAATTTATATGTGACAATTGGTTTTATGCAGTTATATTTTTAACTATTTTCAGCAATTTATCTTCATGGATGATGTATCTTTTTTTCTGTTGTTGTTCTGACTGCAAAATATTCCAAGTTTGCTCTATGTACAAGTCTCTGAATTTGTCAAGAATTTTTGATCATGTGAAGACTTTGTACAATGGAAGCTCCATTTTGAGCTTATTTTCTTCTTTAAGGATATGTTAAAATTCGTAAGAGATCAAGGTATACCAAGGTTAGTTAATATTTTTTGAGATATTAACTGGAAGCTCTTTTTTCCCTACAACTTTGTTATGCTTTTTCATATTTGATTCCTGGAAGGCTGGCTTTTCATTTAGTTTATGTTAATCTCTGAGATTTGTTGTATTTGTGTCATGTCTGGCAACGGGAACTAGCCAAAATAGCTAAATCCTTTCAGGAATACAGAAACACCTAAATACTGCTAGAGGTTTTTTTGTCTATTGTGCAATGTGATGTTAACACTGATTTTTAAAGACATGTTAAATATTAATTTAGTTATCTAAGTCTACTGCTGCTCCTCCCTTTACAGAAAAAGAAAAAAGTATATATTCTGTCGTTGCTATTTTTAACATTAGTACTTGTTTGGATTATAGTTACTTAAACTTGCAGAAGCTGTTGCTTAATGGAGCCTAGCAGATTGTTTCAGATGTAGTGTTGTACTCCTCCATGCCATAACGCATACCCCGTAGTATTGCTTTATCTGGTTTTTGGTAAGAGAAGAAAGTATTCATTACATAGGGCGTTTGAAGCTGGAGTTCATACCTCTCGGTCTATGTAAAATACATGTCTCTTTAAAAAGATTCTAAACTATACAGATTCAGCAGCATGATTGCTTAAATTTTGGGCACAGGTTGCAAGACTGTTTCCTCCAGGCTTTAGTATTTCTACTGAAAATTCTTTTGTTTGCACAGATCATACTTTTGTTCTTTGTGTATGTTGGGATTATCACTTAATTTTATACAATTTCACGTTAAAAACACAATGCAAGTTACTGTATTCAAATGCCATATGTTTTCAGGGTGAAAAAGGCTCAGAGGATCCAGTAGGTCCAGTTGGCCCACCAGGTCTTTCACCTTGGTCATTCATTAATTGAGGCATTCAAAATAAAAAGCCTTTTAAGTAAGGAAGGTGACTCTTCTTTTGATGGCAGAATGGCCTTTGTCAACTGCACAGGCTTGGATAAGACTGAAAAAACTCCCAGTTTCACTTACTTCATTAGTATTAGTGGTGGTTGCTGTACTTGTTATTCAGTGGGATGCGTAGAAATGTGAGCAGGGGAAATTGAAATAAATACAGCAAGAATTTCACAGGCAGCTACTTCATTCTATTAATTGGAAAACTGATCTGTGGAAGTTTGGAAATTAATGTCCTAGCTAATCTTTTTAGGGTATCCAGGCTCCTGAAAGAATAGCTGGACGAAAGGGATCACAAAGTTTGAGTGTTCAAAGTCCAAAGGTAACCTGTGAAAAAAATACTGATTTTAGAAGGATAGAGCAGGAGATATATGTGACAGAGGACCAGGCTTTCTATATATTAGAGTTCATATTCTTCTAGGAAAACTCATGAAATAAAAGGTAACTCTTCAGTTTTGCTCACTGTAGGCTGTTAGAGAACTCCTTTAGCTGTATCATGTTATGATAAGCAGAAACATAGAGGATTTACAAAGGGTTGTTTAAAGAGTTTGAAAATGAAATATGCTGTATTTTAACAATATTCCATGTTGCTGACCAAAACCCTTATTCAAATCGTCAATTTCTTGTAGCCACAAAATGGCTACACAATGGATCCTGTAATGGCTGTACATTTGGCCATCTTTGCTTTAAGCCATCAGTGAAGTAAAACATTTACACAAATAATTCTAAATTGGAGTTTTGGAAGTCTTTTGGTGTTGTGGGTTTTGTGTTTTTTGGTTTGGTTTGGTTTTATTGTTTTTTTTTTTTCTTTTTTGGGGGTGGGGGTATGTGTTTCTCTTTTTCTTAGGGACAACAAAGTGGGCCTGGTCCAAACAGGAACTATGGAATTTCAGGAACGGGACTGTCAGGAAGTAAAGTGAATCTGTTTTAAACAGTTACTGTTTTAATCCTTGCTCCATTTACTTACAAATGTAAGTAATAATTTACCTTTGTACTAATGCAAAACACTTCTCAGGCCAGTGCTACATAAGTGATGCAACAAGACTGTCATTTCACTTCTCTGACAACCTAGAACTGTACTTACTTCAGCAGTTCATACTGCCTTGCCAGTACCTTCACTTTTAGCTTTTATTAACTTTGCAGTACTCAGAAGATCCATGTGATGTACTTGATGCCTGAAGAGGCCACCCTAAAAACAGAGATTAGACAAGAGTAAGGGAATAAAGGTAGGTATTGATTTGAAGGGCCTTCAAAGGTACATCCTGGGGAGCCAGAGGCTACTGCTGAAATAGACCCCAAGTTGGACAACAGGTCACAAGTTCTTCACGCTTTTGTAAGTTTGGTTCATTTGCCCATCAGGGTTAATTCTCCAATTAAAGCTTCAGTTAATGATGCAATTTCCCCAAGCTTGCCCCCCGTTTTAGAGACTTTTGGTTTACGCATTTTGGGCCTAGGACAGTCTGAGTGTCCTTGGAGAGCAGCCCTGGAGAGGCTTTGTTATGTCTGCCTAGCGCAAGAGAGCAGAAGTTAACAGGCTACAAGAAACTTCAGAGTTACACACTAGGCAGTTCAGGATTTGAAAAATATGGAAGTTAAAACCTAAGGCATCATACTGGTGCTCTCAATCTGGGTATCTAAAAGAGAGGAATGTGTGAAATGAGTATTTAGAATCTCAGGATCAGGTAGGAACTAAGGAGTAATACCAGTTCTTCCAGGAGAAGAACTCTCTTCCAGGAGATATCCTCCCTCCTCAAAGTGTTGTATCTTAGTCTTTTGATAGCTTAGTCTTTAGCTTCCACCTTCTATTACAAGGGCACAAATCTTTTGCCCAGACAGTAGCCTCCTTTACTAGGTGTGTATAAATGATTAAATGCTGAATGAGTCACCTGGTATGAAGTACTGTCATTACTATCATTATGCATTATCATGTAGATACACCAGAGGGCAGGATTTAAATAGCATAAATATCTTCATTGCATAAATATTTAGCAACTAAATGATCCTTTTGATACACTTACTGCAATCTGGTTTTAAGAAGGCAGATAATCACAACTTTGCTAACACAGTGTGTGAGTAACAACGGCACTGAATTAAGACACATCTAGTACTAGGAACAGTGATTTTTAAAAGCTGTTTAAAATACTTATTTCAAATTTCACCTATTAGTGTCTCCTGGCCAGAGAAAAAAATCTAGTATTCTTTATAGTAGTTATTCACTTTCTTATTGAGTGAAGAGCGCACCAGGGGGAAAAATATAAATTTAAGGCGGTGAGTTTTGGTTGATATTGAAAGGGTTAAAATCATTGTACTTGTGTAGGCATTAGAGATACAGTAGCAAATGTTAGAGGTTAGCAGGCACTAACCACAAACTTAGGAAGCAGAATGTTCTACAGTAGAAAGATAATCGAAGAGACAAAAAGCAGCTGGAGCTTGCCAAGAAACTGCAGAGGCAGCAAAACCATAACTGCACATGTTCTGCAGCAAGGGGTGAAAAGTGCATTGTGAGGAAGATTGCTGGCCTTCACCAGAACAACCACAGAGGAAGACTTCGAGCCTTCCTTGGTGCGACCACCAGAGTGCACTGAGCCTGCGCTTCATGTATGCCAATGATAATAATGAGTTCTAAGAAATTACTTGCATAACCACCCCTTTTCTAAGAAATGTAATGCATATGCATGAAATGCAACCATATATTGTAACTTACCGTGTGCTTGGCATGTGTGCTAGGAGGAGCGATCCCCCAAGCACCCAGCACTGAATAAAGCAAACACCCGCTTCTCTGACTCTATCTCAGAAGTGTCTCTAGGCTCGGTTTGGAGTGATTCATTACCATCGAACAACCTGACCCACAGTGTAAGTCCTCTGACATTTTACATCCATGTGCTCTAGAATAGTCACGTTTTTTACTACTTGTATACATTCTCATTTAGCTGTGGCTTTTCAAGCAACAGAATCATAATTTACTTTGTCTGTCTTCATATAGAAGCTCTCCCTTATCTTTGTCAACTCTCTCTTTTCATTTCTTCTTTACCATTTTTGAGTTTCAGTAATGAGAATAGCAGGAAGTATTCAAGGAGGGAAGGTATGTACCAGGAACAAAAGTTATACACTATTTTTTCCAGTAGAAGAGATGACTTAGCATGTATGCAGGAACTAAAGGCTTTTTAACTTGAAATTTCACTAGCAACATAAAATGAGTTGTACAGATAAAACTTTGTGTTGCAGACTAGAGCTTTAGTATGGTCATGTAATGGGTGCATTTAGACAGATTCAGTAGTCCTGGAAGCTGAATGTGCTGAGCATCTGGTTAAGAGCATGTGCTTCTGGGCAGCCATTGGAACACTTCTGTACTAAAAAGTTTTGCAAGAAGTATCACTGTTAAAAACAACGCTGTAAATCTGGAGTCATTACTTCCATCAGATTTGATTTCTAAGTGAATACAAAGCCACGAAAATATATACTAACAAGACTAGTGAAAAAAAAAAAAAAAAGAGCTCTGAATTGTAAATCAACAATCCTGTTGTGGAACGGTCAAGATTCTTACTGGACTTCCAAAACACAGCAGGAAGTGAAGAAGAGCTTAGGCTTTTCCCAGAGACGAGTTACAGACCAACATGTAACAGATTTATGGATGTTCTAGCCAGAGAAATACAACTAAATTTGACCCCATTACTGTCCAAATATAGCATGTGCATCAGAACTACCATGGTACATGTATATTTGACTAGTCACATTGTTATGTCTAAAAATTCTAAGTGTTAACATTTTCTGATCTCTGCCAGATGAGAGTCATGTTTGCAGATCCCAAAAAAAAGTGAGAAATCTTTGAACACATCTGGAAATCCATTCATTCTGTTCTGTTTTGGCACATAGTGCAGATAAACCTTGCCAACTGCTGGAAAAAGCATTTTTTTTCCATAACTGTTGATACGATTGGCTGTTTGCAGTCTTGGTCTAAGCGTGCATAAGGGTGAGAATAAGTAGGTAAACAGTACGAGTGATCTTGTGACTAATTTGTTGCTAATGAAGTGTTTTATCATCACCAATGTCTCGAATACAACAGATGCTGGGTGCTGACAATATTTATCATTTATACAGATATTTAATGTAAATGTTAATGTATTAACAGATATTTAGTGTAAAATATTGTATTCCATTGAAACTCTTTGCTTTCCATGCATGTAATGAAGGCAATATTTACTTAATGAGGACAGTTAGCCTCAATAAAGATGACATGTATTTGACAGGAGACGATGTAGAGGTTTATAGGAAGGAGGCCCTTTAGAATAAGGGTGCAACTGCTGGGCCAGGAGATCCTTCCTCACTTGAACTGGGTGAAGAGGGTGAGCAGTGGTGGTGGGTAGGATTTTTTCTGTTAGCAGCATATTCCTTCTGTACACTTCATGTTAACAGAGAGTGAACAGACTGACAATTCTGTGTAGGAATGGTACTTCGTACAGTTGTAGGGCAAAGGTACAGCTCTCACGTGCAACCTGTCGTGGCTTAACCCCAGCCAGCAACTAAGCACTGCACAGCCTCTTGCTTATTCTCCACCCTCATCAGGATGGGAGGAACAGAACTGGAAGGGTAAAAATAAGAAAACACATGGGTTGAGAGAAGAACAGTTTAATTTTTTTTTCAACCAATTAACCAATTAATTTTTAAACTAATAACAGTAATAATATTGTAATGAAAAGGAAAATAGCAAAGAGAAATAAAACCCAAGAAAGACAAATGAAAACAATTGCTCACCACCAGCTGGCACATGCCCACCCTGTCCCTGAGTAGTGGCCCCCCAAACAAGCATTCTTCAGCTTTATATCCTGATCATGACAGCATATGGTCTGAGATATCCCTTGGGTCAGCTGGGGTCAGCTGTCCTGGCTGCGTCCCCTACCAACTCCTTGTGCATCTGCAGCCCACTCCCTGCTGGGGTGAGATGAGGAGCAGAAAAGGCCTTGACCCTGTGTAAGGACTACTCAGCAACAGCTGAAATATCTCTGAGTTATCAGCACTTTTTCCAGCATGAATCCAAAACAGCCCCATACCAGCTACTGTGGACAAAATCAACTCTACCCTAGCCAACCAGCAACACAAACAGATTAGTGTTATATCCGTCTTTACTAAGAGCTAAGGTCTCTTTGAGTTCCTTAGTATGAGTTGTCTCACCCTTTAATTTGGTTAAAGTTACATATGCTGTCATGCTCATGGCTCACAGCACACACGAATAAATAATGGTGTTTGCAAAGGTGGATTTCTAGCTGAATGTCTCTTTATAAAGGTATACACCCTTGGAGAAGCAGAAAGTGAGTGCTTAAGAAAGTGTTTGTAGTCTATCAATACATGAGACCTTGCACTCAGGCTACATGAAGAATGTTTCTACTGACCTTAATGAAGACAGATACTTTCTTTATGTTCATTGGTCAGTGGTGCCTTATTTTTTTCCTCCCTATTCTTTCCCTTTCACCAACATTTTAACGAAATCAGCAGGAAATGTCCTCTGCTCACTTAAAAGCTTAATGTACTTGGCTTACTTACAAGCTCCTAGTCAACATAGCCCAGCCAACCCTGAACTAGCATGGGATTTTCTGCTCCAGCTGGATTTTGCTAAGTCTGTAGGGCCTGGTGGGATTCATCCTAGGGTACTCAAAGGGATGATGTCATTGTGAGACCTCACTCAATGATTTTTTAGTGGTCTTTGGAATCTGGAGAGGTTTCAGCTGTCTGGAAGCTGGGAAATTTCAAGAAGAGCAAGACGGATGACCCTGGTAACTACAGGTGTGTCAGTCTCACATCAGTGCCTGGTAAAATTATGGATAGGATTGTTCTGGGTGGTAGTGAAAAACTCCTGAAGGACAATACAGTCATCATCGGTCACAGCTAGTATGGCTCAATGAGGGAAAAGTCCTGCTTGTCAAAGTTAATTTCCTTTTATGACAAAGTAACCCACCTAGTTGATCAAAGGAAGCCAGTTGATATAATCTTTTTGGATTTCAGTGAAGTTTTTTTATACTGTCTCTCACAACATCCTTCTGAACAAAATGTCCATCACACAGCTGGATAAACACATCACGTGATGGGTGAGCAAGTGGCTCAGGGGTCAGGCACAGGTTTACAGTGAACGGGGTGACATCAGACTGGCGACCTGTCACTAGTGGGGTTCCACAGGGCTCCATCCTTGGCCCTGTGCTCTTCAACATCTTCATAAATGACTGGGACACGGGTCTATAAGGTATACTAAGTAAATTTGCTTATTATACTAAATAGGGAGGTGCTGTTGACTCCATCAGAGAGGCCCTGCAGAGATACTTTGACAAATTAGAGGGCTGGGCAGTCACCAATTGTATAAACTTTAACATGGGTAAGTCCCAGATTCAGCACCTGGGACAGGACAGCCTTGTATGTATGGACAGACTGGTGAATGAGAGGCTGGAAAGGGTTCTAGAGGTCGTGGTTGACGGCAAGGTGAACATGAGTTGACAGTGTGTCCTGGCAGCCAGGAACAGGCACTGGAACAGGCTCCCCAGGAAAGTGGTCACACACTAAACCTGTAAGAGTTCAAGAAGCATTTGGACAACTCCTTCAGACACATGGTGTGATTTTTCATTTTGGCATATGCGGGGCTAGGAGTTGGACTAGATGATTCTTGTGGGTCCCTAACAGCTCAGGATGTTCTATGGTTCTGCCCTGTGACCAAGGTGCTGAGGGATGTCTTGCCTGGTAGACAGTGCCTGTCTAGGGGATGTCTGCTAACCTTCTGCTGGGCATTTGTACTTAACTCCCTCAGGGCATGTTATGATTCCTTGAGACTCACCATTGCATACTTTCTCTCACCCCATTTTTTTACTTAACACTGTGATAACACAACTTTACTCTGAAGCATGCCAGTAGATAGAGCAAATATAATTTCCGTGCAACATTCTGAAAGCTACCTAAATGACCCATCACCTTTCAGATATCCTATCTCTGTTTGATCCCTCAGAGGATTTAATAAGCAGAAAGAATTTCTGAGGAAACCAGCTCAAGAAGATTTTTTTTTTCTTTTTTTTTTAAGTTGTCTTTTATTATTGTAATTGCTAATGCAGTTACCACCTTTGAGTCCTGCAGACTGTCAAAACCATCAGGTCAGACTTCAGTTCTAGCCTGCAAGTGAGGTACTGCTCTCACATCTCTGATCTAGCCAGTGCTGCAACATTAACACAGACAAGGTGAAGATGTGACTGGCAGAGTGAAGAGTAAAGATGTAGGTTGCCTAAAAGTGTTTTTTGGTTTTTTTTTTTTTTAATGTAAAAGTACAGTTACTTAAAGTGGAAAAACACTTGTGGTCCCAGACTAACACTGTCCCTTCTAATAAAATGTCTTGGTCTCTTGCTCAGCCCTGGCCAAGTGCCCGATGATCTTCATTTAAACTTTGGCCAACTAAACAGCAGCAATAAAAGATAAAACATCTGCATGCAAGGTAGAGCCATTTACAAGTGGATAGGCTATTTATTTGTAGATTGCTTTATTTTGGTAAACAAAACATATTTTCCAGTATGACCTACAGGACATATTTTCTACGCTGAAAACTTCTTCAATCCACAATTGGCTTTCTTAATGCCTTCAAAGGTAAGAGACTTTGTTATTTCCTTTTTGTTTTTAGAGGACTGGACTTATGGTTTCTGTATATGTGACTGCTTGATGGACTTGAAAAGAGGATTTAGGAAGGATTTTTACATTTAACATATTGTCTTTGTTGTTATTGATATTTAAAATGAATTTTTATAAAATACAGGCTTTTTTTTGTAAATCAGTTTTAATATATTTCAGTGTACTCTAGAAATATGTTGAATGGCTGATTTAAATGTTCTAATTTTCATTTTATCAGTATATTCTCATTACAGTAGAATGTTGGGGAGGGTGAAAGTTTGGTAAGAAAGTTTCACACATATGTAGGCTTGGCAGAAATACCTCTGAATGTAGAAACTGAGGATGAGATAGAAATGGAAGCAAGTTTTGATATAGAGTAAAAGGTGTTTTGCTGAAACACTGATCACTGAATAACTGAGAAGGCAAAGGTTAGAGATGAGTTGGAAGGAGATTTTTATGATTAGGACAAAGGTATGGGACTACAAACAAAGACATGTTTTTCACCAAGTAAATAAGTCTCAAGAAGAGCATAAGTAAATAGAAAACATGTCTTTACCAAAAAGAGAGATATGGCAGGCAAACAAGAAATGTTGATGTAGGAAGAAGAAGAGAGGTCTGAGAATTTTCCATTGTAAGCTTAAATTGTAACTTACTTACTCTTGTGATTGGATAATAATGCCTATAATATGGTGATGGTAGTAGTTATGATAGGCTAAAGGCAAATGTAAAGGTATTGTGAATGGTGCTTATTGGTTGTTATGTGTTAAGATACTCTGCAAAGAAAAGTATAAAATGCTTTGTAACTTGAACAGAAAGCAGCTTCAGGTATGCCTACAGCTGGAGCTGGCAGCTGTAGGGCTGGCTCTGGATACCCACTCCCTGAAATGCTGTAACTTCACCTATGCAATAAACAGCTTTCAAGAGAGCCGCCTGAAGTCCAGACATCCTTTGTGAAACTTTCTCCTATAGTAGAATACTGTCTTTATGAAAAATATTGCACATATTCTGTAATAGCCATGTAATGTTAATAATATATTAGCATATTGAACTTCATTACTTAGCCACTATTTCTTAGAGGAATAAGTTGTTCATACAGATGCTCCAGACCTAGGTAATATATCTGTATCCCAAAATACCCAGATCTTTGTCTATTCCTAATAAATAGAGTAACAATTCATTTTACCTTTTTTTGTTAGATATTCAAATGACTTTTTGTTAAGAATGAAAAGGCAATCCTGGGTTATACCCATATTTCTTCTGTAATGAAACAGGTTCTACTATGCGTGTGAGCTAGAGTTGAGGTAGTGCTGGTTACTGTGCTTAAATTAGCTACACAGTGACTTATAGAATTGTTTTCTGTATATTTTCTCCAGCACATGTTTCCCACAAAGATGTATTTAAAGTATCTGTATTTATTTATTTGCTTCTATTAATGAAGTATTCACGGGTGGCTTTTTACTTTTAACAGGAAGGAAAAGTTGTCTAACTGGGATGAAAGTCACTATGAGGAAAAAATGTCTTTTCCTTTGCTTTATACTTCTGGCTATGATAACAAACCAGGTAGTACATGGGCAAAACAGAAAGAAAGGAAAGAATATTTACTCTCCCATGCCAAACAATGAAGGTAAAATCATTTTCTTAAAGATTCTGATTGACCGTCTTGCAGGTATCCATGCATTTTAGCATAATTATTTAGTAATTGATAACTTTCATGTGAATATGTAAAATGATTCTTTTGATTATCAGGGCTGGAAAATACTTTGTGACTACTTGGGCATGGATTCCAGTTTAATCAATGATTTTCATGGACATGCATATCTCTTAACAGAAATTATAAGAAACCTGATTTTTTGTTTTAATTGCATGTGGAAAATTTTGTATACAATATCAACTAAAATACTAAAACAGTCCCATGAAGACGCTAACTTGACAGTTTGCATTAGAATTTCTGGGATTTTACAGTGAAATTTATCCTTAGAATTTTTATTGAGAAGACAGAGGAATCTTTGGGAAAATAATTTTTGCAGAGAATTATCTGAAATCTGTTGTGCAGGTGTTCCCATCATTCATAGATTTAACTTTCTTGTTCCATTACAGGTGATATGTGTCTCATTGATATACTCTTTATCTTGGACAGTTCAGAAAGTGCCAAAAATCGGTTGTTTGATTTACAGAAGAATTTTGTTGAAAACATAACTGACAGAATTTTCGAGATGAAGTCAGTTAAGTCCCACATGTATAATGTTAAACTAGCAGGTATGCAGTTCAGCAGCACAGTCAGCATTGATCATCCCTTTACAGCCTGGAAAAATGTCCAGAATTTTAAGCAGAAAATCAATTCTCTGGGCCTTATTGGCCATGGCACTTACTCCTATTATGCAGTTTCAAATGCCACTCAGCTGTTTAAAACTGAAAGTCGTAAGAGAAGTGTAAAAGTGGCTTTTTTGATGACTGATGGTGTGGATCATCCAAACAGCCCTAATGTACAGGGTATAGCCACAACAGCCAGAAATCTTGGAATACATTTTATTACCATTGGCCTTTCTAAGAAAACAGTCCAAGAAGGAAAATTGCGCATGGTATCTGGTGATTCGTCCTCTAAACATGTGCTATCCCTGGATGATGCGAACCTGGTAGCTGATATAGCATTGGAACTGGTAAGTTATGCTGATGTTATTCTTGTCACGTGTCTACCCATGGCAGATTTCATTTGACTTTGGTTAGGTAAGCCCTGAAGACAGTGCAGAGGGTTTTGTGGTGCCTTGTCTGCTACAGCAGGAGTCAGGTCAGCCGGAGCTTCCTTCTCCCAGCCCCCCTCCAAGGAATTGTGTGCTTGGACAATAACAGCTCAGCTGTGCTGATCACATTTCCCAGCACACAGAGTGTGTCTCTGAGCATATGAAAACACTTTAGAAGGTAGCTTGATCTCATGCATAGTCACTGAGTCCTTCCCCTACATATTCTGTTTGTAGGGCTTTCCAAAGGAAGGCCTTAGATTAGGAAGTCTGTTCATGGTCCCTGTTGTTAGCACTGGGCCTTGATGCTGTCTGTTTAGCTATCCCATTACTTCTCATGTGTTTTCTGATCATTGGGTCACAGGGAATAACCCTCTCTTTCTACCCAGAACCCTTTTCTCTATGAGTAGTCGCACAGACTGGTTCTTACCCCTTTGAGGAAGGAATGAGGGATGAAGGTATCTCTACCATTCACTTTGGAAATTCTGTAAACTAGAGAGGAAAAATTAGTACTCTGTTAAATTAAATCATATCTATATGAAAGTAATATTTTTGTTTTATTTTATTTTCAGGAAGCCTTGCTACAGAAGCAGGTAGGGTTTTTGAGCTTTGTGTTTGATTACTGTTATTGACACTAGACTTCCCAAAGTCTGCTTCTTCTATAATGCAACAATACTTGAGGATTAATCAGCCTTCCATCTCTGGGTAAATTTTCTGACCGTGGTTGCTTTTATTTTAACTTTCCTCCATTTCTTCTATCCCTTTTCCTGAGAAATCTATGATGTTAGCTCATTAGTGAGTAGTATCAACAGTAAGACATAAAGAACTCTTCCTACAGCAGTGGAATATGTCTAATGCAAGATACACAAGTTAATTTGTGGTCTCGTTAGAAAACAATAACAATGTCAAAATGGTTCAAAATTTATATAAGGTTTCACAGTGCTGTGTACTGTGTATATGCTATCTTAAACATTTGTAATTATTGAAGTAACTACAGTCACTACAGTGAGAGATTTGTTTTTGTTATAAATAAATCAAGTAACAGATTTTTGTTGCTCTATATGGAAGTTTAATGTTGATTATATGAGAAATAAATGTATTAGAACATCTTTTATTTCCTATTATTCCACTTTTATGTTCTTTAGTCTCTGGCTAGGCAAACCCAAAACTTTCACTTTAAAATTTTGAAATAATGTATTTGAAAAACATACTGCTTTATCTTTCTATTAACCTTGTAGTGTGTGCAGAAGATCTGCGAGTGTGAAAAGGGAGTAAAAGGAGACAAAGGTGATTCTGTAAGTATGCATTTATTTGAATAGGCTCAAGAATTTGAATTTTAATCAAGATCAATACTGCACAGTGCTTCTGTTGGTTACTATGTAAACTATGTAAAAAGACATTAGCTGTGCGCATACTGCAAAAAGATTGATTTATTGTAGCATATGAAGTTGGTAGTGAAAGGCCACTGTTAAAAGAGCTCAGAAAAAAATCTATCCATAATCAGATACTATCTTGAAAATGTATTTCTATTATTGGGTAATTGAACACTGTGGATAAATAAGTACATGATTTTGGAGCCCAAATGAAAAAGTTATTCTTGAATCTTGCAGTGGGGAAGGAAAGGTCCAGTAGACAGAGGTTTTCATCCAGCAGCAACTTCTATTTTTGTGAGGAGTAAAGGTTCAAAAGTTTGAAGGTAGTGGGCTGTATGAGGAAAGATCTAAAACTCTGCCTCCAACACTCTCTTTTCTCTTGTGACACTTCAGGACATGTTTCTTGGCTCTGGTAAGGAACAGAAAAGTGTGAGTTCAGATGGTGGGTGATCTCTCTGATAATTTTTCTGACTTTAATATCTCCCCCAGAGACAAGCAAGGTGCATTCAGAGGTTTTTATCTTTCTCCCTAGACTCTAACCAGTCAACCATACAGTTAGGTTATGACACCAGGGCCTATCATTCAATCCTTCTGGATAATGTGCATCTGGATAACGTGCATCTGAACTTCTGTTTGCAATTTAAAATTTTAGATCCAAGATTTTTTAAGTTATTTTATCCAAAATTATTAGATGTAACTTATTATACAGATGTGTGTACACCAAACTTTCTAGTCCTCACCGTGATGATCCTCCAAAGAGTAATAATGGTACAGTAATTTTTTCCTTAGGGCTGCTGAGTATTGACCCTAAACTGTTCTGTACTGTTTTTTTTCTAAGCAGAGAAGATGAGATAGTGGTGGTTAATTGAGAAATGGGAAGGAAGAACTGTGTTTGCTTTCTTTAATGCCTTCCTGATTAGATTTTTCAGATGCTCTGTAGAAAATCTATTTATCATTGAATATTGTTTAAAAAAATTTTGTGGATACCTGATAATACCAGAGTGTGTTTAGCTAAATGAATGTTGTGTCACATGTGCCATACTTGAATCAGTAGGGGTTTCTACCAAAGCTTATTCCAGAATGATTTTGCACTAAGATATGGTCTTAGACAAGCAAGTGAATTTTATCCTCACAATGGTAATAGCATTTTCTTGCTTTGTTTCAGGGCAGTTCTGGTGGCAAAGGGGAGAAAGGTGACCCAGGACCAAAAGGAAACAAGGTAATGTGAATTTAAAAGAACTAAAGCAAATTTCTATCCAGTTGTTCAAACCATAGGTATGAATATAGCAAAGGAAAAGTATGTTAAAATAAGTTCTAAATATTGAGGTTTGCTAGTTTATAGTGAGCTGCTTTAGAAGTGTGAGAGAAAAATTTAAAACTAAACTGCTATCAAGTTAACACTGCCTATCATTCCAGTTCTCCTCTGGCAGCAGAGGTGTCTGAATATAGCTGAAGGCTCTTTAAGTTCCACAGAGCTTTCTAACAGTACACAGATCCATTGAGCAGAGTGCCTCACTCTGTTGACTAAGATTTCAGTCATCCAGTGACAATAGTTGAGTTTTCTATGTTAATGTTCAGGAAATGTGTGTCCTTAATTGTGGAAGGAGGAAGTGTGATTAGTAAATAGTAAAAAAAAGTTCTGCTCTTTTAACAGTGTTCTTGGTTTTAGTGCAATAGGGATAAATGAAAGCGCAATACATATTTCAGTTGTATTCCTTTGCTTCCAATAGGGTGATGCTCAAAAAGGTGATCATGGAGAAAAAGGTGAAGAGGTATGTGACTACTACAGTGCTAATTCATCCTTTGTCTTTTCACATTTTCTGAACTAAAAATGTTAGTTTCATTTTTTATATGTCTACTTTATTCAATTATTTAAAGCACCTACACTAAGGCCTGGTTTACAGAAGCATATATACTAAGAGAAACAGTCTAGCCATGTGCTTAACTATACAGATGAGATGCTACTGGAAGAAGGAACTTTCAAAGCTGCGTGATTTTGAATTGACTTGCATTAGATTTATCCCAAAGGCAGAACTGAAAATGTCATTACTAGAAACACTAGATAGTCCTTCAGTGGCTTCTAAAAACTGTAATTCTCAGAATTCTTGTTGATTCACTGGAGAAGGATTAACACTACTCCCTGTAGAAGAATAACTCAGTTTAAAAGTCCCATTTAAATGAGAGCATGTATCTACTAGGAGGCTGGCAAACTGAGTGGCATATTTACAGCTAATATATGAGTAAAAAATAGACATCTAGATTTGAAGATAATTATATGTTTAGCAATTTCAGAGAGATATTTTATTGTTGTGAATTGTTAAACTTCTGAAACATAATTCTTTACTGGGGAAGTGGGGCTTTTTCTACTTAAATTAGCAGTATGTTAAGCCTTTGCTTTCTCTTCTATGATTTTTTCCTTTTTTTCAATTTTTAAATAGGGAGCTCCTGGCTACAAGGGAGAAAAGGTAAGTTTTCTGTAGCATAGAAGTAGTCTGAAAATAAATTGCCACTTGCTGACCGTGTACATGAAAGAATGGAAAAAAGAGCTCGTCTTGTCTTTTTGTCATGAAAGCTCCTAATGCAGTCCCTAGAAGTAAATTCATAATTTATGTAAATGCTTACAGACTGGATTGCTGGAAAAAAAAATTAAATAAACCAACCACAGAATGTAATCTAAGTATACAAAGAAGAGTGGCAACATCCAGAAATGCAGTTCCTGGAAGGAAAAAAAATTGGGGGTTGAATAAGAGGTTAAGTGAAAAGAAAGTGAAAATGTTTACTACAAACACAATGTGACAATCATTAGCTTTCAAAAAACTTTCCACAAGGAAGTTTAGTTTTAAGCTATTTATAACTTGCAAGGGCTAATGCTTGATCAAGAAAATTTTCAACATAGTCTCTCCAAGAAGATAAAAAAGTATGCATTTCCGTAACTTGCAGGATTCTAGAGATGAAATTACAAAGTGGACCATCATAGTCAGAAATGAAACAGAGATAATCCCATTTTGACTTTTCTTGTTTTGGACACTTATCTCTCTACATTGTTAATAAAAGCAATGCCTCTATGAATCTTTGTATTCTTCAGTAAAATGCTTCAGTCAATTTTGTGGTAACATTTCATGAAAATGGGAACAGTGGACTCATAGGTCTACTTTTCATGTGTCTATCGATATGTTAAATCATCAGTGAAACACTGAATTCTTTCTTCATTTCATATGTAGTCTCACAATTGTTATTCAGAAAAATCTCAGACATCACAGTAATGAAATCAGAGCATGGAAAGGATCTCTGGAGGCGGTGCAGCGAGGTGGAAAAATGCAGCAAAACATTAGATATTAAATATATTATTCTCTGATGTAAGTTGGATGTTTTGCAGGCATTTTCAGAAATAATCTATCTTGAGCAGAGCAGATCATATCTTCTACAGACCATGTACAATGACACCACTTCCAGGTCCTCAGAGCCTACTAAACTTCTTGTGCTACTGCTTGCAGAGTCTTTAATGCATGAAGTATAATCAAATCATCTTGTTTAGCTGTGAACTCTTTGATTTCTTATGAAGGGTGAAAGGGGAGAATGTGGACCCCCAGGAACAAAAGGAGAAATAGTAAGTATAATTTTCATTTCAACTGTTTTATCTTGATGAAGATACTCGAAAACAATGTAGCATATTCATAAAAACAGCTTGAAAAGATTATTTTAAATTTGGAACACCTCATAATTCCCTGGTGGTAGAGATACATTCATAGTAGAAGTGTGATGTTGCAAATGATCGATGACTTAGGTGAGGAGAGACATTGCAGGCAACCGATATGATTGATATAAGCAAGCTCCGTTTATTAGCAATACAAAGGCACTTATATGGAGTATTGAATACAAGCTTATCAGTTCTTTAATTAGTTGAAATTTACAAAAGCGCATTCTGACCTCTACATAATTGGGTTAGATAAAAGACTACATTTGGCAGGCTTCTTATTATTTATGTTTTGTCTTGAGAGATCAAAGATCTTCCTCCCTTCCTAGGGATAGTCCATCTTATCAGAACAGCTGCACCTTCTCAAAAACGCCCTTCTGGTTCCCAGGCTGGCCTCTCACACAGGGATTTGTCTCATGTAGAATTTTTCTCACACAGGCCTTTTTACTTGTACAGTTGGATTATTGATCCAATTAATTCTATCAATGAGCCATGTCCCTGCTCCTCTAGCCGTTCTCCAACAGTATGATTTCTAGAAACTGAACCCACAGTTCACCACATTGTGTTTTTTTCCATTTTGCATAAGAAATGCAGATCCTTGCCTAAAACAAAAGCTGCCCTGACCAATGCCAAGCCTTGCTTACACTGGACTGAGCATTTTACAGAGACCACCCAATTTATTTCCGTAAAAGTTTGACTTCAATTTGAGTGTATAAAGTTATATTGCAATAAAAGCAGGTTCTTACCCGACATGACCAACTGTCAGGTCTACGAGCCCACCTGTGCGTTCACACTTCTATCCTGTCCTCCTTTCTTTTTAACCTGGAGTGCAGTAATGTTGCAAGTGAATACAGATTTTTATCTGGTTTATTTGCATTCTGAAAGATGGAAGAATAATTTACTGCAAAGTGAGATAATCATGTATCTTGATTCATACGAGCAGGTTTGTATGAGTAATGCAAACCACTGATTTATAGTTAGAATTGTTAAGAACTACCAACTAGATTGCACTTATCATTCTATTAAAGCACATTTCTTCAGTTCTGCCATCCATATTATACTTACCTTTATCAAAGACCACCTTGAAAAGTTTTTGTTTTCCTGGAAGCTGCTATTTGATGGTTAATTTCAGGTAGGAGTTAATAAATATTCATTCCAGAAACACTTATAGCAAAGAAAAAAGGGCATTATACTATAATGAAAACCTAAAGGCTGAGAATATCTTTTGGGATGCTGTGGTTCAAAATGGCAGCAAGTGAATCAGAAAAGTCTGAAATATCAATGAAAAAGGAGAGAGCTGCATCTCTCAGAGGAATAAAGAAAGATCATACCTTCTTTATCCAGGCAATAAGTGAGAAATAGCATGATGTTATCTGAAATGTCTAAGCTAAAAGGAAGCTGTTCAGAAGCTGGCAAAGAACATAATCAAAGCAGCCAAGGAATCTGGATATAGAAAACATATGCCAGGGCTGCCAGAAATCTGCTTGCCTCATTTCTGTTGAGGACAGTGATGAAAAACTTTGTCTTCTGCAGGGGATCAGTCAGTTCCAGAATTCCCACCTTCACATTCACAAATCCCGAAGATAGAACAAAGTTATGACTTTATTTTTAAAGAAAGCATTCTAGGCTAGACAAAATCAGACACAGAACACATATAGCCAAATGTATGAGAAGCAAATTCAATATTCTGAGATCGATCTTTAACTGGAGTGATGGATATTGAAGCATAATTGGGAGTCTGCTTTGAAAATGTTGCATTTTTCCACTCATCTCACTGATCAGACTGAATCCAGTAGTTTTGGTGCTGTATATCAGAGCTTTTTCAAATGCTGTTCAGGCTTGAAATTCAGACAGTTTCTGTTTGGCTTTGAAATCAGAACTGACTCAAGTGATATGTTTGTGTGATACCAAAAGTAGCCATCATTGCATCAGCCACTGTTTGTAGCCTTCATTCCTTATGTAGTTGGGCTGGAAATGTGCTGCAACTGAGTGGGATTATCTCTCTCTCTGGTGGCTGATGCTTGGCCTGGGAGGAAATGCCAGGGAGTATAGAATCTTTTAAAATTTCTGACTCTCAATCTCTAGGGAGGGCAGTCGATGGAGTTTCTGCATAGGTATCATTGCTAAATTTGTCAAGGCTATTAGGAGTTCAAAATGTGACACATAACTTGAAAAATGCAGCAGTCTGCCAGTGCCTCTGCCTGTAGAGATGTTACTAATTAAAAGAGAAGTAAGAGAAATAAAAAACCAGTAAATTTGCTCAAAACTATTTTTGCTTTAGAAATAAATTATAACTGAGTATTTACTCAAGTAGTGAAATTCTGTAGAATATGCATTATGGTGACTAAACAAAAAACAATGAGGCAGAATGATTTTTGAATGATCTGCAGTAGTGGTGACTGGTAAGAACTCATTAAATGGAGAAATCACAGCTAATGGAATTAAATGGCATGGCATTTTAAATTTTTGAATGCATTTTTAATGGATTTTGTCAACTATTAGTGTGATTCTGCCAGGCTACTGAACAGCAGTTGGAGTTTGTGAGACAAAGTTACCTGAAGTGTTGGAAGCCGCCGGGACGGGGAGCCTGGATCCCCGGCGGGGGGAGCGAGAAAACAGAAGTCCAACCAATATGGTTGATAAATGAACTCCGTTTTATTAGCAGTCTAAAGGCACTTATATAGTATACCAGCTTGTTAGCTCCTAAGTGGCTTATAGCTTATTAAGACACATTTCTATTTCTACATACTTGGACTACATTGGCAGTTTTCCACAGTCTTGTTATGATCAAAAGAATTTTGTGCTCACCCCCCTTGGTTCACTCCCGGATATCACACCTGCAAGTTCTTTACTCCCTGAATTTTCTCAGGCTGAAACTGTTTACTTTCACACAGGGACTTTCCCACGGAAAATGTCTCTCACACACACAAGCCCAAAAACCTCCAGCCCAATTGCTTGCACAGTTCTTTTATTGATCCCAATAATTCTATTCCCCAACACTGAAGTTATTCTGGTATATACACTGCAGCATTTTTATTAAGAATTCTGTATCTAATATGTTTCTAGGAACTAAATTCAAAAACTTGCAGCAAATAAAAACTTTTTTTATCAAAAAGCTAAGATATTAAGTAGCCACTCACTATGCTTGTTGTAGATGAAAAGTATTTTAACCAAATAATGAGGGTGGAGTGTAACAGGCAATTACTGAATACAGTATGAGAGCAGCAGTGCTCTGGTGAGAGAATAAAGTCCCTAGAAAATGCTTGAACAGAGATTTGAGCCATTACATATACATTTCAAGTTCTTGACACTTGAAAGTAGATTGCAATTTCCTTTTAATCTGATAATTGAATCCAATTTTTCCTCAGGGTCTGCAAGGCTCTGTGGGCCCTACGGGACCTCGGGGACCTCAGGTAAGGGAACTAAAAGCTACCAAATAAAAAGGAAAGACATTATGTTCTGTAAGTTTCTTCTACATACAACCTGTCAATTCTGTGAAGAGCAGCCATGGTATATGTGGCACCAGGACAGCAGAGTCTGCCAAATAATTATCTTGTCCTGCAATTCACATGGAGTAATAAGATACCCTTTCTGTCAGCACTGGTTTTTGAATATTAACAATATTCACAAGGTATGATGCAGAAAACTCTTGTCCTTTAGAGCTTAGAATTGTGCTGCACCCCATTCAGGGGAAGTAAACCCCCAAATTTATATGTGTCTTCAAAGACAGCTCATTCTTTGCTTTGACTTTTTTGTAGGGTATCAGGGGAGATCCAGGTCAGCAAGGCCCAAGAGGCATTCAAGGCAATAAGGTAAGATGTAGTTGTGTATGTGTAGTTGAATATGTTATTTGCATAGGGAGAGAGGATGCAGAAACTCTGTAGAATCTTTATATTCTAGTGTCCTTTTTTATCATTAGTTTTTTTATTATTGGTGTTATTTGCATTGCAATAATGTCCCCACCTGCATGGTGCACCCTCATGTGATGAAGGCTTGGTGTTGTTGGCGCATACAGCCACTTCTCCATCTGGGTCTCCAAGAACATTTTGTAGGGCCACAATAGGATGCGACCGAGGGCCTCCCTAGAGCCACAGCACTTATGTCAGAATTTCAATCACCTGAATATGGGTCTTGACTTTTGCCATCACTTGGGAAGTTTTTTTTTCTAGAATATTTTTGTCTATAATGCCTGTATTTAAAGATTTTAAGTATTTCTAGATATTGGTTAAAACCTTCAGACTGAGTATTTATAACAATTTTTAATTGCTTGTGTACTGTAAAAACTTAAGACAACTTTGAAATTGGTCGACGTGAGAGATTTTATGACAATTAATGACTTAGTGATATTTAAAATAGATAATTTAGAGTTAATGACTACACCTTGTCAAGCAAAATCAGTTGGATAAAGTTTGTGATTAATTTGGGAATTCTTCTGGTTTTCAAACCTTTGGGAAATTGCTTAATGTGGACACAGTTGTCTTGCCCATGGGAGAGTTATTAACATCAATGTTCGGTACAGAAAGGTCTTTCATTTATCAGTTTGATGCAACAACTTTCTACGACAGGATCATTGATAGCCTGGCTAACAATCTAAGTTATACAAGGCAAATGAATTCATACAAAGCTGCTTTGTAAAAGATGCAATATATAAACACTCATGTTTTGTTTCTTAGGCAACAATTTAATTAGAAAATTCACAGAAATAAATTTAGATATGGGAAATGCTTATTGCAAAATGTTTGGAATATTGCCATCCATCATGATTTTCCTCCTCCTGACAAATGCTTTTTCATACTTCTCATTTCTTCATCTTCTCAACAAAATGCTTGATTGGGAAATCTTCTGCAGAGTATTTCAGAAGTGGAGAAAGAAAGAAGATGATGGGTTTGAAAGAAGCTATTCATACGTGTGGTGGAAAAATCATGAATCTCTTAACTTCAGTGCAGCAAATGACAGTAATTTTTTTATCTGTCATTTCCCACTGAAGAGTCCAAGATAGTAGGACCAGATATTTCTTTTATATACAAAACTGTATTTATTGAATCTTTTATGTCCTGCTGTCAGTCTCTTCACATACTTTCATGTCTGAAAAATACATACATCTTAGAATCCATCTACATGGATAGAATATTTATGGTCTTTTGTTAGGCTTTAGCTGCAGATTTTCTGTAAGAATAAGAAGCTTCCTTCTTTTATCAGCTTCCAACTCCCTAGCCTGCTGTTCAAAGCCTACAGATGAGATTTTTCCATGCTGAAAACATCTATAATAAAAAAAATACTGCCAGACAACTTTAGCTAACACGCTTAGATAATTATACTTAAAGAGTATAGAAGAAGCATATGTATGTTTAAGGGTTATCTCGTGTCCATACTGAATGCCAAAGCTAACCTTTGGCATTTTAGGGCTTATTTGACATGAGTGAAAAATTTTTTAATGATCAGTAGAGATAATCAGTGGTTGTTTTCAGATTAATAAGCAGCCATTCAGCTAGTAAAGGTCAAGGCCTTTTTTGGTTCAGACACATACCAGTCCTTCCAATACTTTTTGTCCTGACAGAAGGATTATTAAATTGCTCTTTTAAGATTAGTTTTCATGACACATAACACAATATCTCTGAAAAGTGGCAGTTATTTATAATTGCCTTGGATTAAATAAATAAGTCTATTCTTAGTGCAGTTCCTTGGCCTTTCCATGCTAATACTTTCTGCTTTTTGAATTGAACTAGTGACTTCATCTTGGTGGCATTGGTACCGATGTGACATTACACAGAACACTGCTGCTGAACTTTTATTCTTTGTTACTGGGCCATGTTGAGGTTTGAAAGAGTAGATTTGGTTCCTCAAAATACAAACTCTAGCTCAGCCTCAGCCTACAGATGGTTTGTGTCTCAGTAGTGAAGTTTACAGTCCACTCGTGTCTGGCCAGCTCAGTGCATCCCACACCTCTATAATGCAGGTTACAGGTATGGATGCATCTTGTCACTTTGCAGAGCCAGGTGGCAGACACAGGTGGGGACAGTGTTGTCTGTGTGCAGACTGGGTGCCACTGGCTCTGGCAGCCACCAGCAGGAGAGGCTTGGTGGCATTACACCTTCAGCTAATTCAATTTGACTTGTCTGAAACAAGGTAGCATGGAGTCCAGAAACATTGTCCAAGAAATTACTTAAAGGAACTTTTCATCTTTACTTCTATTATTCATAGGCATTTTCTGATTCTCAGGCTGCTGGCTAGTCTCTCAGTGTGAAGTTTCCCTGACTGTGCAATACTTTCTTTCCTTCTAATGATACTGATTTATTGTGTTGCCAGTAGTGAGTTGAAGCTCTCTACGTCCCACTGCCTGCACTGAACAACTTTCCACTGACAGGAACTCAGCCAACCTGTTTCCATGTAGACATAAATGTTTAGAAGTGATCATATGGAGCTGAATCACATCCTTAACCTCTTAGTCTTTCTAATGCACTTTGTAATTGGTCCTTATATTTAATAACCTCTTTAATATACAGACAAATTTTGTCACTTCTACCCTCTTTTCAAGCCATGTGTGAGTATGTTGAACAACCTGTATCCTGCCCAGAAGGCAGCTCAGTGTGGCATTAACTAGAACCAGTTTTTGCCATTACACAAATTTTAAAAAAAATTTTTCTCTTATTTGCAATTCTGCAAAGTTCTAACATCTCAAAAACATCTAAATAATCTTATTCCTGTATATATAAACGTTCTCCTTAAAGAGGTCGAGGCATTTAAAATGAGACATTTGAGTTCCATTTCCAGAAAAAAAATGCATAAAAGTATGTTAATTCTTCTTCTTCTTCTTCTTCTTCTTCTTCTTCTTCTTCTTCTTCTTCTTCTTCTTCTTCTTCTTCTTCTTCTTCTTCTTCTTCTTCTTCTTCTTCTTCTTCTTCTTCTTCTTCTTCTTCTTCTTCTTCTTCTTCTTCTTCTCCTTCTTCTCCTTCTTCTTCTTCTCCTCCTTCTTCTCCTTCTTCTTCTTCTCCTTCTTCTTGTTGTTGTTATTATTATTATTATTATTATTAATTTACCTGTCTAAATATATTTCCATTTAACCAAATACTAAACTTCCGTGTCAACAGTAAACCTACAGCACAGTATAAAATACAATTTTTAAGTGAAAAACATTAGAGGGTAACAGGACACTTCACTCAAGCACAGATAGGAGATGGGAACTGGCACTTTTCACTGTGTATCTCCTGTCTTCTGAACGGGACATCTTGGTCCTGTTTCCAGAGCTAGTCC
Organism: Aphelocoma coerulescens; assembly: GCF_041296385.1. Lineage (NCBI taxonomy): Eukaryota > Metazoa > Chordata > Aves > Passeriformes > Corvidae > Aphelocoma > Aphelocoma coerulescens. The sequence goes on along the minus strand of NC_091015.1, from coordinate 34,371,921 downwards.
TGAGCAAAGGACCAGGATTCTTCTGCTTGTTTCCTGGTTTACTGATTTTCTATTGCCTATGACAAGTTTCATACAAAGATGTTCAGTTTATTAAAGAAAAAAATATTTTTAAAGCCAAATTCTATGCTGTTTTTTCTATTTCACTAACTTGAAATACCAAAAGAAATACTAGTTACACCTGCTTTATGTTGGTGCTTTATGGTGCTTTATGTTTTCTTAGACATCTGCTTCACTTTAAGGCATTCTTCAGCCTCGCCAGCCATCACATATTATCTATATTGTAAAATAAAAACTTGGATCAAAGTGTACCTCATTCAGCTATAAAACTTACAAAGAAAACCAATAGGAAAAAAAATGCAGTTATTTTATCACACAGAATTAATTAATTGAATTTGCAGAACACCAATTAGTAACCCTGGGTCTAAGGTAGAGACACTCAACTCTTGTCAAACTGCAGCTTATAGGAGCAAGAAACTCAGATTTTGTGTTCCTTGTCTCACTAAGAATTCAAGGGTGGCCCATGATACAATTTTTCTGGATGATTCAACAATTTCCAAAACACAGAAGTGTACTAAAAGTACAAGAAACAGAAAGTTGGGAAAGAGAAAAGCCATGCCACTCTTGGTTCTGCTCTGTAAATGTAATATAGTCTGTCATAAGCAGTCCATAAACATTATCCAGTGAGAATCCCATCTATGATTTGACTTTTCCAGTGACCCGATTTCTGTCATTTTCCTGCTTAGGTTCTACGTATCTCTTAACTCGGTTCATACAATTAAACAGCATCTGGACTGGTTACTTCGTGTCTTTTGTTAGACTTACCTATTCCCACATTGTGTTGTTGTGTTCTCAACAGAAGACAGCTTTGCTCTTCAATAGCAATAAAAACCAGGAAAAATCCAACATTCTAACACAAAAGGACTTAGTTCATCTTGGTTTCCTCTCCAGGAAGGAAACAGAATCACCATGATTTTTTCTGGAAAAGAGTTCTAGGAATGAATATAGCATTTGTAAAGCTAAATTGGGGTCACCTAGTATTCTTAGTGTTGGATAAAAAGTTTATTTTAGGCATGCACATATCTGTTGATTTACTCAGACTAGTTGACATTATTTTTTCTGATTTCAGTTTATTTTCAAATGCTTAACTAATATTTATTAGAAAAACCCTAGACCAACGATGAGGTATTCTATGCAATAGCACCAGTAAGGTTCCATAAGAGTATACTTCAGGTAATTTTTGAAAATGTGTTTGTTAGTGAGGACAATAGTAGTGACTATTTACAAATTTCAGTGAATAATTTACAAACAGAATTATATGGTTACAGATTATAAAATTGGGGTGTGAAATCAGGGTATGACCTGTGCTCCACTCATAAAAAAGTGATGAGCAGGGAGTACTTATGGTTATCATTTCAGAATTGACATTGGGTTTATTTAAACTCTTAAACCAGCTACTAGATATAAAGTGCATGTTTCTAGAAATCACAATATATTCGTGGAAAGGCTGAGAATGGCGTTCTTAAAATCCACTGCTGTAGTAAGGACCCTCTCTGATTTGATCTGTGTAATAAGATTTTCAATTAAAGGCTAAAGTTTTATGAACAGACATGTATTCAAACTTATAAGGAAAAGGTTAAGTTTGAATGTGGATATTCAAAGCTGTTATTTCTGTAAAATCATCCTGGGACAATTATATGAAAAATCTATCATTGCATATTTTCCCAAATGCATGTCCCAGAATGAACTGCTAAGGCATCTGCTTCTTCTCTCATGACATATGAATTCTTTCCTCACTTATGTGGCAAGTTACAACTTTCCCAGGAGACTGAAAAAATCCAACTTTCCTATGAAGAAGTTTAGTTCCTAGCTATCTGTTAAAATGCTTAAATCTATTTACATTGTTGCTGCCAATGTTTAAAGATAAAATCATTACACTTGAAAGACTTTTAAATTTTTTTACTATAGCTGTGGACTGAAATACAGAGTGTTTGTGTTCCTTACAGTATATATGGGCTTTCTGAAAAGGAAAGAAATTATTTATATTGGCACTAACAGGAACTCATCCTAACATAATGAACAATTTGGGGAGGCAGATGGTGGTTATTTGGGTTAGACTGCTAAGTATGTTCCAGGCTTAAAATGGTACAATTTCAATATGTTAAAACATTAAGCTCAGATCAAGTGTAATTTTCCTTCCCATTGCTCCAGATGATATTAGGTGCCACCTGAAGGAAAATCCCTATAAGGAGAGAAAAAGGAATGTGAGCAAAGCATTAAATGAAGAAAATTATTACAAAAAAGCTATTTGGAGAAGCAGACTTTTCTCTCTACATGTAGACATAATGTGATATTATTGCCAGAACTTTATGGTTTTCATAAATTCCACATTACCTGTAGCAACAAGACCACAGAAGATAAAACCCAGATTTGTTAATAGCCATTTGAAGCTTGAAACATTCAGTCTTTAAAATAGACTGAATCATTTAAGTTTCCAAGTTTTGCATGTGGTCTGGTAGAAGGTTGGGTTTCTTTCTCCATTAATATTCAGGCATCCTCTTCTATCCATAAAAAAGTGTTCCGGAGAACAACATTTTCATACTACCCTACATGTTTTTTTTATCACAAGGGCTTCTTAACACTCCCTCCCCCAGCACCTACTAGTACCATACCTACAGCAACAGCTCTTGCAAGGCACATGACACCAGTCATTGCAAGGAAAACTGTGTAATGTTTTTATCATGGTTCAAAAATAGAGCTTTTGGAAAAATATTAACTTCAGTAGGACTATTGGCTGCATTCAAGAATTGGCTCTATCATGTGGGTAAACTTGCAAAGGAGTGAATTATTTGTGATAGGAAGCATCCCTCAGAGTTACTGTCCTTGGGAAATTCTGTCAGGGACTATCAGCATGAACAGGAAACACAGTGTCCATTTGGATGACAGGAAAAAATTGGAGGGCACTTACCAAGCACAACAAAGGGGGTTGGCTTATTGTTTCAGCTGAGAGATGAGCTTGTATTTATCAGATGTAATTTTTCAGCGTGCAACAAGTTCCTACACCATTTCAGAGGTTTAGTTCTATCAGCTGGAGCCAGTGTGCTTAGTTGCATTTGCCGTGCCCAGGGCATGGTGGTGCTGTATACAGTTGAACTTTTTTTACCTGACAGACTTTTTTTAATATATTTTCAACTTTGCATATCTTTTGCATTCATTCTATGGAGCATGGTCACATATCCTGGCACGTCAGAAATAGCAGTCTGCCTTCTTCATGGAAGAAACAAGGACTGTGAATTGGAACAACTAATACTTAGCATGCTGCCTTGCCTGACAACAGCCTGTGCCTGTTCCTTTCTCACTCTGGCACCTCTGGCAGTGGGTAGATCCATCCCTTTCCATCCTAGACTGCCTTCAGGCCCTGAAGCTGCACAGGGCTGAACCTGTTAACGTGACTTGTCGAGTGGAAAGGTACTGAAGCCAGAGTTGGTGCTGAGGTAAGGGAGCCTATGGGCTGAAAGACAAAACTTCCTGGGCACCAGGCTGTAGGAAGCGTAGAAGATGGGTCATTTAAGGAATTGTTGTTGTTGTTGTTTGATGAGTTTCAAACAAGCACATCAGGAAAAACACAGCTATGAGGAAAACCGGTAAATTTGCAATTGGCTTTATGTCAGTAAAAATTGTCATTTGGGAATAATCTGGATACAGATGAACTGAATTGTGACTCTGGTCCAAAGGTTTCATGAAAATATTATTCGGAAACCAGAACAATAAGGTCTGCCTAGCAATACAGTCAACCTTCTGGCTGTATTTTGTATTTTGGCAATAGTTGCATGCACAGAATCCACATTAACACAATATCAATGTTGTTAATACCCTGTGAGTGTCCTGTGTGGAGATATGCTATTCTGCTGGGTAATACCAGTTTTGTCTGATTTGTCTCTGCCTTTTAGGACGTAACTTCTCCTGGTGCTGTATTAATTTATTAAATTAAAAATGTGCTAGAATGTTGCATTTTGAATAAGTTTTACATTTCACAGCTACTTTCCAAATTATTATACTGTTATAGTGGAACGAATTTAAGTCTGGACAACAAGTTCCACATTATTCTACATTTAAAGCTGCAGCAGTAGCACTCCAAGTGCATAGTTATCAGAAATTAAGTTTCAAGAATAATCTGTTAATTTACTTCTCCTGTATCTTTCCATTCCTGCATCTTATCTTTATTCTTTGGCTGAAAGAAAACCTGATTGGTTTTGTGAGGAAATGTAATTTTTTACGCTTCCATTGACTTCCCAAGTGCAAAATTCTCATTGAAAGAACTCGGCATATAAAATTTCTCAGTAAATAAAAGTTTAAATCCCCAAAAGATTAACAATTTCCCACAAAATAAACACATTTTGACAGAAACGTTTTTAGTAACTTATTGTTAGTAACTTTATGTGGCTGTGTTGTCTTTCTTAGAAACACAGTATCCAGAAGGGAGGAAGAGAATTAGGAGCTGCAGTCAAAGATAGCAATAGGAACAGAAGTCATGCTATGTGTGCATTTGTTGTTATGGCAAGAACCTTGAGTGCAGTGTTGCAAGCACTGCTTCATTTCCAAATACCCATCTTTCTATCAAGGAAAGTCTGTGGAAACACCAGAATATTGGATGAAGTCAGGACCAAAGATAGGACAAAGAATAAATATATATTTTTTTTTTGTCTTTCATAATGCATTTGAAAGAGTGGCTTTATAACATTATTATCTCTTTCAGCAACTTGTATTGACCCTGCTTCTAATCTTAACCTATTTCTTCAAGACAGGTTTAGATTGTTTTGTTTTGTTTATTTTTTTTTTTACTTTAAAAATGTATTCTCTAGTCCTAAATGAGGCTTTGGAAAGACACTCTGTCAGAATTTAGTTGAAATTCTATTCACATTAATAGTTTCTTTCCATTTTTTCTCTTTAGGGAGAACAAGGCCCTCCAGGTCCCTATGGTCCTGCAGGATTCCCTGGCACTGGAGAGCCAGGACCCAAGGTAACTCTCAGCAGTATGTTTGTTAAAGTGATGACTGTGGGCAGTCATTTTTTTGAATTAAATTTCTCACTCACTGTTTTATCAAATTCTTATCATCTAAATGTAAAACTGATTGACAGGTTTTTGTATTCACATAGGATAGAGATAAAAGACCTGCTTTTCCAGCAATTGTTGAACTTTTATGATGATCCTATGGATAGAAGTCAGAAATAATGCCATTTAAATGGGGGTTTGCTGTGTGAGGTAATTTTCAAGCACTAGCAAATGGTTGCACTAATGAGTAAACCACACTTGGAGACATAGGAATACATCTCAGTCACTGTGATATATGGTCAAGTGAGAGATTTGCCTTGTCATTCAGTAGGGAACAGATATTCATAAAAGTTGTAAGATACTCTCGTGCAGCATTTAATACCTCCATCTCATTTTATTGCAAAAGACTTGGAATCCAGCCTTGGAAAAGTCATGTCTGCCTATGCTGGTCAGACAGATCCCTCTTTGGAAAACTACAAAAACAACTGCATAGGAAACATGACTCCTTAGTTTACAAGAGTTTTGTCAAAGACCTGCATCTCAGACTCAGACAAGAAATGTAAATTGGGCAGAGCACTCTAGTTCTGGTGCTGAGTCTCTGGTGTAGCTTTATGCCATCTTTTCACAATGTTTTGGAGCCAAGTGCCACTGTCTAATATACTTCCACTTTCTTGCTTTTAGTGCTCTAATTTTTATGTTCATTGAATTCCTACATATTTTCTGTGCAGTGGGGCAGATCCCAGAACACAGAGAGGGTTTATAAGCTCAGAAACTGGTATTTTGCCATGTAAAAGGAACAATAGTGGGTCCTTCCAGAAGGGAAAATAGGTCATGGAGAAGAAATGGCACCCTCTGTCTCTTTACTACTCTGTAGAAATATAAAAATCCTCTGTTGCCTTATCCTTGAAGCACATAGTTTTCAGTAAAGTGGAGAAATTGTGAAGATTATGACACCTTGTAAATAGAAGATGCAGAAAGCATGCAGCTCCTGGAGTTCCCATGCAATCCCATATTCCACTGAAGCAGGCAGGCTACAATTTGAGTACCTAGATAGAGGCTACAGTGAGCATCCCTCCTGCCTCAGCAATCCTGCTTTGGTACTTCAGCCAAACTCAGTCTGACTTAGCTCCCTCATGTCTGTCATCTCTTAGGCTTTGCAATTTTAAGCAGTTACCCCTGTGTCTTGAGGGCTGGAATGCAATCTAGTGCTTCAAGTATTAATTGAAGGGTACTTACAAATGTTTCTAAAATGCCATGTATGGGGTTTTTTTTCCTTTAGGAGAAGCTACACATTCGATTTCAAGCCTTTGTGGTGACACAGTTAAATCATCTATATGTAAATGTTACACTCTTCAAAAGTACCAAGTTGAATTAGGACTAAACTCTCTAATTTTCTTTTTCACAAGGGTGCTGAAGGTCGAGAAGGTGCAATTGGATTGCCAGGACCTCCTGGAATTGGTGAGCCGGGAATACCTGTAAGTCAGTGATACGTGTGTTGGAAATTGAAATGCAACAAAGTAAGTCTTAGTGAGTGTAATTGATTGTCAGTAGCTATACTGGCTACTGATTCCAGAACCACCTTGTACCTAGTCTGGAGCAGCATGAGCGTGTTCAGCTATTCCAGCCCAGTATTTCATCAGTAGTTGCATGTGGCTTGTCCAAGCAGGAGACTAAAACCACATCCAAGTCAGTTTTGGGAAAATGAAAAAATTGTATATGTATACTCCTACTTGTTTAAGTTGAGGATAATCTTTAAAAATTTACTCCTGTGTGTAATTTGGATCACTTCAAGAAAAAGGACCCAAATTACATGCTTTTAATTATGTCTTTATGTTCTGAATTACAGAACTTTGGAAAGCCCTTGATTTAATGTTCTCTGGCTGCTTTTTTTCCCTGAAATGTATAAAATGTATGGTTTTCTTATGCATATGAAGCCACAAATGTAGATAGGTGTGTTCCAGTTTGGCCAGATTTAGAAATATATCCTCTGAGAGAAGGTACAATCACCCCTCCACCCACCAGGTTCGGGAAAAAATAAATTTTCCTTGAAGGAAAGTGAAGGAGATAAAACTATTTATTTAACAAACACACAGGAAAGGAAAATAATGCTAAATAATAAAATCTGTCACTGTGGAGGAAAAAACCTGGGAAAGTGTTCGAGTGTTCAAGTCCTCCCTTTGGTCTCCTCTGAGCTGGGGCTTGGCCCAGGGCCAGGCCCTCTGTGCCCGGTGGAAAGTCCTCCCGATGTGCTCTGATGTTAAAGCAGTCAAGCAGTCCAGTAGAAAAGGGAGAAAATACGAAATTCCAGGGAAGGAAAAATTCAACTCTCAGTCTGTCTCCGGAGAAAAAGCAGCTGAACCACTGGCCAAAAACACTGTCCTGGGAGCCGCAAGACAGGTGCCTCCTCCCTCCCCTGCCACAGCTGGAAAAAAAAAAATTGCTATCTGTGTGTGACCTTGAACAAGCTGCAAAATTCTTTGCAAAAGTTTTGCTCAGTTTTTTTCCTTCCCCCTCTCAGACTCAGTTTAGAGGCATAGAAAGGCACAAAAATTAATTTCTGGGCATAGGCAGCAATGTGGGATACACATCATAACGTCACCCCAAGACAAGGTGTTAGATTAATTCTAATAGTATTTTTGAAAGTTACTTTGTGGTTTGTGAAAGACTACTTTTCTCACAAAAATATGTGGAAACTTTTTGTTTAATCATGACCATCCTTAAAAATACTTACTACATTTAAATAATGAAAGTTGGCTGAATTTTGCAGGAAGAGAGAAAGTGTTAGAAAAAAACTTATTTCTGTACTTGTGTAAATCGATATTAACATTCATGTTACGTGCGTAACCTGTCATTATGTATAAAAAAATATGTTCAAACTGATTATTTTTATTAGGAAATTAATGAAATTATATTAAATTATGGGGAACACATTTCACTGTAATAACATTTTTTTAATAAATAAATCTACGTATTCATTTGAGTTTTAAGAGTACAATCTTTAGACATTATTTACATAATTTACATCAATTCAGCATGGCTTTTTCTAATCTAAATGACCCAACTAACGGTTGTTACACTTTATTTTACTTGCCTGGGCTCAGCCAGATGTTATGGAAGCATTTTCACTTACCAGTGTCATAAGTGTTGCAAAAACCTGTACTAGCAAATTAGACAAAATGTCTATAAAAAATTGAATTGCTGATACAGTTGAATATATTTTCTCTTTTCTTTCAGGGACCACCTGGCCCTGCTGGTTCACCAGGTGAGAAAGGTCTGCCAGGAGAGGGCATTCAAGGACAAAAGGTAGTTTTCTGGAAATTTCTTTATTTAACATTGTGGATCAAATTTGCATTAGTGTCTAAGTTATTTAAGGCCACTGATAATTCCGTTAGTATAAAATGTTGGATGATGGATCTTGGTTTTCTGAATCTCTGTGCTCTCTGAATATCCCACTGATTTCAGAAACTCTATCCAGGTAATTACAAAAAAAATTGTACAGTCCCTCATCAGCAGTAAGTTAATGATTTTCTTATTTATGTGTTTAATAAGATAACTTCTTTTGATTGCATTAGTGAGATAAATTGTCTTCCAAAAAACTTCTAAGGTATTCTGTAACTACTAATATTCTGTATTGGAAGAAAATATTCACCAGCTGTTTTCATTTTGCTGTACCATTTTGGGAAACTGGAAGATGGGTTATATGAGTCTCTGTGGACAGTTATCTCATTTAGGGTGTTTGCTAAGTTAATAGACGTCAACTTTCATTTTTTTAAAAATAAGTACAAACAATCAAAGATCTATTAATAAATCATAACTGAGTTTCCCATCAAAATATATCCCCCTGTTTTAGTGGCGTCAAGATTCTCTAGAGCCTTGAACTACTAAGCAAACATTTTTCTTCCTATTATGGAAAAGGCATCAGTCATGTCTTTGCACTCAGTTCTGAACTGATCTCTCCAACTAGTGAGCGTATTGTCATGTTTTAAAATATAACTTCCTTCCTCCTTGTTGGGGTGGCTCAGCTCACTCAGGAGCCCAGATCGTTACGTGCCACTCAAGTCAGGGCCATCCATTGGGTGGATTTCCTCGCCCATGACAGTGGGTTGGAGGGTGGATCATGGGATGGCTTGGAGGTCTAAGGCACATCCCCCTGGGTGGTTCTCAGACCCAAGTTACCTCTCCCTGTTCCAGAAAGTTCTCCTTTCCTCTGTTGTTCATTGGTTCCCTGTTGTGACTACCACCTCCCTGTTTTCCCCAGTGATTCGAGTTTAGTGGTATCCTCCCCCTTGGTTGTACTCCATTGGTTGCTTCCCTTTTCCCCGCCTTGTTCCACCCCCCTTTATAAAGCCATGCACCGCTTCCCTTGGGGCCTTTCTGGTCCCTGGACCCTCTGGCAATAAACCTGTGTTGGAACCCACACCAGAGGCCCCTCTCTGTTCCTTTACCCCCTGGCTGACGCGAGCCCAGGCACCGGCTGCCTGTCGTGCCTCCTCTGAGGCGGAAGCAGCACGCGCGTCCAGCTTGCGCCCTGCTTTGCCACCGAAGGCGTGCCCTGAGGATGTCATGGAAGTGACGCTGTGTTCCCTCTGACTGAGGGCACGCCAGAGCTCGACCCTTCGAGTCGGCCTGCGTCACCTCCTAATATTTAATTTTCTCCCTTTGAAGTCCTATGTTCAAAAACACAATGAATGCAGATGAAGTATGTTATGAATTGTAACCAATTTCTTTTCTTTTCTCTAATATTGGTAATTCCATTGATTATTTTCCTAGTTTGTTTGTAAAGGAATACTTTTTTCCTCCTTATCCACATTGTGATGACCATTTTGTCTAAGATGGTGTTCTTTATAAGTTCCCAAATAAAAGTTTCAAAACTGTCATATATTTCTAGGGTGAAAAAGGCTCTACAGGTAAAGATGGTGATCCTGGACCAAAAGGTGAACAAGTGAAAGGTGACAAGGTGAGGCACAGGGTATTTTTCTAATTGTATCTATACTTAATTATAGTTAAATTAAGACTAATTTTTTACACTATATCACAACTATACAAAGGTATGTTTTACCTGGATCTGAGGAGGTATGTTACACAGTTCCATGCAGCTCCATGGGGTGCATTCATCAATACAAGTAGGTGTTAGCTTGGAGCGCTAAGGACTGTATTCTATGCAGCTGGGAGTATGAGGGAAGAAATGTACTTTTTTTCTCCTAAAATAATTTCAGAACTATTCTATTTAAAATATTTTAATTTTTTTAATAAATATTAAAATGTAAAAATCCCTGAGTCATCTCATCTAATGGACCTGGAACAGGCAAAGAAACACTCAGATATTTTTAGGTTTTTGATATACTCTGTAGCTGCTGTGTTTACACTTGCAAGTTTTTCTTCTGAGTGTTGTGCAAGAAACTGTATATTTCTGTACAAGAAAAACTTTAAAATTATTATCAATATGTAAAGATGAGCTATGGATCCTTCTAATAATAAAGTTACAGGTATGATCATCTAATGTTATAAATGAGATAGAGTTTGTAGGGAAGAAGGGCTATTATTTTTATTAGATGAGTTGTCATAGGCAGACTTCCAGATATTCCAAACATATTTCATTCAAATAGAAGCAGTGACTTCAAGATAATACAGCTTGAGGACTGCTGCTCTGTAGCTTAAATATGTTAAACAGATAGCATGAATTACTGCAATTTAGTTCTTGGGAATACTTTTTCTATAGGGTGAACAAGGCCAAGTAGGACCACAGGGCCCACCAGGACCACCAGGAATAGGCAGTCAAGGAAGCCAGGTAAGTCTACATTTTGGACATGTAATGAGCATTTGCATACAGTTTTCATTTTATATTTTATCAGAGCTGTAATTTTGATGTAAATACATTAAAAAACTAATAGTGATTTTTCATTTTTAAAAGTATCAAACTAGTCTTTAGGCAAAGCTTGTAAATACAACTGTTTTTGACTGATTTGAATGGTCTTAGAATCAAACAAATGTAAATTTGGTCTAATCCGCATGATAATTTGCATAGGAGATAAATCAGATGGCATTGCTTTGATGGTGATATATTGTATATAAGAGTTTCACAAGGTTAAGAACCCACCACGTCTGAATGTCAAGCCCTTTGAAACTTGAACACACCCTTTAGAAGTTGGATAAAGAAAAACTGAAACATTCCAAAAGATCTTCTGGGTTCTGTTAATTTTGGGAAGAAGATTTCATGCTTCCATCGTAGTATCCCATGGAATCAAGACTTAGGTGCAGATACTGAGAGGTTTCCTGTTTGTTTTTTCCCTAAAAGGTAATTGTCATTACACTTGACACATCAGTGAAATCCACAGGCTAGTGACAAAGGAAAAATAAAATAAAGATCTCAGAACTAAGCCCAAGGACAGGCAGGCTAATTGATTTCTTTTAAAGATAAGATAAAATCATTATTAACTGGAAGATGGGCACATGGTGAATTTCAGATGTGGAAGAGTATAATGCACTAACTCATTTATTTTGCTTTGTAGGGTATACAGGGTCCACGAGGAAACCCTGGGGCAAAAGGCTCTCAAGGTTCTGGTCTGCCAGGACCAAAGGTAATGGTTCAGACATTGTTTTTTAAAAGCAGCACTGTCACAGAACAGTAAGTGTCTTTGCCAGGCTTTTCGAAAGTGTGTTTGAGATGAAAATCTTCATTGGAGATAACAATTCCTGTTGAGTCTTAGAGGGAAAGCCATCCATGTTATGAAGATCTTCCCAAAGTGGAGCGTATGGCTTCTGCCTGCTTAGCATCAGCTCTTAACCTTTGTGAATGTGAACTTCTGGTTCTAAATGAACACATATTTATAAACAGAGGATCTTTCAGACTTCTTTGTGTCCAATGAGTTTGGTGCCACATGCATGCTCTCTTCAAGTAAGTCATTTTACCTAACAATTTAGCTTTAGTTCAGTGATGGTTTTGAGACTTCAGGCTAGTCCCACCACACCTTCAGCCTAGCCTTCAGCCTCTGGTGATCATTGTGAGAAAGAACCAAAACCAAAGATAGAAACACTAGGACAGGAAAAAGAGCTGAAGGGTACCTAGCTGACCCTGCACTGCAGAAGGAGAGGAAGTAGGAAGAGTACACAAAAGTGTGGAAAACAATTACTGCTATCAAAGCCCAGGCCTCTAGTGGTACAGTGTCAGGTGAGTGCTGTGAGAGGAGAAAAGGGCAATTGCTGAAATGTAACGAGAACAAGTGGAATGAACTGATGAACTGTAAATCAGAAGTGTGCTTAGTGTGCTCACCTTGATTTATGAGAGGAAGATATTAGTCATTGTAGCAAAAGCAGGGAGAAAACTAGTGATTTTCTTCTGGGTATAACTTTGGCACGTAAGCAGCAGTTATAGCAGCAACATTTAATATTAATGTGCAGAAAAATAGGTATCTGTGAAACATGTTATGTGGTAAGCCAGTTCTCTTAAGGTGATACAGCAAAATTGAAAAATGGAGTTCCTATCTCTTTAACTGTTTTAGAACTACAGTAAGAAAGACTTATGAGGGTAAAATTTCCTTTTAAGCAGGACTTCTGATTGTTCTCTATTTGGACTCACTTTTCATTCAGTGATCAAAGAGTTTTTGATATAGTCCTGTAAAGTAAAAAATAGAATGTGTTAAAGCATAAGGAAAAAAGTTGGAGTGATTTATTTAGACTTGCTGTCCACTGCAGGGTTAAAGTAAAATAGATGCAGTCCTACAAGTTACCGGGGGTTTTAAAGAACAGAATTTTCCAGTTGAAAACTGCTTGTCTGAAAACTTGACCACTTAGAATGATAGAATTGTAGAATATCACAAGTTGGAAGAGACCCGTAAGGATCATCACATCCGCCTCTATGTGTAAGCAGCTAATTAAACAGTGCAAGTAGTGAATGAAGCTAATTTTTTTTTGTGTTCCTCTATTAAACTAAGGACTTTTTGTGTCCTAGGGTGAACCAGGTGAACCTGGAAAAAAAGGAGAAATGGGACTTCCAGGAATTGGCTCACCAGGAGTCAAAGTGAGGCTGCTTTTATTTTTAACTGTTCTTTGCATGGTCTTTTAATTCTCCCACTAATTGCTGATAAACCAAGTAGAAGATTTTTTGGCATAAATTAACTTGTGGTCAAAATAAGATGGAATTTCAGTGACTCTTATAAAAGCATTGCCACAACCATAGCTGGAACAAAGTTTTCCCCAAATCTTTTTTAGTGAGGTCTTTCCAGGACCTGTTAGAAAGGTTGCTAACTCTGTCCCAGTGCAATAATTTGAAAAAAAAAGCCAGTCTGTGTGACAGCAGTGGTTGTACTGCCTACATGTTGGAAGAGATGTTAAACACTCAAAGCTTTGACTTCAGATGCCATTGTGAAGACTTTAAACTATTTCTTTAATGACTTAAGTAGGGCTTCCAAAATCAGGTAAGGTGGCACAGTCATCTTGTTTTTAATGATTTTTAGTTGTATCATGAAAGATCCTGCTTCCTGTGGATTCTTTCAACTCTTTCTGGTAAACATCAAAAGTAATGCCTTGGTCAGTTTGTACAAATGGTGAGGGGTTGGTGTCTGGTCAATAACACCATTCAGGCATTTTTGGCTGACCTTTCTTTAAGTCCCAGATGTTTGACTAAATTACATTCATCTAATATTGTTATTGTGCACAGAATAACAAACAGCTTTCAATCATGATTTTATTCACTGAATAAATATAAATTTATTTAATACAAGCCCAAGATTTAAGAAGTAGGTGGGAAACTTGGTAAGAAATTTCAGATATTTATTTTATGGGTATTAAAAATTACTGTCTCTATAGAACATTTAGCTTACTGGAAATAACAACTTTTATTTGAGAAAAAATATTGTTTATCTTCAATCAATAGTTTCACAAACCGTTAGATCCATTTTACAAAATAAAGAACTTACTGAAGTATGCAGACATAATGATTTTTTTCTTCTTTAAGGGAGATACAGGTCTACCAGGACGCGCAGGAGACAAGGGGGTGAAGGGAGAGATTGGGTTGACAGGGAAAAAGGTAAGGACCACATGTAAAAGGTGGACAAAAATGGTGATGAAGTGAGAAGAGATTATTTGCAGGTTTGCCATGGTAAGGAGTTCATCCTTGAGGAAGGCATATGCCAATACTTCTGCCAGGGATAAAGGACTGGGTGAGATGTTTTCAACAAACTCTACTACCAGTGGTTACCATCCGAATGAGCAACTGAGCTGCAGGCAAGCAGCCCTGCCTTTTGTGGGCAATTGACTACTGTTTAATTTCACAATCTTCTTGGAGAGCAGATAGCTCATGTCTTTAACCTGTTCCTCATGGCCTGTCCAGATTTTTCCTGACACCAAGAAGTAATGCTCAATCAGTGTGACTTAGGGCATCTCAGAGCATGGTGAGCTGTGCCTGAAACCTGTCGGCTGAGGCACAGGAGCCATCACAATCAGCTGAACCCAGGGCTGTTTGATTTCAAGGGAAATTCTGAGGATCTAGGAGAAACTGCACCACACTGGGGAAAAGAAGCATAAATTCAAAAGGAAGGACAGTAATTTAGAGGAGTGCAAAGCAGAGTGCCCAAAAGAGTAAATTTAGAGCAAATTAAATGAAAGCTTTTAATTGTACTCTTTCCAAAATGGATGAGCTGCTGAGTAAGCAAAAGTCAGTGCTTTGTATGATTTTTAACTGCTGCTGAGAATCCAGGTGCCTCCAGACTGCTACTGTCCAGCTCTTATGTGAAGGTAGCACCTGGCTGACGCGTAGAATTGATAAACTAAACATAATTTGGAGTCAGAAAATCATCATTTTTGACTGAGGGCTTTAAATCAGAAAATATCTGAATAGCTGTAATAAATATCTGTTAAGAATGCAGCTTTGCATTTTTGTCACCTAAAAGTGCAAATGCCTGTTTGACAAGCTACAGTCTGAAGCAGTAATCCTTCCACTGTGAGAAAAAATGTAGCATTTTTGTTGCTACTTAAGTATACATTTAAATTTTGTATCATCCACCGCTCAAAAAGTAAGATCGCAGTGTATCAGAAGTGTATCAGAATTAAGAGTACATGTTGGGTTAAAGTTACAGATGGCCATGCTGGGTTTTTGGTTTTTTCTCTTGCATATTGCCTTTATTCTGATGATTAATTCTGTCATCTTCCCTGTTGTAATCCATTGAAGGTAAAAGTACCGAGCTGCTACCCTGGGTATTCAGGGCAGTGCAAAGAACAGCTGGATGCCTGCAGTGAGTAGTGCAGTGATACTACAGCAATTATTTGCAGGTGTGAAAATAACTCACCCAAGTGGGATCCAGACTGATGCCTATCAACAATGGGCTCTGTAATATCACTTTCATCAACAGTTCAAATCAGAAATGGATTTTAACCTCATTTTAATCTACCTTTCACTCTCTAAATTACCTACAGGTATCCTGATGTACTAATCTGACTTGTATTATGCATAAATATTTTCTAGGTAATGTTCCTTAATAGAATGTTTTATGTGGGCTATTTGTGAGTTATTTGCTGTAACGTTCCTGGCAAATATTTTTGGCCTGGATTGGCCATAGGCTACAGACTTGTCTAAAATTACTTCTCAGAATTGGTCCATCAAGACATTTTCTGATAACTTTGAAAGCATTTCTCTTCCTCTTATAAGAGTATGCATGGAATCCTTCCTACAAAAGATTGATGCAGTTGAAGATGGCACTATTGCAAATGTCTGTGAAAAAAGGAATATGAATGTAGGAGATTGCAAGGGCTTTAAGAGACAGAATACTTTCTTTTTTGTAGGAAAAAAAAGTTACCAGATATTTACTGACATTTTTGGGGAAAGTGTTTCTGCAAGCATTGTTTCTGATAAGTCTAGCAATAAAATTAACTATGTGAGAAGTAATTAACCATTTAATCTCTGTTAGGGGGAAAAGGGAGATGAAGGTCCAAAAGGCCCAGAAGGACCGCCTGGCAAAGGAGCCGTAGGCCAAAAGGTATGACTTAACATGCACGCTGGGGAAATACTGCAGACTTTTATAAGAGTTTGGATTCTGAGCTATATTTTCTTTCATTATATCTTAAGTAGCAATTCTATTTTAACTGGACTTAAAAGGATTTAAGAGAGAGCAATGTGTTCTATAGCCTGAACAAGTGCAGCAAAATCAGACTCTAAACATAGAGCCTAAAGTTAACAGGGCAGCAGAGATTTCCTAAAAATTCAGTAGAGAATTTTCATCAAAGTTCAGAG
Organism: Aphelocoma coerulescens; assembly: GCF_041296385.1. Classification (NCBI taxonomy): domain Eukaryota; kingdom Metazoa; phylum Chordata; class Aves; order Passeriformes; family Corvidae; genus Aphelocoma; species Aphelocoma coerulescens. The sequence continues at coordinate 34,355,647 of NC_091015.1, read as the reverse complement.
GTGACAAATTAGCTCAGTATGTTGATAGGGAGAGAGAAGCTAAGACAAATTAGGAGACTAGTTAGATATCTAAATAGGAAATTAAAAGCCTGGAAAGATGTATTAGTAGGCGGACAACTTTTATCTCCCATTTCATATGGTTTAGGACATTTGGGGCAGCTTCTAGAAATGAGTAGGATTTCAGTTGGAGTGGAGCATCTAAACATCTTTCTAATTATGGGTGTCATTATTGTTGTGGTTTTGGCTATTTGTGTATCTGCAGCTGTGAATGAATCTTTGCTGTGACTGAAAAAAAAAGTTTGTTTTCTTCAGGGTGACCCTGGAGTAAAAGGCTCCAAAGGAGAGATTGGTGATACAGGACCACAAGGCCCAGCTGGACCAAGAGTAAGCTTGTTCTTTCATGGTAACCCTTCTCTTTGTATTTGTTAGAATCTATGGAGTTTATGCAATGTAAAAATTTCTCAAACATCTGATGCTTAAAGACTTAACAAAAGAAAAGCAGAAATATTTCTATTGTCTGTCCTAAATGACACAAAAGTCTCAACAAGGCAAAGAATAGGTAAAAAAATAATTACATACCTTGTATGTAAGCTACATTAAAGTTGTCCAAGTTAATGTAGCCATGAGTATTTTGCAAAATTTTTACTTTGAATCATTAACTTTCTGTTGTAGCATTTTGTAAGTGTTGCTCTGAATAATAAGTAAATTGGAATAATACAAGTGCTCTTGTTATTCCATTGGACAGACACAAAATATTAATTAAAGCTAAAAAAAGTCAAATACACAGTTCAACCAATAGTTATTTAAAATATGAAACTTAGACCAGCTTTCATAAGAACAATAGGCTGGTTTAAGTCTTTTTCACAGTATTGCCTGTTTTACAGGTAGATCTGTATTGCAGATATTTTTGGTTCAGAAAGTCAAACTGTCTGTTTAAGTCTGCATTATACCATTTTGTAACAGGGTGATCCTGGAAAGACAGGACCTGCTGGTGCAACTGGATCATCTATTCAGGGACCTCCTGGACCAAAGGTGACTGTCCGATACGTATTTCCTAGAGACCAGAGATTGCAAATTTCTAGTGTACTTTTTTGTCAAAATTAAAAGAATCTGATTTAAAGAACTTAAAATTCCTTGTTGTAGTAACAAAAATACTGAATTTCAGAAATAAGGACTAAAAAGTATTAAAAATTAACAGAGAGTGTTGGAGGCCAGGCCCTTTAATAGTAAGCTGAACTTGGTACATAGTTATTTCCTCCTGAAGCCATTTGTTTAAAAAAAAAATCCTTATTAGATTTCTGTTTTGGTTTGGTCCCTCCTGTGAAATTAATCAGTTTGAAGTTGTTTTTCTTCCAAATTTGCTATGTTTTTTGCTTCTTAAAATATGGCATTAAACCCCTGCAAGAATATGTTTATGTATAGTTCTAGGGTGCTATATGCTGGGTTTTTTTGGAGCTGAATGTCTGTATGTCACTTCCAAGTGAATAGCTGGCCTGTAGGTACTACTTGAAATGAAATGTTGCATATAACATAGCTAGGGCTACATCCATCTCATCTTCCCTATGGGAAAAATGTACCTGAAATAAGTGGGCCTTGTCCTGCTGAGTAAAATGGGTAGATTCAGCAAAAATAAAGCTAACTTTGAAGGTTTTAAAAATATTTGAAAATTCACTGCTATTTAAATAATAAAACATACTTGCCACTTAAATTAGTCTTGTTATAATATGTCAGGTAACTTCAACTTTAATTGACACTTTTCACCTTTGGTGTTAATTTTTAGAGTGAGGGAATCACTAATGTATATCATATCACTCAGAAATAATTTAAGTGATTTCATCCCCATTTTTCTTCCTCCTTAAAAATATATGTGCACCCCCTTCCTCACCCCCCAAGTACAGGAGAGTATTACACATACAATATACTCATCCATCTGGCAATAGGACATCACAGAGGGATATGATGTGTTTTGGAATTGCTTGTGCATGGAGGAGAAAGAAAGACGAAAATGCAAAATGCTCAGGGTAGACCTGGAGTAAAATTGTAACCACAGAGCAGAAAAAAAGAAGATTGTGAGGTGCTCATATCTCTTATATTGGTTTCAAACTATAATAATGTGACAAACATTGTGTGAGGAGAGTACAGATGATGTGCTAAAAGGCACAACTTGTATGAAGACAGGATTCATTACATCAGTTTCCCTTCTTTGTGTTTTTCTAGTTGCTGTGACATTTTTGAATAGACAAGAAAGGGAGTCAAGATTGTTCATTAGTAAATTCATGCTGAAAAATAGCAACTTTGTAGACTTCCTTGTCTTTTTCACCATGATTTTAGTCTGTTCAGTACAGTTCATATAACTATCATAGCAGATGAGCCATTATCCAAAATCCAATGAAGTCTGTAGAAGTCTTTTGAAATTCTTTACTTAATTTTAGAGCAGGGCTTATATGGGCAGTAACTGATGAAAAAAACCCAAGTATTTGGGGTAATTATAAAATGCAAGTTGATTTTTAGAAAATATACAAAACTTTGTCTCTTCAGCTCCATCATAATTACTTTGTTTAAACAAATATCGACTATGTTTTGGACAGTTGATCAGTAATGTAACAGGGTACACAGGTCTGTTTTCTCTTCTCAGCTGTGGAAAGTACAACGATAACTAGTAATTTTGTTCCTAAAACATCCTGATGTCTGCAGTTGAGAAGACAGACATTATAAATTTGTAATGCAGAGAATGTTTCTCAAAGCTGCAAGTTATGGTCTGAGGTTTTTTTTGGGACATCTCTGAGATGGAAGTGGGTGGTTGCTAGAGGTTTTAACTCCTGGGCAGCCATGGTTGTGTCCATTGGGAGTTTATTTACTTTAAACTACACCACGTTTGGGGACTGGAGTTTTATTTCCCTTAACAATCATTATGCTGTTACTAATGTGGGGACAGTAATATGAGAAAGCTGTTTTTTCTAATATTTCTTCATCAGCTGCTCAGTGGTTTTGAAAGAGCATTTAATTGCATTCCCTAGTGAATGTTTCCTGAAATACTGCATGTCCTTCTCACTGAGAAATTGCAGATGTTTCATGGAACATTTAGATTTTCTTTTTAAGTTCCCTAATGTAAAGTGAAACATCTGTTGCCAAAGTTTAAACACTAGAAGGAGCCAAATTTTGCTCTGTGAAGGGTTACAAAAGGAACGTAAATTCTAAACCTGATTGCTTTCCAGGAAAGCCACTGACAGAGCTATTACCAAAAAGTTGTGCTGTGTAATATTGGTGGAAAACTCAAGTTTCTCTGGGACTTCAGACTATGGAACCTGTGTTTTTGAAGTGCTACGCCCTAGCGTATATAAGCTTTCTAAGCATACTCTGTTCCAGCACTTGTCTTTGAATTTCCTTGCTGTTCTCTATGTGCTCTGACAGAAACAAAGTTATGCAGCCTGCCTGTGGCCAAAAGTAGGCAGGACCCACAGGTGCATCTGGCCTCTCAAAGGGAATTATGATATTCGTCCTTCATTTGAAAACTAAAGCCATCAACTTATTTGTCAAGGTAAAACAAACTCTTTGAAACAGCTGGGGAGAAGTAGAAGTGTAAGAGAGGTCAGAATCAAGGTAGCAAAAGCTTCCTCTAGACATACTGATTTCATGTTACCTAGCTCAAAAATTGTCGCTGTAAGAAAGAACCGAATACATGGGGTTTTTTTGTAAAACTTTGGAAGTTAAAAGTTAATATAGTTAACATAAATTTAAATTTGTTTCTTTTTGGATAGGGGGATCCAGGAGACAAGGGACCACCAGGGGATGTTGGAGCTCCTGGAGATTCAATAATGGGACCAATGGTAGGAGTTCTTAGACAAAAGATGTAAAGTAAATAAGCATGAGACATATACAAAACTTCTGTGAAAATATAGACACCACTTGAATCTTTTCAGGAAAGGAGCTCACCAATTCTTCAACTTTTCCATCATTCCAGGTTATGTCTATTTTTAAAATAAACTTATTTTCTTTGCAAAGAACACAAAATAGTATAAATATTTATACTATTTTGTGTTTGGGTTGAGGATGTACCTCACCCTGCACACTTCCCATAGGAAGTCTTCATTAGGAAGGCAGTTCTTCAAATTCATCTCATGTGGTCCAAATTCATCTCCACTTGTCATTATCTTATGTCATCTTTTATAGCTCTACATGGGCAATATGCTTGTTACTGAGTATAAACTGAGAGGTATTCGTTACCTTAACAGTGGCATTTCAGTATTACCAAGCTTGCACATTCAAAAACGTGAGATCCAAAATATAAAATTTTAAAAATAGATCTTTTGAAATTTCTTATTTGTATATAGGTTACGAAATAGGATTTACTTGGTTATACCCTTTAAAATTTTAACATCAGCACCAGGAATGAAGTACAGTAGTCTGTAGCAGGCTCGCAGTGCTCACTTTTCTAGCCTTTAGTGGGTAAATGGCAAGATCAGCATGCAAGTGACAGACCAGAGATGAAACTGAGGATTCAGTGGTAACAAAGAGCTTGCAGATTTTACAAAAGTGAGAGAGTGAAAAATTCTCTTCTGTAGTACATATGAGTTGACATTAGGCTGCTTGAAGAATAAGGTAAGACCAAGGACCATCCTCTTGCCAGTGGGCAATAGCTTAGAGGATAAGAATATAGATTAATTTACAAAGAATGAAATTTATGGGATTCTATCACTGTTGAACAGTGAATTGAACTTTTCAAGGAATGGTTCTCTCTCTTGTGTTTCTTGAGTAGCGCTAGTAGCTCAGGATGACTGTTAGGTACATAAAGTTATGTCTGCGTTTTCTCCTTGTATAATGCATTACAGTTATCAGCATGGAATTTGGCTGGTGTTTTATCACCAAACTACCAAAACCCTTTATTAAGGTTTTTCCTTGGCTCCTTGAAATTGCCTTTCATTTAGCTAATCAGAATAATAAGGCAGTATTAGAAAACTGTGGCACTCACCTTTCTACAGTTGAAGAGCAAACTGAAAAGCCCAGTCCCTGGAACTGAGCCTATGTCCACTACTGCAAAAACTGAATACATTTCCTTTGCAGCTTTCACCTCTTCCCCTCTAACACACTTTATATCATATTGTACTTCTGTCAGTTGTGGTCTGGGTTGCAACTTTCAGACTTTTGCCTCTTGTGATAAGGGAATAGTTCAGGGAAAGGTACCATTCTTGTGATCTTCTTTCCAGACTGAAACTGGGAACCTTCTTCAGAAACTTTTTTTTTTTTTTTCTTTACCATGTCTGCACATAAAATATTCCACTCAATTCCATTGCTTCACTTTGTGGAAATATAGACAATAGACCCAAATTCAGAAACCCATTAGTTTATGTCTACCTAACACAATGTAGCTCAAAATATAGCCACTTAGTTCAATAGCTTTTGCATGATAGCATTTTAGGAATACCAATAATGATTTACTCCTGGCTCGTCACAATTCTACCAGTACACCTACCAGAGGATGCTGAATAGCACATTGAACCACACCCATTCAGTAGCTTTTATTTCTGATTTTTGAAAACTCTAAATTTCCTTTGTCTGTAATCTAGAATATTGCTTCACTCTATTTTTCTCATAAAAAGAAGTGATGAACATGACTTAATTGTCCAGTCATATCCTTAAACAATTAGATTTTGATTATGACAACTGTTTTATTTTCTTTATAACAACCATGGATACAAGATTTATGTTTCTATGCATTTTCTTTGTTTTGAAAGAGTGTAGAAGCAACTATCTTTATATTACTTCTTTGGAAAACTACTTTAGAACCTGCCCTGGTGTCCGTTTCTCGCGCTTTCACGTGTCGGAGGAAAATAACTTTCAGGGATGGGACTATGCAACTACATGAATTTATTGTTTAAAATAACAAACGCATCAGTCGAGGCGTGAGATTTTACAACACCTCCGAGTAATGGCGACTAGTCACAAGATTTAGGGTTACATCATAATTTATAACTTTCTAATCCAATAGATACTTAAAACGACACTTTGTTTTAGATTAATGACCTATCACCTGTGGCACTTCTCACTGCAATGCAGCTATGTCTTGACCAATAACTTCTCATGTTACGTACACACAGTTGTCTCTCTTATACCATCTAAATTCTTAACTTAAACTATATAAAATCACACTATTATATTTTAAAACCCTTCACCAAAACACCCAGTGTACAATTTTACTTATAATGATAGGAACACAAGTTTGTAATCCTGTTGCTTAAAGTCCACAAATCTTTGTCAATTAAGCCAGACCTAGTCTCTTCCAGGGTTGTAAATCAAAGCCTCCTTTAATTGCAGGAGTTTCTACTCCTCTGTCTCCCACACCCTGGAAAGGCTGGAAAAGCAGATTAATTCATTTAGCAGACTATCTGTGGCATCAGTGGCACTTGTCTTCTTGCTACTGCACTGACTTAGAGCGAGTCACTGTGATTTTCTCTTCCAGACACCACAAAACTGTGGGAAGCAGTAATCACAGAATTGCTCCTGGGACATCTCTTGTGTTAAAAAAGCCCCAACAAAATAATCTGGACTGTTTCTTATATAAGATTTTTCTGTAGCTCTGACCTAAGCAGATTTATAGCATTTATAGCTATGCTATTAATAGGAAACCCAGGCACTTGACAAAATCCCAATTCTCAGGGAAGAGAATGTGTTAACATGTATTTGGTATTTACAGTGGTCTGCTAAGATTAAATGAAAACATCTGTTCGGCTGTTTTTTAGTGTACTGAGATTAGAAGTAAAAACAGATATGAACCTATGATCCATATTTTCCTTTCTTGTTAAATAAAAACGTTATTAAACATTTCTAAACACTTCTCAATTCATCCACACTTTCAGAACTATGGGTCTTAAGAATCAGGAAGAGGTGAAATTGACTTTCCATTATAAAGCTATTTATGATCTAGAAGCACGCTCATTATTAAATTTTTACAGAGGTGGATCAGAATTCCATAATTTGAAATTAGGAGACATGAAGAGACATCTTACAGAGCTGACACAGTTTGGTCAGGGTCTGTGTAAAGTTTCTCAGTGAAACTGTCCCACTGGATTCAAGAATAGATGTGATTCATACAGGAATGACCCACTATACAAAATTTACTTAAGCATAAGGCATGCTTGCATCCCTATCCAAATTTCATCTAAAGCAATTTCAGGGTTTCATCTTAACCAGAACATTGAGTCTACCTTGTCTTTCTACATTTACCTACCTGCTAGCCTAAACCTAGGATGTATATCTTTGGGAGACCCAAAGCATCTCTTCCGTTTTTCTGATAGGACTAAACTGGTTAATAAGAAATGATGATCTGTGTCTGTGGTAGAGACATTCATGGGACAGGAGATTTTGACCCAAAGTCTGTTTTTGTTGTATATCCAACTAGAGTACAAGATGATTTGTTTTCCAGACATGGATATTGTATTCAGACAGACCAGCTGCTGAGGTCTGAGCTGCTAACTGGACTCTCTTCTTGAAGGAGTATATTATTGTAGAAATTTACAGGCACAATGCACAGTGAAACGGCTGTTTTCTGTTCCTTGTAGTTTTGTTTTTCTTATTATTTCCTTTTACTGGAATAGACAGGGAAATATTTGTGTATTTGTATGCAATTATTCTTGAGGATACGTTATACCTGTATACATTAACAAAACTCTGGGAGCTGTTGACAGCACTCTACAACACTCTTCTGTAGAATGTATCACATTTCTTGGTTCTGTGAGACTGAGTGAAGGGTGTGCAGTTCTCTGTGAACAGCCACGATATCCATACTGTGCCTGGGAGGGAGGTGGATGTGTGACCCACACGTATCAATGAGGAGGATTTCCAACAGCCAGTGCTGTCGTGTGAGCATCTACAGTTGAAACCAACAGTGTACCCTGAGAGATGCCTCAAAGCAATATGTTCTCTTTCTTGGTTCTGTGAACAGTCTGTTGCAAGCTCAGTTAATTTTCTCGTAAAATGTCTGGAAAACTCTCACTGGAATGAGGAAAGAGGAAAAGTTTGCTGTTTGCTTCTCTTCTGGCCGTGAAAGGAAGCATTGAGTTTTTGCAGATGCACAAATCTTTAGTGGGAGTCAGTGACAGGGTCAACAGGAGTGATTGTCTCTTGATAAGGAAGTATTTTAGGCTGGTCTTTTTCCTATAACTGGTTGTATTCTTTCTTTTCCTACTTTCCCTTGTAGAATGAAGTTTTGCTTTACTGTATGAGAGAACCAATGTTATTACCTGGAAGTGCAAAATGTGCAACATGTAACTTAAGGCTGGCATATTATATTTCAGTATTCTAAATTCAGTTCTCATTGCTCAAACTTACCCCAAATTCATAAAAGTTTGTTCTTGAAAATAAATAACTTTGTATTGCCTGAATTTAAAGTCAGTGTTCTGAAGGTTTCTCTCTGCAACTACAAATCTAGAAATTAACAATTTCCTAATAAAAATTCTTATTCTTCTAAAATCTTAATTAATTCAATTGAAACCACAATAAAAAAAATCACAGAATTTCCTGAACTTTGTGAACAAATTTCAGGAGCTGGTAACTGCTATTCTATATTAAGCATATTAAATAACTTCCTTATATATTTGTTAATATTCTTTACACTGTGATAGTCCAGGTAGTGGCATGATTTCTGACTTCCTAGTTTGTGCTTAGGGGAACCAAGGACCACCTGGACTACCTGGATCCCGTGGAGCAAAAGGTGACAAAGGTGGCAAAGGTGAAGCTGTAAGTACAAATTTAATTTAACGTACTTTGTGTTCAACAAAAAAAACCCAACAAAACAAAAACTACTATGTGATAACTCAATATTTAGTTGCTTAGACTTAGTTACTTAACTAAGTGCAGTTAATCATCCTTTAGCTAATTCAAATCTTTCATGGATCTTTTGAAGTCCTTTCCTGTCCTAGATACAGCACCAGTTGTACAAGCAGTTGAAACTGGATATAAATGGTTCTCATTTCCTTGCCATGAGCGGGATACCATGTAATTCCATAAAAATTGTTATGACTGCTCATACCTGTTTAAATATAATCACTGCTTTGAATTATTTTTCCTCCTTCCCTTTTCTTTACTCTTCTCTGATCAAGATTTCTAGTACCACCTGCTTGACCAAATTTTGCAGTTTCAATTCCTTGAATTTTCAGCTGTTTTTCATACTTGTTCATACTGTTAAATCCTCTTATTTGAAGATTTTCCACCTCTTGATTTTCTGATGGTTGGTTTTAGAGGGAATTAATGCCTGAGTGTCCCAGCTGGCACATTCCGTTACAAGGACATATCGTCCTAAATTTCAGTCACCCAAAGCCACACAGACATGTTTGACCAGCCTCTCTCTTTTCCACTAGAAAGTGGAAATACTGATGCCATCCTTCAACCACCACATGTCAAACTTCCACTAGCACTATTTTCTTTATGTGTCTAATCCAGCTTTATTTCAAACTACAACCCTGCAAGCACTCCCAAATGCACTGAGGTGGGGGACCTGAGTACTTCCAAATTCCTACTCAGCTCCAATTTCCTATCATTCAAACTGATGCTGAGAAGATCCTTTGGGATGAGAATTAGTTCATAAGGCATTCACTCCAGGTTCCTGGTGTAATGTTGTGTACCTGACACATTTCACATCATGTAACGTGCAAAGGTTCTGTTGTGCTGTCACGGGGTTAACATCTTTCCCCTGCCATTCCATGCCCATGAGCTGGAAAGACCAACTTAATAAACCACTGTCAGACATGGACAAGATTTATATGGCTAAGTAGGTAGCAGGATGGGTCAAAGCCATCTGCCCTATGAATGCTGAAAGGGAGCCTGGGAATGCCTCCAACAGTATGAAAAGCAGCTGAAGGGGCAGATGAATTGAGCGGGGAGTTCAGGAGAACAGACTACCAAACACAAATACATGTTAGGGTTACCTAACCCCCAAATTTAGATGGGATTGCTCTGGTATTTCAGTTGTCTAATGCTTGCAGCATATGAATCATGGAGCAATGTCTGCTTTCTGCTTTCTCTGAGCTGAGAACAATGTTCTTAAGTCAAGAGCTGTACTTTTTCCACCAATCTGAGTCTTTTTAGGCTTCCACCTGGGACTGAGGATGGCTGTTGCTCAGTAAACATCAGAAATGTGAAGAAATTATTTTCTTTGTTGAAGAACACAAGTACCTCAGGACAACTACTGACGTTTTATTCCTCTGCTGTACCAGGGACCTCCAGGACCAGCAGGCCCTGAAGGACCAGCAGGCCCAAGAGGCATGGGAGATGCTGGACAAAAGGTACTTGTCCAATGGTAGACCAATGCATCTGACTTGTAAACAAGGTAGACAGACATCCTCTGAAAAATGCATTAGATAAGAATGACAAATATATGACAAAATTCTTTTGTCCCACTTTTCATTTCTGTTAGAAGAAAAGCTTGCGAGAGACTTTTGTGATGTGGTAGAAACTAGTTCTTGCTTTATCCTCAGACTTGATGCAGATCTGCAGGTTTTCCATACATCCAAAGACCCGGGATGTTTCTAGATGCTGGTGTGTTCCCATGTGGAAGTCAGAATCCAACACAAGCACAGTACTGCCTAATAATTATGCCCTTCCTTTCTTGGCAGAAGTATGAGGGATGCGGCCAAACAATGAGTTAGGGGTTACATGGAACTACTGAGATATCTTTTAAGTTCTCTTTTAAGAGAAGACTATAAACCTTTATCTAAAATTAGTATTTATTTAGAGGCAAAACTCACAAAAACCCTCAAACAAGCGAAAAACTGATAAAGGGATTAGAAATACAACACTGAAACACTTCCAAGGTTTTTCATAAAACACAGAATAGTTAAGTCTTATGAAACTATAAGCAGTATGTAACTCACCTAAAACGTCACATTGTCATTTTTATGTTATTAAAAGTCAGAAAAATAGACTTAAGACTAAAATCAAACAACAAATTTCTTTAAAATATCCCAGAGTGGTTTTACTAATTATTTCCTCATTGCATATGTGAAATGAGAAACAGGCAGCCTGTTGCAGGACAAAGCAAAAGAAATATTGCCCAAATAAGGATTTTCCCAAACAGAAAGAACTTTCAACTGCAGTTCCCTGAACAGCAGAATTACATTTATATAAACTACAATAACCTCTCAAAAAAATCCACAATAAAGGAAAAATTGAAAGACATTCATTCTTAGAATGTTTTGATTTTAGAATTACCACAGAATGGTCCCAATGTCACTGGGATCTGGGAAACCTGGTTTTGTGCAACTATTCTGAATTACTGCCTATCAATACAAGGCATTTCACTCCAAGTAATGCAAGAACTAGAAGTAATTTCAATTATGTTATTCAATATAAATTTTAAAAAATGCATATGGCTAAACTAATTAGATTTTTCTGTATGAGATTGTATCTTTCCAAATAGAAATACCAAGCTTGATATAATGTAGTCTTATAATACATGTTTCTTGATACTACAGAAAAACATTAAAATACTAGAATCTTGTATGAAATTATCAAGGTAGATATTGATAAAGATTTGACTTACGACTACAGGATGTCTAGGGGTATCATTATGTCTGAATTCTTCCTTGCTTCCTAATCCATAATTCTGGAAAGTAGTGTTTCCTAATGAAAAGGAATTAGAAAGTCACATTATCAAAAACTCCACATGGGAGTTTTAGGCTGGACTGGAGGTGTGCTGTTGATGTGATTCTTCTAGCACTTTCTGTGCTTAGGTTTTCAGACCAAAGAGGGTTTGAGTGATCCCACAAGCCAGGAAATGGATTTCCTTCAGATGAAGCCAAACTAGGTGATGTGATCTGCAGGGGTTCTTAATGTTCTTCTACCCTGAGTGGGGGTCAGTCCATGGGAGCAGACTGGGCAGGTCTCCTCACATGGTGCAGGTGTAGCCACCAGGCTGCAAATTCGCTGCTGTTGTGCCTGCAGCTCTGTGTGTTGATGAACACATAGCACTAGGAGCTGCCTATCAACAGCTTCATACTCATAATAACCATGGATAGATTCATGGTATAGGTTCGGAATGCACTGTATTCATGGGCTGGGAAGTGGCCTCTTGTTCTAGGAGGAGCTGTATTACACGGAACCCTGCAGAGTAACACAACACAATTAGGGCAAATCATGCTCACACCAAATTTTGTATGAAAAGTTTTCATGGATCTACAGGTTTTATTTGTGTTACAGTGTGATATTGCCTACCAAACCTGCCTGCTCAGAGTAATGCTTATCTAACACTCTGTCAGGATAATAAAAAATTCAAGTGTTAAAAACATCTGGTAAAATACTTAATTTGTATTTTTTACTTTAAAATAGGTAGGTTTCTTTTTGATGATGTCCCTAGATTGGTGTGTTAGCCATGTTGAGTGAAGTGTGTGTTGTTCTGTGCAGAGTGAGCAGCTGTAGCTTTTGCAGCATATGAGTGGGGCACCAAAGCAAGCATTATCTAATGAGACATAACATCTCTGATTTACTTCTGTTTATTCACACCAGACATAGTATAGAGTGCATTGGAAAAAAAGGAACTAAATATATAAGCATCTCTTCTCATTCCCTGATTCTTTGCTTCTGTTTGTCCATACTACATTCTGATTTTTTAATCTTTGCATAACATCTTGGTAGCAAAGGTGCAACAAGGAAAAAGAATTCATTTGAATTGCAAGAATTCCCCCAGAACTTAGTTCATAAAATGGAAAATATTCTGGCTTTTTCCAATGAAATGTAAATGCATTGTCTACCTCTTACACCTACCACAAAAAAAAAAAAAAAAAAGAAGGTAAGAACAGTGACAATCTCTGCAAATAAAAAAAGAACATTTATTTGATTAAAGAGGCTCATAAATTTGCATACTAGTTAATTTGAAATTCCTTTGAGGATCATTATATAGGAATGTTCCATTCATCTGAATCAAAGCTCTGTTCTCTCTGCTTTCAGAAATGGCTCACATATGTGCACACTGCTAGACAGGAATTTTACGTATCAGAGGTCAAATTCACACGAAAACAAAACTGGAACATGTGGCATGCATTCAGTCATGGCAGAACTCTGTTTTCTGTAGCATTAAAACAGAAGCACATAATGTCAGAATATAATAAAAATTTGATTTAAAAGCACTGTCGCCAACTAGGAGATGAGTTACAGACATTCAAGAGCAAGATCCCAGCACTAGAAATAAAGCAAGTAACTGGATAGCAGAAAGATTATTAAAATCCTTAGCACAGTCCCTAGTGCACGAACATTTGAGCTGGATCCAGTTGCAATATGAACAACTTTTGCAGCTTGGGCCTTGCCTATTTGAACTAAAATGTGGAAAGCAGAGATGTAATATCTTTTTTTTTTTAATATGTTGTTCTTACAAATACTGTTATATCCATTAGCTCTCACTAAAGAGAGTATTGCAGTGTCTGCTGCATGTTTCAGTATCAAATACATATGCTTCACAGTAAATGACTTATATATATTGGGAAATCCAATATTTGCTTTTTAGTTGACCATTAGGTCATTTAATGTTTTTTTTCTTTAATAAAAGGTACAGAATAGACATTGGACTCCCACACGTTACAGTATCTTGACTCAGCTCTTTATTTCTTTCTTCAGTGGTGTTTCTCTAGTTCAATGTTTTGCTGATGGTGACAAGCTTGTCTACAAGCACAATACAGGAAATAAATTAGACCTCATCAAAGAACAGTATTAATCATTTTTGAACTGAATTCCCTGAAGGACAGTTTAATATGACACCTTAGAAAAAGGAACTGCTCCACTTCACAACTCATAAAGCAAAATAAAAGTCTTTTTCTTTAAGCCAAGAAATACAGAAGCTGTGAGGATTACTATAAAGCTCTACAAAAGAGCTTTTCAATGAGACATCTGGTATTAACTAAGCATGTGAGGCTAAAATTCAATCCTTCACCTGCAATGACCCTGTGGAAGACTGTGTTACCCACGGGAGGAAGAGGCAGATGACTTCAGGTCACACTTTAGGCTCTTTCTGGTCAGGGCTGGTCTAAGAGCAGGTTGTGGGTATACTGGATACTGAGCCATAAAGAATCATTTAGGTTTGATAACCTCCCATTCAATTTCCATCAGAGCAGCTCACAGGCTGTTTCACAGGCCACAGCATCCCAGGATCTCCTACAAAATACATTTTAATGCAATATCTGTATCTCTTAGCTCTGGCATCTCTGGCAGATTTCAGAGGGAGGCTTGGGCAGGGAAAGCTTTGGCTGCTCTGCACAACTTCTGTTCATGAAGAGTTGTCCTACAAACAGTTTAAGATTGTATTATGGTTGTGGGGACATTGAGGACAAATAAATATTCCTTTGATAATAGATGGTACTAGATAGGAAGATGGCCAATGCCTTGGCTCTTTGCATTGCAAGCAAGATCTGATATAAAAGCTTTAGGTCATCTGAGGGAAAAATTTCCTCCTGACTGAACATGGCACTTAATTTAACCCAATCACCTTGACACAGCAATTTGAAGCTAAGAGCATCCAAGTACCATGCCTATGTCCTGCTCAAACTGGCCAGTCTCCAGTGCTTTGGATGAAACAGGAAATGAAATTCAAGAGCTAAATATTACATCAGGAAGGAGAGCATTGTAAGCTTGGTCTAAGCCATAGCCTTTGGGATTAGGTTCCCACCTCTCCAAATCCCTCAAGCCTGAGCGTAGTTTGGGCCCTAGTACCTCTGCATAACTAGCACGTATGTTGGGACTTAGCATGAGGGTATCATGGCCATGGATAAAAAACACAGATTGCGGTGATGTCCTGCTAGAGACTGAACCTTGGGAATTTCACCTAAAAGTAGTCACTATAACGATTACACACATTCCTCCCAGAGTGTAAAGAAAATCTGTAGAATATTCTGTTTGCTTTTTCCTTTTTAACCTGTTGGATATGTTGTTTCATTTCACCCACCACAACTCAAGTGACATCTGTGATTTACAATTTATACTTTCACCTCTCTTCTAGAACGAATGCTCCCTCTGCAGGCACAGCCCTTTCTGCAGCTTTTCCAATTGTAAAAATAAGTACAATTAAGAATTTTTATAATGATTTCTTTTTAATTTTGTCAAGAAATACAATTTCTTCTGCTCTGTTATTAATATATGGTATGATCAATAGCAACTCAGTGCATTTTTTTATTTTGCATTTGCCTACACAGGAATAGGTTTAAGGATATCAAGCTAAACCCAGTTCAGAATACTCTGCATCTCTAACTTATCGATTATAGACTTCTTTTTTTTTTTTCAAGGAATGGATGGGAGTTTTCAAGTAATCTTGCGCTGAATGTGTGCCTATTCCCTCATTTGTACAATCACAATCTGAGGAAAACAAATCTGTGCATTCCTCCTATCACTAATGTCCCCTGTCCCCCCATCTCCTTCACTGGGTTTGTCTGCAGCACGAGGGCCAGCACCAGGCTCTCTGTTACACTCATTTTCCCCTGACCAGACAGCTGCTGCCTTTTCTCTGCCTGGTTGTTAAGGGGTGAGTCCTCTCTGGGTTTTCTTTGTTCTTCAGTAAAAGCATAAATTGAATGTCTCTCAATTACCCAACCTCCAACTACCACCAAATATGCTGAAAATTAATATGGTCAAGGCCCGTACATTTCTGATGAATTTGGCTGAAATCAACAGATGACTTCCAAATGTACTGGAAGAAAAAACCAGAATCAACACACACAAGCAGAAGCACAGGCAGAGTATCACTTAATTTCCTTCAGAAATCAAGCTAAATGTATGTACATTAAGGTTTTTTAAAAAACGGCTATTCTCTTTATTCTCCTATATTGATGCTATTGAAATTCATTTCATTTTCATAAACGCCTAGATTTGGCAGTTCTGGAAATTAAATGTCTCTTGTGTCAGAACAAGCACAGTATCAGTAAAAGGTGATGATCATGGTGCCACTAGTAAGCTCCCTCTCCATCCTGGTAAGCCCCTGCAAAATATGATGGGAAAATGGTGGTGTTTCCAAATGGGTTCCTTTTTTTTTTTTTTTTTTTTTTTTTTTTTTGGTAGCTCATAAGCCTGCAAAGTAGAGCCCTAACTCTGCTGGTGATTTTGATCACATGGACCTTTGCTTGGGAAATAAAGTTCTGCACCTAGACCTTAAATGATGCGGGTGCCTGTATTTTGGGCTCTTTTTTTTTATATACCTATCTATAAAGCAGCTATTTATTTATGTAGCATTTGTTTGGCTTGTTTTTTAAACTCAGTAGTTTGACTGCTTCATAAGTGGAGGAAGGATGTAACATTTACTAGGTGATGACTGACATTTCTGTGACTATTTTCAGGGAGACATGGGATATCCAGGCCCTCCTGGGCCCCCGGGGGCAAGAGGATTGGGAATCATGGGTCCCAAGGTTGGTATGATGCCATGTTCAAGTTTTTGGGCTCTTTTGTGGTGCTGGCTGCCAGACTCTGATCTCTCAGACACCAAGCAATCTTCATCAGTTATTGATTTACACTGGTGCAACTTCAGGATAAATCAAGCATATAAACATGGTCACTAACCATACACTTCTACCAACTGGATTAAGAAGAATACTAATGGGATGAAAACTGCATTTGCAGCCAGACTTTATGAGGTTACATCTGGAGATTGAACAGAGCTATCAGGATGGTAAATTAAATGAAATATTTCTTCTGGTTGTATCTATCCTGTTTACAAGATATTCTTTTGTGCTGGAAGATACATTAATTGTGAATTTTATGTTTGCAATTTTTGCTCAATCAGATTAAATCCAATTAATTTCGTTAGTAAAACCATTAGGAAAGAAATACAAAAACAAAAAGTTAATTCTATAAGCAACCAGTGTGCAATGTGGGCAATTTTTTCTCCCTGCACTGAAGTGATTTGTAATGTAAAAAAGACATACGGATAAGAAAAGGCATTCAGTACTTGCCTGGATTTCTTTATTACAGGTTTATCCATCAATTATTTTTACAGAGGCAATGAGGACAAACATTGTGTATATTTCTCCACTTCTGTTTCATTTAAACATAGGCACACCTTTGTAACTTTTTGCATAAGAGCAGAGAGTACAGAACCCTCCACTACCATTTTGTATAAACTAACATCTGAATGAAGAAGCATTGCTATCACCAACTCCAGGTATGCAATAAGCAAAGAGTGTGAATACCTTTTCAGGATGTGTCTGATTTTACCTTGCTTTCTGAAAGCTGCAGCAATTTCAGTACCTTAGTAAATCATACTGACATAGCCTGTTTCAAGTTTGGACTGTCAAAATCCTACAAATGTGTGACCCTATGTGCTTTTTGCACAAAGCCTTTGAGACTGAAAAATATGTTATCTGTGGAGAAACTGTATTTTGTTTTCAAGGGTGAGGACATGTATGTAGTCCCTCTCCTATGAGGAAAGGCTGAGACAGCTGGGATTGTTCAGCCTGGCACAGAGAAGGCTTCATGGTTGAGATGACCTACCCTTTTTCAGTGTGTAAAGACCAGCAGTCCTTGGTTATTATCAACAATTCTTGTCTGTTATTACCACCAATCCTTGGCTGGCTCCACAGCCATAGATGTTTGAGACATACAATTACCTGCTTACCTTCTGGGAATCGAGAGCTGAAAGGGCTCTCACCTTGGACTGCTGTTTATAGGGTTGCAAGAGAGTAGACTTTAGTCATAGTGATTTTCCATCCTGGCCACAATTTGAGTCTGTAACTTTCTTTGAAGGTTCAGTAACAAAAATATTCCACTTGGGTTGTTATTCAGTCAAGAAAGATAAAGTTTCCAAGCCTGTTTGTTAAAAAACAGGAGGTCATTAGATGCCTGTTAGTTCCTGGGAACAGACAGTGTTTCTGATAAGCTCAGGAGGGGCTTAGTCCAAGTGCAGTTCGTCAAGGCTGAGGTCTAATAAGCATTTCTTACATCCTAGTGCAGGGAGAGGCACTGCCACAATCCACACTGGAACTAAAGTTAACTTCTTTGGGCCTGTACAGGAGTCACTTAATTGCAGCCTTCCAGTACCAGAAGGGAGCCTGCAAGAAAGACAGAGATGGACTAGGCATGTAGTGACAGGACAGGGGGGAATGGCTTCACACTAAAAGAGGGTGGGTTTAGATTCAATATTAGGAAGAAATTCTTTAGTGTGAGGGTGGTGAGGCACTGGAACAGTTGCCCAGAGGAGCTGTGGATGCCCCAACCTGAACCTGACAAAAACTTTTATGAAGCTTGATCAAATTTTGAAAACTTTGTCAACTAAAAATAAAGAAAAAAAAGAAAAAGGAAAATCAATAATTTAGTTTTGATGTAATCAAAAGGATATACCTCACTTTGTCACTTTGAAATATTAGATTAGCCTGCCTGCAAAGCACAAGGGCTCTACCTGATTTTGACTGTATTGATACAAATCAGCATGTGCTTCTTTGGGTTTACTCTATTCCCCTCCCACTTACGATTTTCTGAATGACTGATGCTCCTAGAGACTATGGCACCACAGGGGCTTGGCATATGACCATGGTGCCCAAGAACTAACATGCCTGTCAGATTTACTTACACTAGGTTTTATTGCTCTGGTCCTTTGTGCCTCTGCTGTTGTGCCTCCCTTTGGTGGAGTGATTGCACAAAGCTGTTCTGTAAACAGGGTTTCTGTTGTCTTCTGTGTGGGGAAAAATGAGGAAAATATCACACTGTGTTATGAGTAAATTTTATTCTGTAATTATTTCCAGATTAATTGTTCCTTTGCTTTCCTAAGAATTTGCCAAGGATAATTACCACAGCGAGAAAGTGTAAACCAACGAAGAATCAGAACTAGAGTCTTTGACATGGTTTTACTTTTTTGCTTGCAGCAATTTTGGGATTATTTCCATAGTGTTACCACGAGTTTACCTCCTGATCCTTCTTTTTTTGCCTCACTGACTGTTATAGGGTATTATGGGACGTAAAGGCTTCCCTGGCCCACCTGGCCTCCCTGGCACCAGCATACAAGGAGACAAGGTAATCCGGGTTAATGCCATATCTGTTCAGTTTCTTCTAAAACTGTTTCTTAAAGAGACTGCCTTTTTTCTGTCTTTGCTACCAAATCAGTGAACTCCTGCAAATAATAATTTTACACTTAAGTTTCTTATTCAAAAGCTATGCAATATTTACTTTGTTTGCTGTGTTATCAGTATTGTTTGCATCCAATTGCTCTTCTATTGTTCTTGTCATTAAAAATATATTTAACCTGGAGAAAAAAGGCTTGTCTCTGCCACATCTTATTGATTTACTTAGATCTGTGGTTTTCTCTGGGTAGCACTTGTAAGAGGCAGTAACGGGGATCCACTGTGGCAAAATAAGTTAAACAAAATGATGGATATAAATTAAATTAGTCAGTCTCCCATATACTCTTAATTGAGTTTTTACTCACCCAATTCCAGCCACAACTTCTCTCCTTAAAAGGAGAAACACAAACAAGACAACATATTCTGAGCATTCAGTTGTTAAATTGCTTTGTCATAAATGTGTGGAAAAATTATTAAAACTGGAGGCTCCAGTGGAGAACAGCCCAAGTTTTTCCTGTTTTCCTTAAATCAGTGTGCTTAAAATAGAGAATATGATTGAATATTTCTCTGGATCAAGAGTATTGTGCTCAGGTCTCCAGCTCTAAGTGGTCAACCACCGGTGGTTCAGTAAAAGGAGCAATGTTCTAGTTGGGTTAGAAAAGGTGCCTCCCTATACTGTGATTTTGGCTCTAGATACTAAAGCCATCAGGGAATTCACTGGCAAACAGGTCTTCCTTGGAAAACAGTGTCATTCTGAAGCAAACAAACAAACAGATTGTGAAAATGTATGTTGTTTGCAATATGATTCAGAGGAGAATCTTTCTTTGGTTCACTGTGGAATTACTTCATACAAGCTTTACCAGAAAAGCACAGATTTCTTTGGAATTTATTTTATTCAAGACTTACTTTGATTACATCTTCAATGTCTTCCATTTTTATATTTGTGTTCCATCATTTCTGTTTCTATTCTGTAGAGGGCTCTTCCCTTTTTTTTCACTGTGAGGTGTTTCATAGCATAAAAACATACTTTCTTATGTTCTTTCTTTTTCCCTTATTATAGAACTCCCTTTTATGAGTTCTGATTTATCTTGTTTCCAGACTTTCTTAGACAGAGATCTCGACATGGTTAAGAGTCACGACTGTCTAGACCTTTGTTCTGATCTGTTTGCAATTTGGCTCTGTATTAATTGTTATCAGTAATCACAAAGCTAATACATATTGTAATGTGAGGACATAAAAACCTCCTTACTTTCTTTTCTCTTCTTCCTTTGTTTGCTGAATCTCCACAGGCTCTTTGCTGCATTCTTGTGAAAATCAGAAATTTTTTTCCCATTTCTGTATTGCTTTATGGTATAGGAAAACTCTTTCCTTTCTGCCTTTAATAACAATTTCTGTTGTGTTTCCAGAATCTAATATTTGTGTTATATCTTTGTTAATTCTATGGGTATGCAAGGTTAATTATAAAAGCACAATTACCATTCTGAACAAAAATGTTTCAGCAATCAAATGCATCTGATGATACATTAAAAAATATACAGATGACACAATATTATTCTGTTCCTGTGAGAAGGTAAGGGTTACCCAGAATATGCTCAGTGTGCACATATAGACCTCTTTCTCTCTCTCTCTCTCTCTCTCCCCTTGTTTCTCTCTATATATATTTAGATATGCACAGATGTATGTCTGGATGTTATGTTGGCACTGCTATGAAAAAATATCTAAAGCATGTTTTACAAGTGTAGAGAACTCAGTGTCATTATGGAAGCTTTCCAGTGGAAGAAGAGGGTTCACTGACACACTGTCAAACAAAGATATGTTTCTAATGCAAGGATGTGGAATTTAGGGATGTTGGAAAGTAGTGTGTCCTGGTTATGAAATGTCTTTGGGCTTGAAAACAAAACTGTAATGATATGGTGGGTCAAACTCAGCTTCTATTGTTTTTGTAGCAGTCCATGAGTTGTGTAGGTACCATCAGTCTTGCAATTTCTAATTTCTTCCCTTACCAATTGCTTTTTAAAATTATGATTATTTTTATATAATTCTTAGGAGCAGCTTATTTCTGAGCCACTTTTGCAACTGTCTTGCTCTGGTAGCACCGGTTTTCTCCACACACTAATGCTTGTTATCTTCTGTCTATTTCGTCGTTCTATCTCTTCTCATGTCAAACTTCATTCTTTTTGGCCACTCTTCATCAGATTAAAGCTACTCTACTCCTGCATTTGAGCTACCAATATTACTCCAAATATTTTTTTATATATGGAGAAAGATCTTGGTCTGCATATGGTAAGAATGGAATGCCAAAAATGAGTTGGTTTTCAAGTTATTTTATGTTGATAGTTATGTTCACAGATCTTCTTTTTTTATACTTGATTCATTTTCAAAACCACAGTCTAGACATTCTCAGGTCTGCACTCAGTTCATTTTGGTAATACTGGTGGTCAAGTTTGATTTTAATTATGTACATGGATTGAACTGTCAAAGCCATAAATATTTTTAAATTAATACAGCATACTTCTTGGGTTTTACTAAATGTACTGTTATGGAATCCATGATAAAACCTTCTAATGTTGATTGATACTTGTTGCACAAGTAGAGGAAGTAGGATTTGGTTCCACAGTTGATGTTTTAAAGGATGAAACTCACATGCATGCTTGAGAGAAATGTCAGCTGTATGGGTATGAATTTACTTAGAACAGTAGGTCTCATTCAGTTTTCATTGCCTGAACACCATCCTAACAGTGTCAAATGGGCAGCAACAAATGGCAGTAATAAATCTAGTTTTGTTTGGTCTGACATGTATTACTAGTGAATGACCACTGGAATACACAGCATATCCCGATTTTGGTTCACATGCGTGTGCTCTGCAGACCTGCAGAGGTGTTAACCAAGAAGCTGTGTGATGACCCAGGGGGGAGGGATGGTCCATCCCAGTGCCGAACAGCAAGCCTTGGAACAAACTGGCACACTATTTCACTGTGTTTAAAAGCCATTTGCATTAATACCTAAATGAGGACCCCGAGAAGCACAATCCTGCTGAAAAGCAACTTAAAGGAAATTAGATTAAATAGTCACTGTGAGCTCCTATGACAGAAATAAATAAATTGTGCATCCCATCACCTTAGGAGTATTTCCTATTCACAGGAAATCCCCCTAGTGGATCAGCTATGTAATTTGATACATCCACTGTTTTCCAGTCTCCAGCATTTACATCATAGTGTCTGACTTGCTGCTGCTGTAAGAAACTGGGGAGAGGGGAAGTTCTGCTTACAAAGGCAAGAGGCTACTGGTTAGCAGGTCAGGGATAGGTAGCCCTGATGGCAAGCAGAGCTTTTAATTCCCCAAGTCAGGGCTAGTAGATCAAGAGGCACCCACAGGGCAAGGCTATGAAAGCAGTGCTCCAGTGGAGATGTGAACAGTGGTGTGCCTTGGATATCTTTCCTAGCACAGGGCAAGACCACAATGCACCCATGTGCAAACAGAAGCCGTCATCTCAGCAGGATCTCAGTCAGATCTGGAATTCGGACAGGGAAAACCATCCATGGACATGCAGTACACTGCCTTTGAGGAGCTGCATCTCATTGCCTAACTCCTGGTGAATTCCCAGCTCAGGGGAGCCAGGAGCCCTTAGTACAAGGAAGAGAAGGTTGGCTTAGCTGTGCGCTGTGCAGCTGTTTCTCTGCCTGCAGAAATCCATAAGCCCCTATCCAGCACAGCAGGGATAGTCAGTGATCAGTCCTGCTGCACTGGTGCACATTAGGTGAAGGCTGGATAAACTTGGAAACATTTTTGTGTTTCTCTGTCCATTATGAGCAGTATCACCCCTTTAGACCCATTTGTGAGCAGCAATACAAGAATTAGTAAAAGATGCTTCAGAGGGACAAGTGAGAGCTCTTGACTGAAAAGTAGAACAGACTAACCCTGTACTTGCACCTCATAGTTAGGTTTGATACAGGTGGTAACTGCTCCTGATCTCACTGACATTCTCTGGAGCTGGTTTTGATATCGGCACCAAGCACTGCTGTTAAGTGAATTATTTATGTTATGTGAATTATGGTGAAGCATTTATGTACCAGGAAATATAATCAGTTCTAGCTGTGTTTAAAATGCATACAGCAGCTGATCTGTAAAAAACATTTGTGTTACCCTATTAAATAAAGCAAGAAAGTTTCTGGAATCCAGAAGCTATGAAGAATTTTCTGCATGTATATAACAGCTGTGTTTTACAACATTGTGTGCCCACACTGCTAGTATGGACATGCTTCTAAAGTCAAAGTACATGCAGCAGGGCATGTGTAGCAATCCTTATAAACAGTTTTGAGCTTTGTAACTGGACTGATACTCTCTTTTGAATTATCAGCAGAAAAATGCTCTGCTTTCCACACTGTGAAGGGTAGAGATGTCTTCTTATTTACTTAAGATCAGAAAAACTAAGTTTACCCTAGAGAGATCATGAATGTGTGTTTTTAGAGAAAATTTGGTTTGGACCTCATTTTACTGCTTGTAGACAGGATGAATAAGTATCTGAGCCTCTAAGAGGTTACTTTTGTCTTTCATCTCTTTCAGTGGAATGACAAATTTAATTAATCAGGAATTAATAAGGTTCTCATGTATGTTCTGAATCATAGCCAATTGCTTATTTCTCCAGCCTTAGACCAGTTTTGTGTGCTTCATCCCTGCTTTCTCTATGATGCAGAGTGTTCTAAAGTGAATAGAGAACAGCATAGATTTTACATTAATTTTCAGTTAAACTTAAGTTTCATATTCTGCTCAGGGAGAAAAAGGAAGTAAAGGTTCTCCTGGACCAAAAGGATCAATAGGACCTGGCCTTCCTGGACAAAAGGTAAATCCTAAGTTTGAAGTAAGGAGAAAAAAAAAGGGGTTTTCTTCCTTTATTGGTTATTTGGTGTGACAGGTCTTTGAAGAGAAACAGAAGACAAAGACATTACCTTGTTTAGCTAGCAAGGTAGGTACCTACTATTCATTGTCAGCTTTGAAGTCTGTGAAAATCCTGATGGTCATTAAGGACCAGATTACAAAGTAGGATCTAGAATGAGCTCATACCTGTTAGCAGGAGAATAATTCTGTTATTAAAATTATGTATTCAGTTATTTTTTATGTTTTTGGGGTATTACAAAATGTCCTTTTATTTGCCAGTCTCCGACAAAAAAAGGAATCGCTTTAGAATTAATATCATTTAAGGGCTTTGTTTTATTTGACTTGTTTTTTTCTGCAATGGTTGAAGGCCAAGCTTGAATCTTTCCTTACTGAATAACTTCCTGGTTTTTATAAAAGTTGTGATAATTTCCTACACTTAACTATTCACATCTAACAGCTTGGGAGCTTTTATGTGAATATCAAGCTCTTTCACACAGATTCAAATTTCTGCCTCCTAGTTACGTTTTCACTCACATTCCAAATGCCACATACTATAATAATAGCTGCAATATTTTCACTGATCTTCATATTCATCTTGTATATTGGCTAATCTTTGTGACCCAATGTAAATCTCTCCAAGTGACTTTTCTCCAAGCAAACTTTTGTGTTTGCTATTAATATAGCAGTCTTGTCACACATGAAAAGGAATGGTTTAGTTCAGCAGGAATTTTGTATATGAACCAAAAAGATCAGGTTTTAGTATATTTAAGGGTAAGAAAGTAGCACCACCACCACAGTCAGCAAATCATATTTGCTTTCCCATTATTATTAATGCTGACATTAACTTTGATGATGTTCGATTCAATTCATTGACAGGTAATGGAAAGTAATATCCTTTGCTGGATGCTATGATTTTGTAAAATATAATAAGAGCTGTCTTCCAAGACCTTACTTAGTTGAAACTGGTTTTCTTAATGCTGTGGAGAAGCTGTGTACAATTTCCAGATTTACACCGGTTTGAATAAGATCAGAATCAGACTGAGAGTCAAAAGGGTTCTTTAAAACTGGCAACAAACTGGTAACCACAGTGAAGGCTGTAACACAGGAGGTACCTGTGTGATTCCACTGGCTGGATAATAATGAGGAATGATATCAAAATAGACAGTAATCTAGACAAATTCATAAGCTTTAAAATTTCAAGTGAAATGTAAGCTGGTTAGTAATTTCCAGAGAGAAGTAAAAAAACTGTCCTGTACAATCTTCTTCTTTAAAAAAATGTCTAATTTAGAACCTGAATCTTATTTACAATATATTTTATACCTGCATTGTATGAAAACTGTCTCATAATGTTGAAACCTCTCACTTTTTGGAAATCAAAAAGTCTAGTCAGTTGAGGGGAAAAGTGCAGAATTGCTTCTAAATGTGAAACATTGTATTTTCCAATGGATATAACAGTCCAAGCCTGCCTCTTCGTTTGTCCTTTGAAAGCTCACAGGTTTTCATTTGGCTTTTATGCAGAGCTGGTGTGAGTTTCAGCACAGTGGCTGATCTGAGGCAATTATATCTCTCCATAAGTCTAAATTAGCATAGGTCCAGTATAAACATGGTTTTAGAGTTCAAGAAAATCAAAGACCAGTAAATATTATAGATTCTTGGCATTTGCATATAGATGTCTTTACTCCCCCTCAAGAACTAAGGTAAGTTTTCATAGAAATTTCTCAAAGATGCTTTTACTGCCCATTTTGCTTTCTCTGAGAGCCTGCTTTCAGATATTCTCCTTATAATACATACAAGATAAACCATTAATAAAAAGAAAAAACAACAAAACAAGCCAGAAAAATTTATCTTTAAAGCTCATGGAACCTTCCAGCTCTGATAATCAACGAAACTGGAGCTATGACTATATTTAATACAGTTGTTTTAAATTAGGGAGACTATGGAGATAAAGGTGATCCAGGGAGCAAAGGTGCCAAAGGAGAGATTGGAGACCCAGGACCTCCAGGGCCAAAGGTAAAACACATTTTCATGTTACTGAAATTTACAAAATAGAAATTAAGCAAATTGTTAATTATATCACTCTTAATGTTTTCAGGGAAGTGGGGGAAGAAAAGGTGAAGCTGGTCTTTCAGTAAGTATATAAATAAATTATTTGAAGCAATAGTAGTTTATCTGGGGAAAATATTTAAAGGTTATGTGATCTTTATGAGGGTCTTTATGAGATATTGCATTGCCTGCATTTTTGTAAATATATAAATATTTCAGCATTCTTAACACCAGAACACACAACAAGTTAATACTCTTTTTCAGAGAGAAGATGTTATCAGACTTATCAACGAAATATGTGGTAAGCATTACAGTCTGGAAAAAAGTACTTCTGATAAAACAAAGTGAATTTATATTGACTGAATGGATTTCTCCTCTGCATGTTTGTGTGTCAGGATACCACTGATATGAAAACGATGCTCTCTATCTTGCCAGAGCTATACCTGAAGTAATTTGGTCCAGCTCTGTTTCTGTGATCAGTACCAGTAACTAGAAATTAATTCATTAACTGAGTTTTAACTGACTGTAAATCTGATGTGTGAGCTCAATTCATTTTTTGAAGGTGGTTTCTCATAAATTGTCTGAAATGGGTATTTTCTAGGTTGTGGTATCAAATGTAGAGTAATGCCACTGGAACTAGTATTCGTCATTGACAGTTCAGAAAGTGTTGGACCGGATAACTTCAATATTATCAAAACCTTTATGAAAACATTCATTGACAAGGTTTCAGCCAACCACGCTACAACCCGCATCGGCGTCATCAACTTCAGCCACAAAGTGGACCTGGTGTCTTCTCTGAACCAATACACAAGCAAAGAATATCTGAAATCAGCTGTTGATAAGATGCCCTACTTAGGAGAAGGCACATACACAGCTTCTGCTATCCAAGAAGCCATTCGCTTGTTCCAGGCAGCGCGCCCGGCAGTAAGGAAGGTGGCTGTTGTAATAACGGATGGACAAGCGGACAGTCGTGATAAAGTACAACTGGATACTGTAGTAAGAGACGCCCATGCTACAGATATTGAGATATTTGTCATTGGGATTGTTCAAAGGACTGATCCTCATTATGGGGATTTCCTGAAAGAAATGCAGCTCATTGCAACAGACCCTGATGACGAACATGTTTACCAGATAGATGACTTCATAACACTTTCAGGTAAAAGAAACTATTTCATTAAGAGGAAATTTGAAATAAGCATGAAAGGGAGTGTGGCCTCTCCCATGGCCAGGCAAGGCAGCCTACTGAGTGGCAGCTTTTATTTCTCTGTTGGATAAAGCTCACTCTTGTTTCGCATCATCTTTGGCCAAATTAAACCTTTGCCAAATTTTTGCCTCTTGCAGAAACAATAAACTACAAAGAACATCAGTTTTCTAAGCCCAGGTCTTCTTTGGGATACTCCTCTTTTGTGAGAGATTGCATCAGCCTTCCTTCACAGTCCTTTTGTGCTTGGCCATAGTTTCACCCAAGAGAGGTGTAGATTTCCCTCCACCTTGATGTAACATCTCGGACTCTCTCTTTCTTTTGGGCCTTGTCAGTCTTGGAATCCCTCCACTCTCTCTTACAAGCATTCTTTCATTTTTTTGGTTTTTTTCTGAAAGCCATAGGGAAACCTATGCTTTCACCCTGATTCCAGGGAAAAAATGCTGGACCCACACACAAGGGAATGGGATATGATAGACATTGTATATTTCAATGTATGTGGCTTGAAAAAATTCTGTGGCTACAGGTGAAATCAGGAGCAAACCCAGAGGAAATCTATGATGACCTATGAAAAAAAAAGTACATTGACCTAGACTAACTGTAGACCAGCCTATACTTTACCTGAGTATAATCTTATTTTGCTGTGCTGAGACTGTGAATGAAGTTAAGTCTGGATTTAAGGCATTAAGAGGAATCCAAGCTAAGGTTCTGGTTCCAATGGGATTACATTTAGGGCTCTGACTCAGACTTTAGCATTCAATATAAAAATATTCCCATTCACTGGTGTTTTTTATTTTTGCAAATTAGTAGAAAACCATGCCCAGATTTTCTTTTTCTTTCTTACATGTAAAGGCTTTTTTCCCTTCACTCTCATTTTTCATCTGTTTCTTCTTAAAATGACAACATGGCATTAAAATAAAATAGTTCAGAGACTGTGTTGCTTTATTACTTGTCATTTGCATTTTGACATCACTACAAAAGATGGTGTTTCACAAGACCCTGTGATTAAAGGTTTAGGGTTAATACTGCACTAAGAGCTTGTGCTGAATCATTGTGAGTTCTTTTTATTACTATTAAAAAATGTCATCAATTCATTAATCTTTTCAGCTCTTGAAAATAAACTGATCACAAAAATCTGTGAGAATGAGTCTTCAATCTACACCAGAAATTACAATGTGTTATCTCCATCTCCATCTCCATCTCCATCTCCAAGTCTGGAATCTGAAATTCTCAGGGAAGATGCTAATAGCCAGTTACCTAAAATGACTACTTCCGAGACTGCTGTGCTTCCTACAGAAGGAATTGGTTCCCCAGTGAGTAAAGAAGTAATGGTTATCAAATGTTTTTAAAATGTGTGGCTTTATTTGAATTCAAATATTTTACCATCTTTATTTCACCACCTGCCTTTTAATATGCAAATAACATGTCATTTGACCAGACCAATATGTTTGGAAAAAACTTTTAAAGTTAGAGTGAACTTATTTGTTGAGAACAAACATTTACAAAAGAAATAGGGTAATACTGCCTCTTGGTTTCAATAAATGCTAACAGTTCTCACATTTTTTGTAGGTCTTAATTAATCTCAGAAGTGAGTTAGAGCTCCTACATTTCTATTGAGGCATGCACACAGTGGATAAGACATTTATTTATGTGCAAGCTGATTGTTAGTACAATGCTTCTTGTTGTGGCACGCAGTTTCCAGGTTGTTCCCAGCCATATTTCCAAGTTATTAAGCCTTTGGTGTTGTTTCACTTTCCACATTGGGCTGTACTTGTAGGACTCCTTATTTGTTACTCTTCATTCTCCAGCTTAAAATTTCTTCTGACCTGCACTGAGGTTCTGCCCTCCAAAACAGTGCTGCTGCACAGACAGACAGGACAGGGAGAGCTTTAATGCAATAGATAATATTTTCTGCAGGTGTGTATCACCTTAGTTCCCTTATTGGGTCTCCAGTATTTTTCAGCCACTGTTGGGGTATTGGGTTAGGATATTTGTCACCTGTGCAGTAGATCAGCACTAACACCTTAGGGTGTTTTTATTGCTTTGCCTAAAGTAGTCAATGATAAAAGTTGAACTTTGCTTGCCCTTATAACCAGATGGATAAACTGGTTGAAATATTTGATGTGTAAACCTCTGTAGCTGCATGGAATGGATATAGCAGACCATGATACTGGTATTAAAATATTAATTTAATACAGATTAGAGATAATTAAATATTACTGACTTACTGTGGAGGATTCAATGGATTATCCACTTATTAATTATTAAAGATTATTTATCCTTGTGTTATTGTTTATATAATACCGTTCATAATTAAATAGTTCACTTTCAAAATCCAGGTTAATTTCTAAGAATAAGAGCTCCTTTGGTAGGCGTGATTGAGGCTTGTAATACCTCTAGACAGATCTGTGAGACACTGAGGGTCAGTTTTGACATTCTGTATTATTAAGAAAAATAAAAGTAAACCAAGACAGATGCTGACTTTATAAAGCATGTGATAAGAATCAGAAAGGATTCTTAGGTAGGTTCTCAGATATATCAGATAGGATTAGATGCTCACACACTTGGTTCTGGCTGGCTGTGTTTATAGTTAAATCTTCAAACTGTTGAATTACTATCGTATATAAACACAGTCTTTTTGTAGACCTAGAGAAGAAATGCAAAATTTAAGGATTGTATGAATTGTCTGCACCTTTACATTTCACCTAGGCTGAGTTCCAATGACTCTGAAGAGTTTTCTCAAACTGACTTTGTCAGTAGTGGCCTGTAAATGGGAAGATATTGAATAGTGTCAAATTCCTATCTCTTCTCAGTAAGTAATCAATGTCTGATTAAGGCAGCTATTTGTACTATACTGTACTAAGAACCTTGCAAATCTTCTTGAATATACTAAAATTTTAGAGAGGCAATTTTTTATATAATAGTTGTAATTTGAAGACCAGGGTTGACTGCTTAACACTTCTATCAAGGTAAATTTTAAAATTCTAATGATTAGCAACTGGCTGTTAGCCAGAAATATGACAGATTGAAGATGTCAGATCATGCCCAATGAGTGTACTAGATGTTAAGCAGCACTGATTTATCAAAAAATTCCTTCCATTTTTTGTTTTATTAGTATTACAGACTAAGTAGTGACTGGAAATTTGCTTGAATTGAATGAATTCAGCTTAGTGACTAAATTGAAGTCATTACTTTGCCTTTTCATTATGCTCTCATTGTCAGAAAATTATGGTTCCATACTGAGTAATCACTAGAAGAAGGTCCAAACTGACCTGCTGTTAACAGTATTTTTTCACACATTGTTTAGCAAAATTTTCCTGCATAATTCTGTAATTTTTTTTCTCATAGCATCTGAGCCCAGACAGAATTTTAAGATTTTGACTCCTTTTGCAGCATAGTCCATCGCAATCCAGATACACTGAACCTCTGCCATCTGCTCAGGACCACACTGTGACCACCTCCGCTCACAGAGAATCGATACTTCCCCCAGTTTATAACATGTCTGAAATCAAACCCCTAAGTCCAGTTGTCAATCCTTTGTTTGGTGGAACTGCTGCTGAAGATCACCAGCTAGCTGTGTTGCCAACACAGGTAGCAACAACCCAAAAAAGTGAGTAATAAATACTGCCCGCAGATAGCGCGTAGCGAGTCTGTACCAAAAAAAGCGATGAGCAAACCCCACTCCCCCTTCCAATATCATTTAGATTTTATTACTTTTTGTATTTCTGGGTGTTCTGTCTACAGACACTACACACAGTCAGAGCCAGATTTTCAGACTCAGATGATACCCTTGTGTACCAACTGCATGCTTAGGTATTTCAATAGCAGCTTGATTCTTGCATCAGGATTTAGGCAGTCTTATTTCCAACTGATCCTGTGTATTTTTAGGCCTGTTCAGGTAAGTCATTAATGGAAATGGAATTTGGCCAGGCACTACAAGAAAGAAAAAAAAAAGAGATGCTTTTCTTACTGAAGGAGGCACTTCTAAGATAACAACTTATCCCCAGAATCCAAGCTAACTTTTACTGATGCACTTTCAGATCCAAGGTGCTTGGAACCTATGAAACCAGGGGATTGTTGGGACTACGTGGTGAAATGGTATTATGACAAGAATGGCAATTCTTGTGGCCAGTTCTGGTATGGAGGTTGTAATGGTACCAACAACAGATTTGAAACAGAAAAAGAATGTCGAGAAACCTGTGTTGATTGATTAATAAGTAAGTTTTCTCCTTCAGGTCCTCCCTCGATCACTTCTTTTCCCCCTTATGTTTTATTTTACATTAATCAAAATTCAGTTTTCCTTTTCAACTCACAGCCTATGCAGTCAATATCACAAGGTCCTTCTGCAACTTCTTGCAGTCACTCCTTTTCTTTACAACTTTACTACTGCTACTTAACTACTTTAAAGGGACACAATATTGTCACCAACTCCAACTTTGTCACCTCCCTATTTACTCCCTTCCCTAGATAACTTATTATTATCTTGAGTAGGACAGACCACGGCATCCATCCTTCAGTGACATCTGTCAACTGACCATTTATCCCCTTTTTTTGTTTTATTCTTTTCACAACTTACAAGTTACAAGACTGTCTCTCTCAAATCAATGCAATTTTCCTTTGGGGAGGGACCTTACATTTTGGAAATCCAGTCAGCCTATACTGGCTATCTTAGATCCACATTCTTAGGGAGCGAGGAATGGCCTTCAGAGAGGTTATTTATCAATAGTGCAAAAGTGCCTTTACAAAAGCCATATAACTCATCCCCAATAACTTGCATTAAATACTCTATTTCGACTTTCAGTACAGGAAAATTTTATTGACCTGCAGAGCATGTTTTTCAAAACTTTTCAGGAAAATTAAACAATTTCTTATTTATTCTAGAAATTACTTCTGTTGGGAACTTTTGAAGCTGGAAGTTCATGTGTTCTGAGGAAGAACTGGCTGAGAAGAATCCAAAATGAAGTGTTAGCATGAAGTTATTGCTTCTGCACTTTATTGCTTTCCCCACTACGGTCTGCATGTTAACCAGATTCCTGTATAATGTACGCTATCTGCAACACCATAGCAATAACTTGGGATCACACATACAGACACACCTTTTCCCTCCGAATTTACAGTAACTTGATACTACTCCACATGGCAATAATGAGATTCTGTTTTTCAGATTAAAATGTCAAAACTGTTTACATTTAGTTCTTAATGACAGAGGTCTCTTAGTCTCGTGGAAGAATAAAATATGCTCTAGTTTTAAACAATAGTAAGTTGTTCCTGAAATTAGCCCTCTTAATACAGCATTTAGAGACATAAATAAAGATTTCTATTAATTAGAGTTCCTCTCTGGAATGTAAGTAACACAGCTATAGGTGATTAAATAGGGGTTTTGTCCATTAGTAAAGCACACTTAGATTAACATCCAAAACACACATTAAAAACAGGATTCTTCATGTCCTTTAGGATAGTCAGTACATTTCAATTTCTCAGGGCCTCTGGGTTAAAAAAAAAAAAAAGTATTTCACTCTAATATATGCTACTAAACCAAAAAAGGGAAAACCACTGAAAGATGTATACTAATGTTTACTCATATCCTTTCTATTTTTAGCCATAATCCTATATAAGCACGTTGTTAAAACTGAAAATGACAAACATATGATTAAAATGGAAAGTAATACCTGATGAAGAGTCATGCATCATTATTTCTTCATAAACAAAAGACTAGAATCTACACAGTCAGTATGGACAATACTTGATGTGTTTAAACAATTCCTTACACAATTTGTGAACAAATGACAGGATGTACCTTGCAAAATGAGCTTTTTTTGCAGCAAATAGGATGCAAACCTAATTCTATGGAAATCAGTGCTTGAAGAAGAGTTTAAAAGTTTTAAATTTTTTTCCCAAAAATCTGACCTTTTAAAATAAGTTTGAAGTTAGAAATGAAATAAACTGAGAACAGCCCCAGAAAACATCCTGTTCTTATTCTCAGAACTAAAATGATGATGATATACTTATACTAAAATGATGATCTCTCAAAAAACCTCCGAGGGCACAATTAATTTCTGTGTGACATGGACCAATAAAAGAGAAACATACTACCTTGTACTATGCATACTATGAAGATCTCCTTAATCCTACCAGGAATATTTTACATTTAGCTGCACCTGGAAACTCACAGCAGCAAAGCCCACTGGAGTTGCAAGAAAGCCTAGGAATCTGCAAGATCTTTCAAATCTGTTCTAATCTTGTGTGCTTGGGCAGTTGCTTGAGGGATGGGATTAGCTGTGTGTTCAGCTCCAGATCTCCAGACAAAGAAATACATCTGTCTAAGAAATATTGAGAATAATGAGTTTGGGAATAAATGTGACAATGTAGGTTATGGGTTTGCAATATCTTCTATAACGTTTAGTGAAAACCTTTCTGGTAAATCTGACAAGCTTTAGTAAGTACAAAGAATGACATCATTTGTTACTTAAGGTTATAAAACAAGCAGTTACTCTTTAACATGCACACAAGGACTCATTTTAATGCAGTTAAACCGGTGTTATACAAAAGACCACTGCTTTATTTTTCACTTTTATGTAGAGTTGACTAAGCCTTTTGTAGCAAAGAGGGAAAAGTGAAGGCTATAAGGTTGTTTTAAAAGTTGTATGCTGTTCAAATCAGATTATCCTGAAACGAGCATCCTTTTCTGTTTGGGTCTTTTTGTGTATCTCCAGACTGCAAACTCTGAAGGTATGCTCTGATATATAGAAAAACTATGGAAAAGCACATAACTGCCTCCTGAAAGGACTCTTCTCTAAATCTGCATCAGCAATGACTGGCAGCATTGGCTCCCGTCTTCTCAAAGGTGTCATGGGGCAATAAACCAGGAGAGGGCCCTGCTTGCCAAACATCCACTGTTTTATTCCCGGCTAGAGTAAAATCATGCAAGATCATTGCTGAGAGCATTACAGTTTTCACTGAAAAAAAACCAAACCTTTATTTTTGTCACGGCCAAATTTTAAAAGCAAAAGTAGTTTAATCATTAAATCCTTAAATCTTCTGCTGGACTGGGCCAAATGCTATAAACCATAAAATCTAAGAGTAGTGAGTAACAGAGACTTTTCTATAGAACTGATCATTATAAGATAAATTCTTTTTTTGACATCCTTGATTTTAAGAGTTCAGATTAAGACTCAGAAAATTACCAGGAAAATAGTGCTCCATTTGCTCAACATAGAACAGCAGCAGCTTTTCCCTTTGAGAAGCTCTACCAGTCTCTTGTTAATGAGTATCAGATGGAATTCATCTTTTACCTTAACCCTTTACTCAGTCGCTGTCCGTCCCTAGGACTCATTTAGACATTAATAAAACTGCCTCTGCATTGACCTTCCTGCTGTCTGCACTCCTCTGTTTCTTTCACATCTTCAAATTTCCTCTCTTACCCTAAATTGACTGAAGATATGCAACATTTCCTGCACTGCAGTTTTGAACATCCTTGGAAAACTGATTAACATTTTTCCTCATTCAGAAGCTGCCATCAAAGACATTCCTTGAAGGGGAAAATGGAAATAAAAAGAAAAAGAAAGAAGAAGAAAAAGACTAAGAAAAAGAAACCAAAAATGTTACTATTGATAGCATAGCTGAGACCAACATCCACATTTGTAAAGAAACATTTTATGGACAGCATAGATTTAGTGCCACATGCCTGCACTTCTTTTCCTTGGTTGCTTCCTGAATTCTTTTGATACCATCTGTACATACAGCACACCCTTCTCAAAGCCTGCAAGGGCATCACAACACACAGTTACAGGCACGTTCTCACAGGTAACTTGATGGTTCTCCTTTTATTAACAAAACAAACAACTCCTCCTGCTGCACCCCTCAGTGAAAGGGCCAAAGCATTCATGGGCAGGTGTGTGGGCTGGGACTCCCCAGCTCTACTGGCAAGTAGAGCAATTTTTCTGCTGACACATGAGAAACTGTAGGTTCAGCACTGAGATCTTAGACATCGCTGTCACTCCTCCTGTAGCTTCTTTTCAGTCATTCTTTAAAATCATTTCTGTCTCCCTAGGCTGACCTTTTACCTTCCAGTTGTAGAACTCTTCCAAGTGCTGCTGAAGTCAAACTGCAGCAGATCAAGGTTTTGAAATTCCACAGGCAAACATAAGGAGACAGCTACCATACTTGATAACTAGACAAAGAAATATTAATTATAAATTATATTTAGTTACTAGATTTTTTGCTTGAGACTGCCTTAAATATAAGGGTTTTTATTTCCAGGGGTATTATTATATCTTTTCATTGACCTGAACCAGTTCTAAGCTTCAGGGATAAGTGAAACTCAAATTTTGAGCCAAATGCTACTGAAGTGTGACTTTTTTCCTAACCAGGAATATGTAGAAATTCAGACAAATGGGTAAGTCTCTAAAACATACTCCATAAAGGTTTTCTGTTTTGGCTTTCTAATGTATGTAAGACCTATTTTAGAGCAATTTGTAAGATAAAAGAAGGAGAGCCCATTGTCCCACAATCTCTCCTTTTAGCAGCTGCAACCTTCCTACATGTGGACAGGGAGACTTCTTGCATTTTTTTGGTTTGGCAAAAGGGATCACCAACATCTGGCATGGTTAACCCTGGGGCACAAAGAAAACTATTTCTTATTATAAAAATAGTGGTCAATAAGGACTTTGACAAGAATCAATCTGGCAAGCACAAGCTCAACATGTGAGTAAAACCCCCAAAGAGTTTTGGATCAGCTTTAAAATAACTCAGCTAATCCCAAATGCTACTGGAATCGTTTTGACTGGCTCAGCAGCTTAAAGCTTTCAGGACAGTTAAAAAAACCTGCCAGAGCAGTAAATAAATGATCAGTAAATCAAAAAGGACCCCAGGATGTGCCCTCAGTAGCAGGGGTTGGGAAGAGGGACTGCAGGGGAGATGCTCAGCACCGGAAAGCAGGATTTCAGAGAAGGATTTCAGGGATTTTGTGGCCTGATTGCTGCCTGCTGGCCCTGGGGTGCCTTGGGCTGGCTGAGCACACAGGCATGGGTGGGGAGATTGAGGCTGGGGATAGATGTTTCCATGGAAAGCAAACAGCTAGTAATTCTTCTGAATTACATTCATGACATAATTGTCAATCTCAGCTACTTCTTACTTCATTCAGGGCAACTCCCTAGTGCATCATGTTTTCTCAAAGGACAGCTTCTATCAGTCTTAACTACATTCTAAATTGATAGGTAAGATATATTTCTGCTGACCAGACAGGCAGTATTTTCCAATTAATTAACACATAATGAGATTCACATATAAAATCTGGGTTTGAAAATTAATATTTTTATTTCAAGGTCCTTCGGGGAACTACGATTGGGATGTTTTTAGTCTGCACACAACGTAACTGAACAGATCATAAGTGACTAGAGGCAAAGGCAGCCAAAATACACAGTATCTGTAATAACTGGAAAGTGTACTGATGAGGGCAGTGCTGGAGGCAGCACTGCGTTCCACCTGAAGGGAATAATCATGTTTGCAAGTAGAAATCTTCCATTCTTTTTCCATATGGACTGTACAATATAGTCAACCAAAAGTCACAGTACTTGCTGGACATTCTAGAGGACACAAGTGAATGTGTCTGAATGAAAACCTTCCTTTGGGCAGAGTTGTTGAGAATTTAGCAGTCATATGTCAGGCTTTTTTGAGATTTTTTTTTACACTCAGTGATGTCTGATCTGTTTACAGTTCATAAGCTGGTTGAAGCTTTCCTTTTTATGAGGAGAAAATCATCCAACAAAAGTTCCCCTAAATAAGTTGAAGTCCACGTCAGTAATTTAGGTTATCATGGAGTAATGATGTGGTACTGGTCCTCAAGTCAAGCATAACAGAACTTGTTGTGTCAGCAAGAAGATATCCCAGCACCTTAAATGATGCAGCTGCAGTACAGGGTTCCAAGGACCACAGTATTACCCTGCGGTGTCACCAGGAGGAAAACAACAAAATGCCTCTGTAAAACAAACAGCAAGTCATCAACAGGTTTTTAGAAGGAATATCGAAGTAACAACTTCCAAAACTCAGCTCAGCAGCAGAAGCTGCTTAAATTACCTCTTAATTCATCTCACAGCTTACATTTTCTACCAGCCACTGTAGCTTCTCCTTGGTCTCTTTGTCAAATTCATAAGTTCTCTTACAACTGGCTTAACCTGAACGTTGTGTAAACAGGATGTTCCACAAACCAGATTCTGAACATTGCAGGGTCAAGGTATTTACACCAAGCAGGAACCCAGCTGTAAAAAGGGCCTGTATGCACTCACTTTACCATAGTATGAAGGCCAAAGAGCAACATATCCCATAATCATATTGTGAATGCCCTTGCAGAACCCTGCTTCATCTGTAATGGTTGCAATATTGCTGAATCTAGCAAGTCAAGAAAAAAATCTAACAGTCAGTCAATAAATAAATGAAAAGTGAAGGGCTCCAGAACTCATGAGCTGGTGTCCAAGGCAGTGCAGCAGGTCTGAGACAGGAGTAAAGATTTCAGTCTCTGCTTCTGGATTTTGCCTCAATACACCCAGCATGACCACTCCTGGATACAACCTGGGGCACAAGCTGAACCTGCCCCTCCACTCAGCTCAAACTCAGCATGTCCCAACACACTAATTCTCTGCAAAGCTTCTGATGTTACAGCCCTCAGAACAAGGCTTCATTCAGTACATCATTTCACTAAACTCCTCTCTCTTTTTTCTTTTTAACTGGTATATTTTGCACAGGGAAATATTTTTACTTTTATTTATCTTAGACTTTTTTCTGCAGCATCCTGTTCTGTAATGAGAGCCTGCTCCAGCACTGCCTATTCATCACACAGCTGCAATGGGAGAGGGAAGCATTAACATCAGATCTAGAAGTTATTTATGATATTTATAAAATTCATTCAAACGGTCGCAACAGGATCATTCTCACCCTCATTTTCACACTGGTGACATGCTAGTAGCGCTCCTTGGTCTCCAACTTTCTCATGAAGGGAAAAGAAGGGGCAGACACTGATCTCTTCTCTGTGGTAACCAGTGTCAGGACCTGAGGGAATGACCTGAAGTTGTGTCGGGGTGGTTTAGGTTGGATATTAGACAAAAGTTCTTCACCCACAGGGTGGGTGGGCACTGGAACAGGCTCCCCAGGGAAGTGGTCACAGCACCAAGCCTGGCAGAATTCAAGAAGTGTTCAGACAATGCTCTCAGGCTCATGGTGTTTACTCTTGGGACTGGTTCTGTGCAGGACAAGGAGCTGGACTTTGATCCTTGTGGATCTCTCCCAACTCAGGATAATCTGTGAATCCATGATCTCCACCTTGTGAAAAACGAGGTTCACTCTCCTGTGAGAATTTAAAGGGTTTAATATAAAGACAATAAGAGACACATAAAATAAAGCAAAGGGGTAACGGCCGGGTGCCTTGGTGCTCTGCCAAGAGCACACCTGATGCTCGAGGTGAGTCCTTTTTATACCATTTTTACTGTCTGTTCCTTATTCATATTAAAACTTTTCCTGGAGCTGTTCTGCATGGCCACTCCTTGGTTCCACCTTTTTAGAGCATGCGTATTCTTCTGCCCTGCGGTTTTATTTCTCTTGATTCTTGGGGTTGGGCCCGCTAGGCAAGAGTCAATGGTAGGGTGGATCTCTTAATTCTCCAGACAGTCAGGGCTGATTGCAGCTTTGGGCCTCTTCGTCTCTCCGGGCAGAGCGGTGATAACGGCTCTTGGACTCTCCTGGCCGCAGTTCTCCGGGCAGAGCAGCCCTTGGGCCCTTTTGTTCCCTGGACAAAGTGTTGATTAGCAGCTCCTTGGGCCTCATCCCCTGTTCCCTTGGAGGTTATCTTACTTGCTCACACTTGCTAACATTCTTGCTAAAAAGAGAGAAAACTACATCCACACAGCAAAAAGCATTTCTAACATTATATAATATCTACCTTTATACTTTGCGAGAAGCCAACATAATATATGTTTATAACAACCTCCTCTCAGGCAGTCTACTTGCTACCTGGTTACGACAGGGTAGCAAGCATTTTTTTTTGGCAATCCCTCCTGTAGGTCTCAATGTACAGTTTTTGGATACTGGCTGTGTTTCTCTAACTGTGCTTTCTTTAACCAGCTTGCTTCCTGATCTAATACTGAGCAGATGTATTTGTGAAACAGCAGTGAATTGCTAAATATCAGCATAATGCTGAAGTGAACATCAAGGGAAAGTGTTTCCTGCCTTGTTGCATTTGTTTCCTGTTCTTTATGCATGTGCTTTTTAAGAATTACAAGTAATTTGTAAGCACTGGACTTAAGCTATGCACAGGTGCTACAGGCAGCACATACCCCACTTTATTACTTCCAATGTAGGAAAAAAAATTTTGGATCCTGTTCTCACATTGCCTATAATCACTTTTTATGTCATTTTTAACAGCAGATATCTGCTGGCTGTCAGAGATTAGAAGTTTTTGTAACAGAAAAAGGAACTGTGCCCATAGCAGGGTTAACCTTCTAGCTCTGCCTGGCAAGGAAATGCGAGCTCATTATTCAGCAAGCAGTAGGCATGGTAATTGTACAGGGACAGAGAGAGAAGGGGACCTTGGGACCCATAAACCCCAGTGTGCATTAACCAGGACACAACACTGGAAGGAGGGCAAACTCATAGTTAGTAATGCAGTCTAGCAGAACAATTCCTTTCCCACATGATGGAAATGGCACAGACAAAAAAGATAGTTTAACCACCCTTCTATAAAATGGGACTATAAAGAGATGTTTTGTGTAGTGCTACTTAGAATGATAAGCAGAAGTTTCACAATACCACTGTTCCTCTGGAAGGAAAGGGAGAACATGAAGAGTCATAAAGGGTAAGATGGGCACAATCCAGAGCTGCTGATGGTCAGGCAGGGCTCTCTGGGCTGCAGAAGGGAGCTGAATGCAAAGCAGCAGCAGGGCCCAACAAGATATGGAGGAGCTGAAGGTAAAACATGCAGATGCAAAATATATGCAAAGCTTATGTTTTCAGGATTGTAGGATAATTCAGATAGGAAAAGACCACAGAAACCATCCAGTCCATTCAGGATTCCCTCTCAAAGGAGAGTCAACTACAAAGTCAGATTGCATTACTCAAGCTTCTAAACTCCTGCATACAGGCAAATATCCTAGGAAAGTGAGTCTCATCCTCAAACCTGATCCTCTTGAAGAGTCCAAAGCTCCCGCGGGCAGTCAGGGGGAGAGGTCAGGCAGGTATTAAATACAGAATGTGCTGGGTGGCAGCAGGAAGTAAAAAGCACTGCAGCTGTATGCAGAAAACCCGCTGTGAAGGTGTTCCCTTGATGAGGTGCTCCTGTCGAAACATTTTGGAGTTCAGCCATCCAGGCACATTACAAAAGTGTAAAATCTAAAGGGATTGTCCTCTCTTCTACTGACTGATAACTAGCATGGGACATGCACATTCCTCATACCAGCATTTTTCTTACCTTATGCTCATCTTAGAGACAATACTCCTACATACACAATTATATATTGAAAAGCCAAAGGACTAGGTGGTCCAGCTGAGCATGTGTAATTAACCTTTGTTTAACTGCAAAAGCCATAGGAAATCTGCTAAAGTTTTTGGTTCATTTATATGCTACAATAGCTTTCTCAGTCTCTCCTGGGCCCAGACATCTAGCCCACAAATATGTGTGGCTAATAGGACACAGCAAATCTTTTCCAACCATACTTTCATATTTTTTTTTCATCCTATTAAACAATTGTAATAGTTTCCTCATTTTGCCCTGATGTCAGGAATAAAATTCCTAGATGCTGCATGTAAGAGAAACTTGTGCTCCCTTCACTTCTTCGAGGCTCACAAGGACACAGAGTTCAGGGTGGCAGCTCACCACCTGTACCTATGGATCTTTTAGAAAGCTTTTGCTTTTATAATAGATGTAAAACCTACAACTCTGACTCACGAAACAAAACAAACAAAAAGTAATTCAGCAACACTGAAACTCTTTGCTGCAGGACCGACCAGTGTGGCAAAGACCAGATCAAACCAGAGAGCCACCACACATCTGAAAGGCTCTGGTTCCCAGTTGGTATTGCTGACACTCCTTCAACCAGAAGTGCTGGCCAACACATGGAGTGGCACAACTGGGAATTTTCTGCAATTACAATAGGTTTATATGAAATAATCAAGGCTCTGTGAATCTAACTTATTCTCCTGGAGAAAGTACTAGAAGTTGGACAATTACTAATGAGACTCAAATGCTACTTTTGTATAGTTTTAAAGCAAGAAGATAGAACTGATGCATGACACTTCTCCCACTGGGAACAGTATGAATTTGTGAATATTCAGATCTACATTTGATAAGACAACTTCTGGTTTTGATAAGACAATTTCGGCATTTAGACATCATGACACTTACTCAAAAAGAAGACACGTCCAGTGCCTTTTGGGAAATATTTCCTTGAATGAGTCTGAACAAGACATATGAAATGCAGCTTTGGAAGCTGGCGAAGATAAAGCGCACAGAGCCCAAGCTGGCTGACAGGGAAATAGTTTAAAAGCAGGATGCCGTTGATTAGACAGACAAATGATGTTTTAATCTGGGTAAACAGACACAACCCATTCTCTGAAAAAAAGCCTGAGTAACATTGAACAGGAATAGGAACAAAGGCTTCATTGTCCCCAGGGAAGCACTGCCAGCTTCTGAACAGCAGAGTTTGTTTTTCTAAATGGTGTTTGAAAATTTGGTTTAGACATGATTACCCTACCTGTCCTTGAAACACTAACCATATTTCAGCTATGATTTCAACAGAGCCTAGAGTGGAATATGTGAACCTGCTGTTTTTAATGGTAAATCATCAAATGCTGGTGAAACACTCTCCTGTGCTGGGAAAAATTTCAGGTCCTCGGGTGTGATTTTAATTTAATTTAGGATTAATCCCTGCAGAGTGGTCATCTGGATTACAAATCTGGGAAGGATATAGGCTCCAGTTTACAGCCACATCCTCCACTTGAGAAATAGCCGGAGAACAGACATTTAATAGTACTCCCACATTTAGTGTAACTAGATTGAATAAAACACTCATTTAAAAAATTAATTAGAATATCTATTTGTTTTGATTTCTGCCAAGTACTCACTTGGCCTTAAGTTAGCATTTGTGTTAAATCTTATGCTCTCCATCTCCAGGGGCAGGAAGTAGGAAGACAGCACTTAAGAGCACAACATTTGGGTGATTCCCAGTTAAGAACTCATGTGGGACAGTGAAAGAAAAAACACAGCAAAAATCATAGTCCAAGGTTTTAAAGCTGCAGGGTACTAATGCACATTAATTCCTAACTTTTTTATCAGTTCTTGGACAGAGGAGGAAGAGTCAAAACCTTGACTCTTTGAGACCATGTAGGATCCAGATCTGTTGGGGAACACTAAAAGCACAGGGTGGAACTGGGAAGTAGCAGCACCAGGAGGCTGCTCTGGTTCTTTAGGTGATTGAAGCTACTGACAAAGCTCCTTTCCTTGCAGTCAGTTAGAATTTTATCCTAGGAGGGGAAAGGAATGAGAAGGTGGCAAGGAGTTGCTGGAAGCCAGGTTAGAAATTCAAAGAAGCAAACCAGCCTTTTTGACTTCAAGATGCCAAAGTGGTGGGTTCACAGACATCACAGTGTGGTTTTGTACAACTGAAGAACAGTTAACTGCAAACTTACATACCTGCTCAAGTAAAACAGAGCTTAAATGAAAGAAAATAAGCAAGCTGCTCACATTAACTTTTTTTTTAATAAACGTTCCTGTGAAACTCCCATCTCTATTCAGATACGAATTTGAAACTCTGTTGCCACGTAGTCATCTTTGCAAAAGACTGTTCACCTCTGTGCAAAAGTGAAAAGTAAGATAGTGACTTCAGCAACACTCAGAAGACAGTTGGAAAGCTCATGTTCCTTTTCAGACAAGATTGCTACAAATAATTCCCTCTTCTCCAAGGAGAAGATTTTTCATGCTGCTTTAGCACAACTGGCTGCTGGAGTCTCGAGCCAGTCCACCTATTCATCCTACCAAACTGAGAAGTATTTTAGCATTAAATGATAAAACCTGGTTCCAACTCTTGCTCTGGAAGTGATTGGCTTTAGGCTGACTTTAAAACCTGTTGTAAGCCAGTAGGTTTCCTTGCAGGCAGGTCTGTCTGTGGGATCACAGTCTTCAGCTCCAGCTGGTACCAGGTACTCCTCAAACAGCACTTTGCAGATCAGGTGGTGGAACTATTGAAAGAAAAAGGAAACTAAAAAGAAGAGAAAAAGATGGGAAGGTTTAAAAGACAAATCACACCCCTAAAGAAGGGAACACCTGAGCTATGGCAAAAGGATTGACACTTTCTTATCCCCACAGGTATGTAACACAGAACTGGATGACGCTTTCGTCAGTACAGTGTAGGCTCCAGCACTTGAGGCTTCAGTCTCCCTAAATAAAACAGAGCTTACAGAAGAGCATTTCTGGGAGAGGAAGGAAAAAAGGGGCTGTACTTGTCTTGTAGTTTTGCAACAAAGGAGGAATGTTATACACAATAGAACAGGGGGCTGAAGAAGTCTGAAGAGTTAAAAGGAGAGTGTGTGGGTCACAGCTCAAAACCACATCGGGTACGAATTCCAGTGTTAACAAAAACGTACACAGAATTAGCCTCCCTGCAATGTTCTTTTTACTAATCAGTGACAAGAGCACCTTTACAATTTATTTTTATTGCCATTTTAAGAAGTCTTGCAGGACTATATATTAGAAAGCCAAAAAAATTAAGATCTCAGGCTACATTTCTGAATTAAATAACCACTTTTCCTTTAAGAATGCCAAATATCATCCTAACCTAGAAGTGAGATCCCACGATCCATCTGTTTTCCCAAATCTGTGTTAAATTTCTTCATATGTGGAACAATGAAAATGTTCACTGCAGAGCTCTGATTTTCTCACTTACTCCTCATATTGTCAGAAAAAGCTCCTCACCACCAAATTTCAGGAACTCATGGGGCTTAAGGTGAAACACTGTCAGAAAGGAAGAAAGGCTGCTAAACATTCAGGAGCAAGAGCTGGAAAGAGCAATACACAAGCTTATCGTCCCTGCAGCTTAGAACAAACCTAGCAGTTCCTGGGTGTAAAATGTTTACATACTTTTTAGTTGGCACTAGTGCACAGGGAAGAGCTCTAGGAAAATTCCCTTGAGCCACTGAAGCTTTCTGTTAGCTGGCTACAAGAGCTTACCGTCGTTTATGGACATTTCACTGTGCCTACAACTTCTGGTAATAAAATGGGTGAGTCTGTTATATATTAATATAAAAAAGACCTGAAAAAGCAAGCAAAGCAAACACACACTTAGGAAACAGTTTTCCTCCAGAGTAGCAGCTGTAGCTTTTGCTTTGCTCCAGCACTCGCACTGGCCTGCAATGTGCTGGATGTAGTCTGATCCTGGCAGTTTGAAAGTTACAGC
This sequence comes from Aphelocoma coerulescens, assembly GCF_041296385.1. Classification (NCBI taxonomy): domain Eukaryota; kingdom Metazoa; phylum Chordata; class Aves; order Passeriformes; family Corvidae; genus Aphelocoma; species Aphelocoma coerulescens. The sequence goes on along the minus strand of NC_091015.1, from coordinate 34,311,083 downwards.
AGCACCACATAAAAACATAATCTGTGCCTGAAACCTGAGAGGAGCTTTTATGGTCTGTTCAATTGGCTCTTGTTCCCTTTAATATGCCAGCTTTGGAGCTCAGTTAAACTGGTTGTCACCCGCTTCCTGCACTTTGAAATGAAACAGTTAATTAATCCAGGTTAATGGTATTAGCAGGGTCTATTACAGTACTTAAGGTAAAGACACACAGCTGTACTGAGCTTGTGCCAACACCTTGTCCAACAACCAGCGTTCCAGATGTAAAGACACCTCCCAGCTGCCTAAGTGCCAGCATTTTTACTGCTGAATGCTGTTCTGCACAAACATCTAGGTTAGAAAGCACAACTTTTAAATCTTAACAGGACCTTTTTTCAGAAATAAGAGGCTCACTGAAAGAATAACACCTCTTTTTTTTAAAAAAAGTGGTTAATTTTGGACAGTCTTTCTTTAGTTTTGAGGTATTGGTTGTAGTCAGTTCACTCAGGCATCTGTAATAATGTGGAGACACTGAAGAATCAGGACAATGCAGAAACAACTGCCTACTTATGTGAGTCTGAATCTGGTACTAGCACTCACTCATTTTACACTTCAAAAATCTTGCTATTTGTTAATAGCATAAATATAGAATCACAGAATCATAGGAAGTGAGAGAAGCTTTTTGAATTTCCTGTACCCACCCAAGAAAGAAACCAAGAACATTTTTATTGGACTAAGCTGTGCTGCTATGCAACACCATTAGCATGCAGAGGGGTAAATGAAGACAGACATGAACTGTGTATGACATAACTTATTTTATTTATTCAATTCTCAACCTAATTTTGATGCTAAAAATTCATCAAAGGCACTTCAAATAAGGTATTTAAGATACAAATCCTTATGGTGACCATTCCAGACAAATCACCAACTTTTATCTGCCATTAGGAACACAACTACCTATAATTGCAAAGTGAAACATTCACAGGTTTTAAGTGGAGCACACTGTCCAGCAGCAATATTCAATTCTTTCAGACTATTAATAACATTTGTGGAATCTTTTAAATACAATATGGTAAAACAAAGCAAATTACACTTTTGGAGTTCCACAGAAGATTTCTTCACAGAAAAAGGACAAAACTGCCTTTCCCAGTGGTCCTGTATTGGAGGGGTATATTTTCATCTATGCATGCACTATCAGCATCAGTACCAGGTACAGCAGAGAAATAACCCACACTTTTTTGTCATACAAAGACAAAACACCCTGCTCAAAAAACAAAGTGTTTATAAGGTCTATCAGCTACTCACTGAAATTTATACTTCTGGAAGCATAACAGAACAAATGGCAACAGATGAAGAAAAAGTGATTTTTAATATACGCCCCCACCAAAGCAAAACAAAGAAAGTGTCCTTCAAGGCAAAAACACTGTGAAAAGAGCTTCCACAAAATGAGAGATGGTGCAAATATCACCAGCGTGCAACCTCTTAAATAACACAAATACAGACTGCAAAAATGAATTGGGAGTGAAAGAAGATTAAAATTGGTCTTTTCTGCAAACAAAGATCAATTCTCTCTTCTGGCAAACAAAGAATAATACTCTCCTCTGATTAAGATCTGTGATCAGAAAGTAACTTCTTGCCATTCTCAATCTTTCTGAAGTGAAACCACTTAATACAAGGTTGAAATGTTACTCTGTCACAGTAGGGGACATTCCCACATCCACTGCCTAGTAATTTCAAAAAAATAGTCCAAAATTTTTAGATGGGTCATTTAAATCACTACAGTGCCAATGAAAGCTTTTAGGTTTCACAAAATTAAGAAACCTGTCTTAGAAACCAGACCAAACCACAGAGCAATAATCTGCACAGCCTAAGTAAGCCCATGTTGCTGTGCTTCAGAAAGTCTCTGCATCTGAAATACAGTCTCCTTGGGCTGCAAAAATTCTTAAACTCAATAAATACTTTCTCGAAGCACAAAGACCTGAGAGTGAAATAGCAGACTACTAATAGTGGTGTAATATTGTACATGAAAATTGTACTAACTGTTCACATTCCAACCTTGTCCACTGAGGCTTCTGAAGGCAGTGAGATAGAACCCAATTATTCCAGAGGTACCAGCTCATGGATATGGGAATGCAATTCAACAGAGAACAATAGGTCTCTGTTATACAGAATGTAAAACCTGATACTTTTCTAGCTTGTCTGGAAAGAAAAAAAATTCTTTGTAGTGTTGTTATAAAGGCAAAAGAAGCAGATTCAGAGGAATTAAAGAGAATTTAAATTCAGAGGATTTAAAGGACACTTTAAAACAAAGAATAGACATTGAAGAAAAGGCTACTCATTCCTCCAGACAGGCCACCCATTTATCTCAAGGTAGTATGTCCTTAACCTTATTCCCTTCAGAAAGGGAACTTGCTCCTTTACTTTTCCAGTCTCTCTGAGGTCCTGCACATTTTGTGGAAAGGGATATTCCTGCCTGCTCTGCTAAACCCACAAGTCCCAGCTGGGCAGCAAATAAGAACTAGAACTGCTGCTGAGAAAAGGCTTCATCCTGAGCTCAGCAGTGGCTGGTTTACCTTGTTACCCCAGCAAACAACCTGTGTGAAGCTCAAACATCCTGCTTCCTTCTGTCCACCTGAGACTTATGCTGGATGAGACTGGAAAGTCGAGATAATAGTAAGGAACATGAAGAGGAAATGATTTTGCTTCACAGGACAGCACAGGGCAAACATACGACACAAATCTGCAGAAAATATGCAGGATTAGTTCTGCCTGTTGTGGTAGAAAATCTTTAAATCCCTATGGATGAACTGAAGAAGAAAGCAGAAATAAAGGAACTGTACAGCAGTTCAGCAGATCTTCTACATGGGCTGAATTTACAAAGAGATTAGGTTGGGATCTCGATTTCATTTTATAACTTCTTAAAAGTATTCCTGAATATTTTAACTTCTTGTTTGAGCAATGCCACTGGAGCTATCAATTCCATATGGATTTCACAATATGATTGGTTTGTGCTGCATGTGGGATAAACATTTAGCTCACAGAAGGAAGCACCTTTCAGCATGTTAACATCCACTGTTCTCTGGATAAGCATCCCTCTGACTACAGCAAACTGGAGACTTTTTCCTTTCCACAACCAATGCAATTATAATTAAGTCTACTTAAGTTAATTAATGTAAAATAAAGCTCGTGTCCCTATCAGTACTTCAGAAGCAGTGCTGCTCATAAAGACCAACAGATTTAACCCTGCAGGAACTATTGAACCAATACTTGATAGATGAACTCAGCCTACATTCAGGCAGAGAAGGTGTGTGCAGCATTTCAACACCATGAGCTGCTTCAGTAATTACCATCGTGCTGCAGAGCAATGGTCAAAAAGAAAAGTAATGACTTTACTGCTGGACACCAGAAAGAACTCCAATCCGTACTAGAACTATCTTTGGAAAAAAAAATTCCAGTACTTTATGGTTACATCATCTTCCAGGAACATCCTGAAGGACCAGCAGTAGTAAATAAGGCTGTCTGCTACCACTATGTGCCCTTTTCAAAGTAATGACTGGAGGTAATTAGGTTATGTCCAAATTCATCAATATGATGAAGGTGAAAAGTAACAAAAAGATGAAGAAGCTTTTGTTCAAGTGTGGAATAAAAAACACACTACATGTCATGCTTAATCCCATTCCCCATACTGCTATCCACTCAATTTGAAAAGGAGAAAACCAGAAAGTTTTATATTAGTTCTATAAAACATATATTTGGCCTCTGAAAAAAACCCAGTAATTAAAACACCTATTTTTTCCCACACCAAGAAAGTGTTTCCAGTTAAAAGGCAGAGATACTTATGAAGTAGTGGAGAAGGTTAATGCACTTTGAAAGATCCCTGCATTCAGGCTTGTTTACCTGAATAACTATGTACTTCAGCTTCAAAAACAGTGAAAAAAGGATCATTTAACACTTTGTAGTGAAAAAGGTAACGAGAAGCAGATAAAGAAAAAAAATTTTTCAAGTGGAAGAAAAAACTGTTCAGAAAAGTGAAATTGAATACTTCAACCAAATAAACTGGCTTTGATGCAGTTTTAAAATAGGACATTTCTGTATCTGAAAATTTTAACCTCTAGTGAAAATTAAAATGGAAACAAACTATAATAGTGGCCAAAATCAAGTTGTTATAACTTCACTAAGACGCTGTTCTTCCTGGTTTATGTGGCAGGTGGGATGGAACACAGACTTCTATTTTCAAAAGCATCTACCTTATGCTGAGAAATGCTAGGATGAATTTTTATATCCATTCAACCAAAAGGATAAGTTAATGAAAGGAAAATAAAAAAAGCCACAGGCAAATATGTAAGCAGCTTGCATCACCTCAGCAATTTAAACAACAGTAACCGTTTCTGGGATTCTCTCCAAAAGAGTATTTGTCCCCAAAAACTTCGTATTGTTTTGCACAACACAATTCAAAACTTTATAAGTAATTCATAGCAGTGAATTCTGTTTCTGAAACAATTCAGATTAATCTTGTGGGTAAAAATCTGCCACTCTGCTGTTAAGGCAAAGCAGACTGGAGACTCTAATTCTGTGTCTCTGCCTTACTTTTAGGGCAAGGTACACAAAGTAACTTCAAGATGTTGAGAATACTTAAGAAAGCCATCATGAAGTGTTTGACTGGGCAGCATCCAATTTCTAATATTAGAACTGACTTAATAGAAAGGAAATAGAGAAGAACAGAAAAAGGAACAGAAATACGGTACGATCATCTGAGAACCTCTCCACTGTGGTTTTTATACAAATTCTTCCACATGTTATTATACCAGAGCAACCTCCAATTGCACAGCTTTAGGGCCCCAAATCTTAGTGAGCAGGGCTGCGAGGTCACACTATCCAAAACAGTCAGAGCCAGCACCAGACTCTGTTGTACACAGGGTGACAAGTACTGCCAACTTGATTTTTGAAAGAAGAATCGCCAGGAGTAATTTCAGCCCACAAGCTTCATGCACAAGTTCGAGGAGCCTCATACTCATTATACTGGCTTTTTTTTGGTTTTTTCAAAGTCCAATTAGCCCTCAGAAATTTTTTGCTTTAGCTTTTGATTATCCTCCAGTACTTCATTTTTGCTCTGCTCTTCTGGATCCTTTGATGAATCAGGATTGTACCTATACAAATACCCATACGGACGAAGATGATAAATCAAATATTCCAAATGATACATAGTCACAGAGTCCACATAGTGGAATGAAACTGCTAGATCGGAGCAGCATCCAGGACCCTGAAACACAAAACAAAGCAAAACAATCAGCATGAATTACAAAGCATGTCCTGGATTAAAGATCCAGGGAGAATTCAAAGAAATACTTGATTTAATGGTAAGAAATTCACTACCATCAGTCATACACATACTTCAAAAGTTAATGTTAGGCAAGCAAAATGTACCAGACATATCTGCCAAGGCATCTTTCCAAAATAAAGCTGACAAAGCCTTTTGCTTCTGTGATCAAGCCAGTGAAAAAACTAGCTGCCCTCATTAACGTCAGAGGTATTCTGTTTTTCCATGCTTAATTTTTGATGCTGGTGTTTAAACAGCACCAAGAAGCAGCAGGCAGGCCTAAATGAGTTACATTTATATATGAAACAATACATGCCTGTTACTTATGTCAGCATCCAGACAGAATGTATAAGCAAAATGTGTGTGTACCTGCACCTGTGTGTGCTGACACATTATACTGTTTGGTATATTGTCAGTATCTAACTTCCTACTTACAGAAAGTTGTAACAAGCAATTGCAAAATTTTGTTTTAAATGTATTGATTTCATTGACATTATTAAGAGCTATAGGATCATTGTTAACACATTTGTCACAACTTATATTTTATAGCTTAAATTCAGCTTTGAGAACACTTTTCTGGATCATAGTTTTGAGATCTCTGTTTTCAGCAGCTTTGATTGCAGAGCTGCTCATATTTCTACTCCAACTGGAACTAGGATTAAATATTTAAAGATGCCAAAAAGAACAATTGTTATATAACTGTCATTCTTTCAATACCTACTAAGTTTGATCAATATAGCTTGATTTTGATACCAGATGAAGTAGTGTCTATCCAAACACAGGTATGACAGGACAGGATCCAATGGGCAATTTCCATTATGAATCAGTTACAGATGGAACTGTCCACAGCTCAGCCACCCATGCACTGCAGCCACAGCTAAAGCTGCTGCCTCCTGACACACCAAATACAGTATCATACAGCTGGTTTAAGCTACAGAAATGCTTTTGCTGCTGAATACAAGTATAAAAATAGATTGCTGCTTTACAACAACAACAAAAAAAAATCTACTGAAGAACTAGACTATCTTTTTTTCAGCTTTAATATGTAAAAAATTCCAAATCCTGTTCTTGAATTCTTCCACCTAATGCTAATTCACAGATCACATGCTCACACACATCATGAGATGCACTTGACAAAATGGGTTCCTAAGGACTTACCTCTACAGCAGGATAGTAATTGTAATTCCAGTACCAGAATGTTTTTGGTAGGTATCCTCTGATTAAGTGATGTTCTGGAACAAAGGGATGAAAGGTTTCTCTACCACTTGTATCCCTAGAATCTCCTGCTTCCACATTGATGATCTCCATGCATTTTCCTAGTGCCAGATCTTCAATAGAGGAACTGTGAGAGCATTTGTTTGTTTTAAATGCAGCAACAAATCTCTTCAGAGCTTCTTTGCTCAGAACATACCCTGCTCCTCCACTCATGTAGCCCTGCTTCACATAAGGCTTAAACCTTCTTCCAAAGTATATTGGTTGTTCAGGACTGTATTTTGAAAGGAGCCATCTCAAATTGTCCAATATAACATATGTATCATCATCTGCTTTCATAAACCAATCAGCATCATCAAAATAATGATCATATACATATTGAAAAGCTTTAATAGTCTTCCAGTACAGTTGGTCCCTGCCTTCTTTGGTTTCTAGGCCCACAGTTGGGAAGTCTTTATTTTCTTCAGAGCTCATAAAAAGTACTTTATTACAGCGCTGGGCCCAAGTGGCCTTAACATGCTTGGCTTTCTTTTCTAGATTTTGAGGTCCAGTCATGACCCAACACAGTATTTTCACCTTGTGATACAGTCCTTCTGCAACCTTTTTATCCTCATCTGAAAAAGAGGAAAGTTGTAAAACCATATTAGACATGACTGCCAAACAAAGAGCAACCTCCCACCTCCTCAGATATTCTGTTTCTACATCAGAAAAGACATGCAGACAGAAAAGAGGCTTTTGCTTCCAAATGTACCAGTTAATGAACTCCATGCTAGATTCTGGAAGGAAACAAACAAGACTCTCAAAGACTAAAATTCTTAAACCTATTTCAATTTCACAAGAAAAAGGAGAGTATAAGAGTCATATCAAAATGGGCATCTGTTCAGGCAAGTGTGACTTTAGCAAACCTTGATTTGTACATAAAAACTGCTTGGAGGCAACCTCTTTATGGTCTTGGAGGACTAATGAAAATTTTAAAACAGAATATTTTTGCCATTCACAATGAATACAACTTAATGATTCCAACACAGAAAAGCCAAAAAGCTAATGAGCTCTTTTATATATATTCATGTTAACTAACAAAACCTAATGAATATTTCTAAAACAGGAACATATGTTTTAAGAATAAAGCCAGGGGTAAACCAGAAATTAACAGATTAAATAATTTAGGATACTATGAAACTAGTATTATTGTTGAACTAATATGTTTTTATTTGCCAGCAAGCCAGCAGAATAAATACAGTTATCTGAGGTGTGTAACAATGTTTTTCAAGCTATGAAAACATTCCTTGGTCTCAAAGAAACATTTTCACTTGATACATACAGAAAGATTTTAACTTATGTAAAAGAATATTTAATGGAGAGTGAAATCTGCATAACTGGTACTAAAATATTCCTGCTTGCACTTTATGCAACTATATATCAGATTTCTTTGTAACAATGTTCTACAATTACATGTGAAACACTCACAAACTCATCTTACAAAGTTTGGAGTTTAAGTATGTCTAAGTAACAAATTACTAACATCTTCAGCAAAAGCACTGCAGTGCAATTTTTCTCATCCAGATGTCCCTACTCAAACACTCTCTGTATTTGGGAGCTCATTTAATGAAATATATCAAGTATAAAAGTATTCCTGAAGTATCTGAAGGGTCTACGTTCTCTGAAAAAATAAAAATAATCAAGAGTGCAAAAGAATTTCTCTGGCTTTGACTGCAAACAGCAATCTGTGCCTGGACTGCTGTACAATCAGCTTGGCAAATCATGCCCGCAGTGACTCCCTTTGCCCCCCTGCTCCAATTCTGTGTTTTACTAATTGTACCAAAAAGTGGGTTTTCTTAAATTTTATTTTAGCTTTATCTTAGAGGCTAGATCAAAAGTTAGAAGTGGTCCAAAATTAGCTTCTTAAGGCTAAAAAGCAATCCAGCTACATCTACAACACCAGCAAAGATATCTGCTTAGCACAACTGCCATTTGGTGTCAATAGCTCATTTGAGAAATTCCTGCTCCAAACAAGTCTGGATACAGACATTGGGCAAACAGTTGGACTCAAAGGAAAAAAAATTACTACTATAATAAAAATGTCAACAAAGAAAACCACCATTCAGTAGCCCTCAGGAGAAAAAAAATTATTTAGATGTAACCTGAACATGGAGAAACTGAAAGAAAATGATTCATATAAATTCTTGACAGTGAAGAAGCAATGTTTTGCAATGCATGAAAAGGGAGGACATTTTCCAATCAGCCAGGTGTAACAAAATACCTTTATGCTGTCCAGCATCTGCATTGAAATTCATTTGTCCTTGCAGCTGATTGTTGTCAGTATCTGCTGAGTGCTGACCATGTGGATCATTGTGAAGAACATGAGGCTGGGTCTTAACTTGTTCTTCTAGTATAATGCTAAACAGAAGATAGCAGACGAAAAATCCTATTGCTGAGCCAAAAATGAAGGTGAGAAGGTTCATCAAAGACTTAGAGGAGGCCATCTCCTGAAGGTGAGACACTGTCAAAACCAAATGAAAAATACGTTAGGCTTAATATAGAAATCAAACCTAGAACTACAGGAAGAAATCAAGGACTAAATCTCTGGAAGCAGAGAACTCAGTTCTAGCTCAGATTCAGCTTCCCTGGGCTTGCACAGAGATTTAAGCACAAGAGCAATGCAAATATCAATCTAAAATTGTACATCTATTGATAGTGGCTGTACATAAAAAAACTATTAATTATATTTATACAACATTTAAACAAGAATGTATACACTGAAGTGCAGTAACTTTATAAAACTGTAATATATGTACACTTTTTTATTTTCTTCAGCCTACAAATCTGCACTTTAAAATATAATACCTAAGTCTTCTATGAAGGTAGAAGATGATGATTAACGGCAGTCTACAGGTCAAGACAGAACATGGGCACAAGATGTTCTTAAAACTCCAGCCAAATGTATATTACAGGAATTCTTAACAGATGTCAATCACAAGCAGATTTCGAAGAGTTATAAAAGCAAATCTACTCCCAAAGTAGGGCAGCTGTCCTTACACTTTTAGGAATTACTGAGGATTGACTTTCAGAAGAAAGAGTAAAACGACGTCTAAATTTTCATACAGAAAATTTTTAAAAGGAAGAGAAGAAGAAAGTACATCAACCTTAAAGCCTATTCTACACTTCAAAAACTTTGTATTCCAGTAATAAAAACACACCTTCATATCAGCCACACCCTTACTCCTCAAAAACTAAAGGACTTGGCTGACCATTTTTATTGAACCAAATCAGCAGCTATGCCTGCATACAGGGAGTTTTATACATCAAAAAAGAGTGTGAATTTTAATATATTAAACACTTGGAAACCAATTTCAAGTTATTGAGGGCTTTTCATCTTCAGAAAGAGTTGAGCTATTTTCTAATAACTCGTGACTAAACTACAAAAACATTGACTGTTAAACACATATTGAATTCAAGCCAGAGCCTTACAAACAAGTCAATGATGTTCCCTCCATTAGGATCATTATTAAGACAGTGGGCAGAACCCAATTTAGTTCATTAGGGAGCCCAAAAAAGAAAATTATGGACTGCACAGAGCATCGATGAAAGCCATCGATCAGAGAAGAGCTGCAGCCACCAAAACAACCCATTTAGCCTGCACCCCCTCCTCTCACTGGCTGTGCAGTCTATTGGAAACAGGCTGTCCTCAAGCAACTGTATGAATCACTGTGCAGCAACACACACTCCAACTTCCAGCTTTCTGTCTGTCCTTCTGCTCTCCTGAAGGGAAAGCAAAGGACGGAATGCACGTGTGCACGTTGTTACAATGGCACTTCCAGAAATCCATCAGATTTACTGTCCACATGCAGATCAAGACCATTTGAGAGTGAAGCAGCTCTCACACGTGGTAATGCTTTTCTTTCCACACTGCTAGAAAAAGGAAAGAAAATTGAAAACACAACTTGAAGCACAAAATAAAAATCAAGAAATGTACAGGGTGTATAAAATGATTATAACTGTGGTTGATAAGGAGCTGTCATTCTTTAATATGAATAAGCTCATTATATAATTTTTAATTGCACATTGTCTTCTCTCAATTCAGTACTACATCTTGGTGGAAACAAATGATTGCCTTTAGACATCATACCACAAAGTAAAAAAGTGCCTGCATAATCATTTGTGATCCAGGCCTTGAAAAAATTACTTGGTTTCCACGTTTATTTCAATTGTCATTAGGCCACTAAACTGAGAAGAAAACATGAGTATTTTGATGAGGTGCCTAAAAAAAAAAAAAAAAAAGGCAAAACCCCAAAACCTTTCTCAAAAAGCCCATGCATACAAGCAGCCTATGAAAATGCAAAGGATCTGCTGTACTAAGATTATCTTTTTGTTTTTGCTTTCCCAATCTATCACCACAAAGTTCCCTCAAAATTTGCAATACTCATAGGGAGATGGCCACAATAAAACAATGCCTTCCTTTGGTATATTCAAAGTGGGGAAATATATAAACCCAAGCATGCCCACAGTGTTGCTACACCACCTTCTAGAAGAAAAGGTCTCCTTTCTACCGTTATACTTTTCAATATTAGGTGTCTCTCTGCAATACAATTTCAGTTATCTGCTCCAAAGCTGTTAAAATTAGTCTTGCTTGGAGAGAAAAAAATGAAAATAACTTGAAAATAATTGCTGCTCATTAACTATGAAATTATATACAACAGAATTCTACAGAAAAAAAATTAAATGTGCTGGAAATGCTGAAAAATTTAAAAAGTGCATTCATCACACTGGAAATCAGAAACTGATTTGGCAGTACTTCAGACACAAAGAGGATTTCTCAGGGCAGGTAGGTAGCTGTACTTCATAGTTGATATAAAATGCCTCTAGTTACAGTTTTCAATTTAAAATAATCTCCTTATCATTCTATCGATTTTATACCAACAGTGGGTCACTATAAACATGTGTAGGTGTATATCCATATGTTTGTAAACTCCAACAGTAAACAGGACAGAAATTTTCATTTTTTTTATGGTATCTTGATATTTCACATAAACTGAGTCTTTTAACTTGACAGCAAAAACAACTGAACACTACAGCATTACAGCAGAACCAGAAAACGCCTAAAAAGAAGGTCAGTTGTCAGATGATAAACATCCCCACTCCTTGCTGATATTCTTTTCTACACACAGATTTATTCAGGGGGAAGACACGCAAAATATTTAAGGTCAGGTTGGATGAGGTTTTGAGCAACCTGATCTAATGAAAGGTGTCCTTGCTCATGGCAGTGGGTTGGACGATCTTTAAAAGTCCCTTCCAACTCAAACCATTTTGTCATGCTACAAGTCTATGACATTCAGAGAAGAAAAAGGTAAGTGCAAAACCTACCAGGTTACTGAAACATTCCCACTTATATTCACATTTCTATTTTTGCTTCTGGAGTTAAAAAAAACACTATTTAAAAAAAAAAATCTACAATAAAAGGCTAGGTTTGAATTTAATTTATGCTCCACTGCTCTATCATGGAAGCTTAAACAAATACAGATATTTAGATATTCATGTAGGTAGCCCTATTCACATCAATCAAACCAATAAATGTTTTCAAATTCTATTGCAACGTAACAGTCATTTAAGATTTGGTTCTAAATTGAAGTTTCATGAGTCAACAATTTCTACACCTTCAAGCTTACACAAAAAACTAATTTTTCTGTGTTGGGGGTTGCTGAACCTGGCAGCCCACTGACGACAAGGCTGCTGCAACTCCACGTGCCCAGACCCAGCCAGGCTGAGGATGAATTCCCATAGCTGTGCATGCAAAGATGCATATACACATGGCTGACCATACAGATCAGCACAGATACAAACAAGTGCTCATGCAGACACAAACATGGCCTGGCCTTAGCTGCTCCTCCCCACAGCTGACCCAGACAAAGGTCTGCTAGTGGGGAATATAAACATACACACAATGTGGATCCCTCTGTAATGGGTCTCAGACCTTCAACCTATTCAGGAACCAACCCTGAATCCTCAGACTCCCCAGAGCCTCACTCTGCTGGTAAACTGATGACTCTCTGATCTCACTAGTACCTGTCCCACAATTACAGCTGCCTCAAAACATGGCTCCCAAACCTCTTAATCCTACTTACTAACAACCACACAAGCCTCTGTGGCTTACAGTCCCCACTCCAGCTGCTGGGCATTTAGGCCCTCACTCACTCCAGTCCCTCCAGCTGCTGGCACACCGGACACAGAGGTCCCTACAACTTACTGTGCATCTCCAGTTGCTGGCACTTAGAGCTCAGTATGCACCTGAGAATATGGCAGAGTCCTCTCGCACAGCAAAATGGTTAGAAAGGCACCTTAATGAGCAAAGAGGACAGGCTGTGGCAATCTGGCCCAGAACACTGTCAAACATACTGACCAGCCACTTGTTTCTAACTGACCAGGCCCTTTATCTAATCCTTTTATTTTCCCATATTTGTTCCTCCTGAAACACCTTCCTTTAGTCCCCCCCTCCCAGGAGCACCCCATAAATTTTGTACAGTCACAAGATGCTTTTCCCCTGCATCCCATAGGCCCCATATTTTCTAGGTAGTTAGCACCCTCGATCCTGTGAGCTGTACCAGACAGCCCTACTGGTGACTTCTCTTGCTGCATGTCACACCTGGGCAATGGGGCTGGTGGCTCCTCAGTGACAGAACCAGGGGCTGCTTCCTCTGATGAGACTACAGGAGTCCCACCTGCCCCCACCGTGTCTCTGTGCATCCCGCTGGTGAGCCTTTGAACATGTTAATCTAAACTACTGCTCTCACTCTGCTAGCTGTTCCAATAAGGCCTTTAAGGTCTCTTTCTCGAGCCAATGGAAATTTAGGGAAAAACCATGCAATATGAATATAATCGTAAGAGTTTGGTCCCACTGCCAAAAGAAAACAACCCAACGACATTTAAAATTAATACTTTCACACAAACTCGGACAATCTAGAGAAACACATTAAACAATACCAAACAAACAGAAATACCCTAACCCCAAAACAACATAAGGCCAAAAAAACAAAATTCAACCATCAAATCCGGGATTTTGAAATTCAAAGAATGCAGAACATAACTCCAATTTTAAACATGTTTATCCCAGTATCATTCCATAATCACTTTAAGATTTGATTAAGTTAAACCCACATACAGAGCTGATTCTTCCTTGTATCTCTTACTTAGGAAGCAAGGGGGAAGCTCTGAGGCCTCATGATAAAAGAGTGTAAATGTCCTTTGCAAGCTGCATAATTAGCAATGAAATCGATCTCTACCACCATGTCCTTAATAGTCAAGCAACGCATCAGAATAACTCGATCAAAATGTAGAAAAAACGTAGTTAGCTGTGCAAACAGGCCTTCTGCTCTTTAAGTCACATTTATTGCTAGATGGTCTGTATATTCATATGCTTCTGAAATGCAGCTATACGCACAAGTTGTGCATTTGCTAATGTTGTCTGCATCTAGGATTTCCGTGAGCTGCTGCAGTTTCCTATCGACGAAGCACAGATCATGTCCTTCCTCTTCAAATATCTAATGTTGTGAGCATTTCTTTGGAGAGCAACTCTTCCCATCAAAAAAAATTCCTGCTTGTTCTACCAAAAAATACAAACCATCAAACCGAGGTACTTCGGTATAGGAGACCAACAACTGCACTGAAACGAGACGGGTAACAATCCACAGTACCGGTGAGCTAGAAGGATGATTTGGCAACCTCCTTCCTCATTCCAAAAGCTGACACCGTCCTTCGGCAACAAGTGCCCGTGCCCGAAGCACGGCTTTCCAGACCTCTCCCAACCCAGCCCGTGCTACGGACGTCCGCCCAGGAAGTCCCCGCTGCGGAGGCGGGAGCAGCGATTCCCGGCTCCCCGGGCACCTTGCTCCCTCCGCTGGGCTCCGAGGGACTCGCGCTTTTCCAAGGAGACCCCCTCCTCTGGCGCCTCTCCTTCCCAGGCGTGCAGCCGGGCACCTGCTGTCCCTGCAGCCGCGGGCACCCTTCCCGCCGCCGGGGTGACACGCAGCGCCCCGGTCGCCTCCTCCCGCCCCGTCCCCGCAGAGAGCAGACGCCTTCCGCGCCTCCTTCCGCGCCGGCCCCGCGGGTGGGACGCTGCCCCCCGAGGCCCGACCCCCCCGCCGCCCCCGGCCAGGCCCCCCCGCCCCCCGCCGCCCGCCCGCCCTCACCTCGCTGGCCGGCGGGGCCCCGGTGCGCGCTCAGCCGCGCGACGGCGCGCGGGCACCTGCCAGCCGCGCGCAGGGCAGGCCACGGCCACAGCCCCGGCCCCCGCCGGCCCGCGCCGCCGCCGGCCCCATCGCGCGGCCGCCCCGCGCCGTGCTGCGCACCCACCCCGGGGCGGGCCCGGGAGCGGCACCGCCCCGCCCCGCCGCCCGCTCATTGGCCGGCGAGCCGCCCGGGGGCGTGGCCTCCGCGGCACGCGCGGGTTTAACCCTTTTCCCGCCGCGGCGGTGGCTCCGCCGCGTGGCAGTGCGCGCGTCCGCTGCGCTCCCGGCGCGGGAGAAGCGCGGCGCCCCCGCCCGCCCCGTCCACCCCGCGCGGTGCAGCCACGGGAATCCGGCCCTCCTTCCCCGTCCGCCGGGAGCGCGCCCACGTCGCCGGGCCAGGCCGCGAGTAGCGCCCGCGCCTCCCGGCGCGCGGCGGTGGGCGCGGGCGGGAGCCCCAGGCCGTAGCCGCAGCGTGAGAGTGGTGGTCGGCCTGTCTGCTGCGCTCGGTGGCTCGGCCAGGACTTCCAGGGGTGTGGGGGAAAAGTGTCCCGGGGGGAAGGGGAGGGCGCGGGAGGGACAGAGGAGCGCAAAGGGGCGGCTACCCGGAGCTCCCAGCAGTCGGTAAGCGGCGCGGCGCTCCGGCGGTGCCTCCCCGGGCACGGCCAGCGGGGAAATGCCCCGGGCAGCGCTGTCCACCGACTTACCTCGCTCTCGCCTGCCTGGTCCTGCCCGGAAGCGGCTGTGCCGGGCGCTCAGGCCGGGCTGCGGAGCTCCGCTGCGCTCCAGCCCCTCATTCCCCTCACTTCAGCCGGTCTGGAGCCGCCGCTCTTGCAAAATACCATTAGGCAACTGCAAGGGATGTTGCTAGGATACCGAGCCCTCTGCAATCGCTCCTTATCTCCCCGTGCGAACGCTTCCTACCTTTCCAACAGCTCTTGACGTTTATCTCTCGGTGGTCTCCTTAGGAAAAAAAATATATCAAATAAGAGGAATTGTAGATTTGGAAGGTGTTTTTCACTATAGTGTAACTGAAGAATAGCATTTTGCAAGCACTAGGTAGATAATGGAGCGCTGCAGTTCATAGATAGAAGGTTTGTGTTGTGGTATGTTTTGGGTTTGAGGGGGGGGGTTTTTGTGTGTGTGTTGTTTTTTCAAGTATTTGGTGCAGGTACGTGTAGAGAAGAACTGGTCCATGTTGAGTTTCTGTAAATGGAGGTCACTGCACACACTGTTCTTGATTTTCCCTCTCTCCTTCATCCTTCCTCCAGCCTCTCTATGGGTCCAGTCCAAACCATAGGTTTCCCTCACAGCTGTAGATCTGTATAGTTTACTTCTGTCTTCCCTCTCTCCAATTATTGCCTCAGGGGTGTGCCCTTTCATCTCCATTTTCATGTCTATTTTTACTTCTTTTTCTCTGGATGATGGGTCACACAGAATCACAGAACCATTTAGGTTGGAAAAGACCTCCAAGATCACTGAGTCCAAACTGTGACTGAACACAACCTTGTCAACTAGACCATGGCACTAGGTGCCACATCCTGTCATTTCTTGAACACCTCCAGGGACAGTGACTCCATACCTCCCTGGTCAGTCCACTCCAATGTTTAACAACACTTTCCATGAAAAAATTCTTCCTGATGTCCAATCTGAACCTCCCCATGTGCAGCTTGAGGCCACTTCCTCTTCTCCTGTTGCTGGTTGCCTAGGAGAAGAGTATGGTCCTCCCCTGGCCCCAGCCTCCTTTCAGGCAGCTGTAGAAAGTGATAAGGTCTCCCCTGATCCTTTCTTTCTCCAGGCTAAACACCCCCAGCTCTCTCTGCTGCTCCTCATGACACTCTCCAGATTATTCATCAGCTCCGTTGCTCTTCTCTGGACACGCTCCAGCACCTCAATGTCTTTCCTGAAGTGAGGGACCCACAGCTGGACCTAGCACTCAAAGTGTGGCCTCGAGTCATTCAGGAGATGCTGGCTTTTGTACCAGTTTAGGAAGCTCCCATGTCCCATATTACTCCAGGTCATAGTTTCTCATTCCTACCCCATCCCACTCTGCCATCCACTTTAAATAAAAATTACAAGCAACTTGGTGAATAGTATCTTCTTGTACTAGTTTCATCAGAAGAAAGGGCAGGCTTCTTGTAGGGAAGAAGTTTGACTGGCATTAAGAAAATAACAATAAACAATAACAAAGACAATGGAAACCGTAAAGGCTGCAAAACAAACAAAAAAAAGTGATGTGTCTGTCTTCTTGTTTCCCCTTTTTTTACCCCCACCAAATCTGGATAGAATTACTGTCCATCCCGTGTCCAGTGCATGCTTTAAATTTCCAAAATAGATTAAGTGAAGTTTTCAAACTGTTTTATATTACAGATAATGCAGCATGTCTGAGCTGAATACAAGACTTCCATTTTTCCTGGTGAACTTTAAGGCCTGGTCTTGCATCACAGGAGTTCCTCTATCAAGGACTGTGGCCCATGTATATTACATAGCCATAAATTTATGCATGAAGTGCTACACTTTTTTCGTACTGACATGTTCATTGAGCTGTTTCACTCTGTTAGGCTAGTTTGAAAGGGAAATTTCAGAGAGAAGGTAGGATGTGCTGTAACTTAACAAAAGCCACGGTTTGCCTATTAATACTGGTACAGAAAGTTTGCTTTAACAAATGTGAACTGGTTTGGCCATGTTGTAATGGCTGTTTAATATTTTATGGAGATATTTACATGCCACATATACAAGGAGCTTTTGTTTGGTTTATTTTTTTTTTTTCATTCAGGGAGAGGTGAGCAGTCTCTCTTACAACTCTCTATCAGCAACCTCTTACAGTTCATGGTAAGGAAACAGGCCCTCCAAGGAACTGCCTTGCATGTGTAATGGTAACAAACACTTCCACAGCTTCTGTGCAGCACTACTTTGCTCAACACACTGCCTCTGGGTGGATGGTCCAGAGAAGAGCCATTCTCTTGCTCTGAATCAGAAGGGGGAGCAGGCCTGGTGCTCTCTCTTGCTTCCAGGATGTACTTGACCACAGTCCCTTTCTATATAAATGTGCTACTGCTATGGGAGGTTCTTCTCAGCTGAGAAACCCCAGCAGTGTTGGGGGACACAGCTGTATCACAGTAATATAGCAAGGAGATCCATGCTACTGGCACATGTGGCTGGGAACAAATGAAAGGGAAATTAAATTTCTGGTATTTTAATTTAAAAAGAAATCAATCACTTTGGTCTTCATACCAGTAAATACAGAGAATGATATCTTTTCCCACGTAGGAGGGCCAGCCATATTCAACATAAAGACTCTTCTGAGCAGGGCAAAAACAGAGTAGCAGGCCCTTAATCCCTCTGCTCATCACTAGGTAGGTCTCCATGAGATAATTGTCTGGGCATTTCAATGGTTACACCCTCTGGAGAACACTCTGGAGTACGGACCTACCATAAAAGCCCTTTCACAGATCGGCTACTGTTCTCAACTCCCCCCATTTCCACGTGCAGGAGTCTGGGAACACAGGTTTCTAGATAGGAAAGCTCACATAAAGTTAAGGAAGAAGGAAAAATGTAACAGCTGCTGTGAGGCTCTGCAATTTGGCAACTGACTACATACCATTTAAATGTGTAATTGGGTATCCAATAAATATCTGTGGTGAAACTGATTGCCTTCTGCAGATAGCTTTCTACAAGCTAATGGCTGTTAAGCAATCATGTCTTCTTAACATTTTGTTTCATTTTAAATGGTCTTATATTAAGTCCATTTATGCCATTGCTTTTATGGATCATCAGCAAGACCATAAAAATATATACTATATAAGTAATTTCCATGTATTTTGACCGAAAGCTACTTTTGTGTTTTCTTTTCACTCCTATTTGATCAGACAACCAGATTAAACTGAATGCCTTACTCATTTAATATTATTTATAGAAGATCTCACTAACTTGACATTCAGATTTAGCAAGGCCATTATTCTCTAAAGAGCCTATTACCCCTTCTGTGCCCACTTAGGAACCCACAAATTGTAGTCGCAGGCACACTGGACCAGATCAAGTTTGAGTATTACACATGCCAACCCTAATTCCTAGAACAGAACAAAGGCCTTTAGAAAGGTGAATGGAGTTTCAATTTACCACCACTCCTTTGCCCATTTTACTTGGGGCAGGACGCACTAATTTGGTGCTGGGGTGTCCGGAACAGTCAGAACAATGTATGGAGCTGTAAAAGTAAATTATTTACTGTGGTAAGATTGCTGTGTGAGATAAAGTGTATTATAATAAAAAAGTACGAGTGTATCACCCCACCTTCTTTTTACCCGTAAGAACACCAGCTGGCTAAAAGTCTGACATCCTGTTCTGATATGGAACTTTAGTCACTGTGTTTCTTGCACAAACAATAGTGGAACCACCAGGAGTGGAATAACACACATTACTGATCAGTGAAGTTAGAAGTACTGTCTTCATTTAAACAATTGTACAATCTTTATGCTGCTGTTCCTGCTAACCAGATCTCCTTGAAACAAATAATTGACTTAAAACAAGCCATTGTGAACTTGCAGATTAGTATTCAGTGTAGATTAGTATTCAGCATGTGCCAAAAACTCAGGTTGTCCGTTTCAAGTGGCAGAATGAGGAATTAATCACCGGATCTTGATAAAATGTGAAATTCTAAAGAAAACTTTTAAAAGTTAGAAGTAAAGGGAATTCGTTCATTATCAAAATTTTTAAAAAAATTAAATATCTTTGTATTTTCATTGGAAATACCAGACAAAATGTAATAGGCTCATTCTGGAGACTCTGCAAGAAAAGCACTTGTCACAATTTTTCTATCCTGCTTGCAGACCTGCCCCAAAGCCCACTTCACACTGCTCTGGGCTACAGCTATGTTTCTCTAGATGAAACAGTGCCAGGGACCAATCGTTGACAGAAATATTTCACAATTTTTCAGTTCGAAGTAAATTGAAAGCCATGTGGCAGCCCATCGGAATGAGATTTTCATATGAAACCGAGAAAACGACATTCATTTTCCCTGCTGTAGAATGTGATCGGCAGGCATGAAGGAGCAATGATGGGCTAGGAATGGATGGACCAAAACCTCAGCCTTGACCATCTGCTCTTTCGAAATAACACTTGGCAAGTGTTACTCTATTACCTTGCCCAGAGATTTTTTTAAGGAAATACTACTTGGCAGGGTCATAAGCCACACCAATGAGTGTGTTAATAATTAGTCTCCCATACCTGAATTTATTTTCTGGCCCTGATTTACTTGTAGAAATAGCCCCGTAAACCTTATTTAAGCACTTAAGAAAAATGTCTCTTTATTCTTGTTGCTGATATATTTCTGTATAGATAACTGTTTTTCCATTTATTTTACATATGCACTGTTGCAGTTTGAAGCCAGGCACACATGAAGAACTATTCACTCATTTTCCCCTGCTATAGTCAAGCAGAGGAGGGGAAACCAAGACTTCATTTTCATGAGTTGAGATAAGGATTATTGAAAAAAAACCTTTAAGCCAAAACAGGTTCAAAACTCAAACAGTATAAAGAAGATTTATTATTCACAGAATTAAAAGTAAAAAGGGTAATGAGAACAAAAGCAAACTTTCAGAACACCTTTCTTTCCCAGTCCCTCCCTCTTTCCACCAGCTGCACAAGGAAACAAAACATGGGGTTTTGGTCAGTATTTCACTTCTTAAAAGTCTTTCTTCAGTATGCTTTAGGAAAAGAGTTTCTCCTGCTGTGCTGTGGGATCCTTCCCACGGGAGATAGTTCTCTGCAAACTTTCTAGCGTGGTTTTAACTGTCACAAGCAACAGTCCCGCCTGAACCTGCTGCAATGTGAATCCCTCCCACAGGTCAAGCAGTCTTCCCATAACTGCCTAGCGTGGGTCATTTTAGTTCATGGGGTTCAGTCTTTTAAGGGTGAGCTGTTCTAGTTTGGAAGTGAAGGCTTTCTTCCTCTATCTCTAAAAGCAAAGGTCATCTCTCTCTGTTCGAGTTCCTCACTAAATTACAACTCTTCAGCATCCACACGCTCCAGTGTGAGTACTCTTCTTCACGGGCTGCACATGGATCTCTGCAATCCCCCATGCAACTCATGAATTTTAGGGAAACTGTTGTATTATAGTCCTCACCATGGCTTGCAGGAGAATCTCAGCTCTGACACTTGGAGCACTTCCTCCCTCTCCTTTTTATCACTAACCTCGGTGTCGCCATGTTGGTTTTCCTCACTAGTCCTCACTTTTCCTTTTTCTTTGACTTGGAAGAAAATTGGTCTCTGTAAGTTGCAGTTGAGAGGTTGATCTTGTCCGGGCTCTGCATTGGGGAATCGCTGGCCATGCCTCTCGCATCTGGCCACGTGGCCCCTGCTGGCACCGCAGGGCGGGCCCTGGCCGCGTGGCTCTTGCCGGCACCTGAGGGCCGCGGCCGTGTGGTCCGAGCCTTCGGATGGCGCCGGCTGTGCAGCCCCCGGCGGCCCCTGCCGGGATGGGTCCTGGCAGCCACCTCACCACCCCTCGGGAGGAGAAAAGAGAGAGCTTCCTGCACTTGTTCCTTTCTTAAATATGTCATCACAGAGGCATTACCAACTCGTCTAATTGGGCTAGTAACCTGGCCACAGTCAGAGCCTTCAGCGACTGGCTCTGTGCCAGGCACAGAAGTTTCGAGCAGCTTTTCTCTCACCCCCACCAAAAACCAGGCTGTCTTAAACCAACACATGTACATAACTTAAAAGTTAGCCAGGACAAGTGCAGATATTTCATCTGAAAAATCCTACAATAGAAATAAAATAATGCATTCTCTAATAATAAAAACTCTAATAAGAGAGATACATTTCAGAACAGATTGAGGAGTAGCCAACTCTTGCGGATAGATCCTTTCATTTGCCCGTCTGGTACCTGGCAAAAGCAAAGAGGTTCTGAGGGTTGCTGTCAACTAAAACAAGATTCAAAGTAATGCTACTATAAAGTATAATTCTTATATAATTGTATTTCTATGAGAATTGATAGAAGATTTTAGTTGGCTCAGGTGTCTTTCCTTTGGGAAAGAAAGCTTCAAAAAATGTTGGCATTAATACTGGAAAACACATTCTTATCTGGCATCCGCGATAAGACATGAGATATTGTTCAGTAAGAATTAGAATGCAGAACTAACTCTTCTTTGCAATCATTCATTATTTAATTCTTTTAATCCTTTTGAATGGATACTGCATTTTGAATTCCTTTAGAATTGGTTTTCTTTGGATTTGAATCAGGAAGACATCTCTTTATTCTCTTTGTATGTGAAAAGCCAAAGCTATTTTTATTAAATCTGTTGTTAGTTTCTAGCTAGGAAAGAACTGAGAGGAGAGACATTAGATTTTACTGTTTATATGAGAGCAGTAACAACACCAGAAGTTTACTTCTGTAAAGAATTCAGAATCAATTCCTAGTAAAAAGTGAGAGCAAGTAGCTATAATAACTATATAACCTTTGAAGAATTCAGTGATGGTGATTTAATACAATTAGTAAGACATGCCATGAAATGAACTTTATTTTAGTGTGTGCTTCTGTGAGAAAATGGGGGGAAATTACTTCCATTATTAAATTTTTTTCTTTTACAGAAATAATTTACTTAGTGTGTGTGGGAGTGCAGCTGTTTATTTTCCACACTGCAAAGGTTACATTTGCCAGTCTAATTATTTCACTGCAGACCTTTGGTGTATTTGTTCTACACCTCTATTTCTGGTAACAGCAGTACTAGCAGGGTGATGGCTTCTCATTTTGAGGTAGTAGCTCGACCTAGTGATGGGAAAGAGCTGCTACAGTCATAGATTCTAGAATAGCTTCTCAATCTTTTGTAAACCAAAGACCATCTAACTTTCTTAAAAAAAAAATCTCATATAATGTCCAATAACTGTTATCATTCTTCCTCTATTGTTCTTAACTGTACTTAGGAGAACATAATTGTGCCTTTTTAGCACGTTTTACTGAACACTTTTTTTTTGTCTTCCAGAAACAAATCACAACATTAAATACACTTTAAAAGACTAAAGGAGCACAATGGAGGGTGTCAAAATAACTTTTTATTAAAATTATGCACATTTATTCCAGCTGAAAAAATATGTATCAGTATTTAAAAACTCAGTTATATATGTTCAAGCATGAGTTTAGCTGTTACAACTAAACAGCTAACCATCTCTCTTACAGGTGAACTTAGCCGTATTCTAGGTGAAAAGAAATCTTGTATTAAACAAAACATCTATTGAACAGGGTAAAATTTCACAATGGGCAAATTACAATGAAAAAGTGAACTGAAGATTGTAATTTGCAGTTAATCCTGCTGTATTGACTGCAAGAGTTAGTTTAAATGATAATTCAGCTGACACCTAATCTTTACTACTATATGAAAAAGAACCAGAATTTAAATTAGTTTTACCATTATGGTTCTAAAATCCCTAGAGAATTATGTCGTTTTATGTTGCAGAGTCTATATCAGACAGCTAATTTTTCTTTCTTATTCTGTAAGTGGTTAAAAAAGCATATATATACATATACACATATATATAAATATATATGTGTATATATAAATATATGTGTATATGTATAGATAGTGCTTTGGTTTTGTGGTTTGTTTCCATCTCCCCCTCCCCAGGAAGACAATAAATTACACTGGATTCCTCCTCATTAGCCAAGACTACTATTGAGTTAAAGTCAGCAATGTTTCATTCCTCTGTGGTCCTGGGCCTGGACAATAGAGCCATTGGTGTGCCATATGCCATGCCTGCCATGTGTACTGTATGGCCAACAGCTCTTTCTTGTCTGTGCTAAGAAACACGGGGGATGATGGAAGGGTTGGGATGTTAACAAAAGGATGCAGCAGCAGTGAAAAATGCTTAGTCTTTTGTGCAGGCAATAACAAATCACCTTACTTTGTGCTCTCCCTTACTGCTGCACTAGCCATGCCTTCCTAGTACTTAACTGAAGTCCTGAATGCCTGGACTCTAGAGAAGATTTTCTTTCAACACTCAGCAGTGCTGTGACCTTTCTAACTCCGAGGTCAGAGCAAGTATTATTAGTTTTGAAGCTTAACATAATTAAGCAGGAAGAAAAGAAAAAGGATTAAATAAGAGAGACTATAGCAACAGGAACTCCCAGTGGGACAACTACTTTTTATACTATGAAAAAAAAGATTTTGTCTGGAGGAGAGACAAGTAGACTGTATGTCCTTTAAATGTCTTTGAAAGGAAAAGAACAGAGGAGAAAAAACAGGAAAAATAAACAAATTCAAAATTAAAGGAACAAAGAGCTCTGTTAGGTCAGTAAGTTATTTAAAAGCTGCAAGCTTGCTGGCATGTGATATAGTCCCTCTGGGTAAAAGCCAGACTAAATGATACAAATGGGAGCCTACCTTACTTCAAGCTATGGATCTTCAAACAGCTTTTGAATTTGACAGTTTCTCTTTTCATTTTTTACTCTATTCAGGAATTAAAGTATGGTTCTACCTGAGAATTTGAGTGCAAGCACTCAGACTTTAAGAGCACACAGTGTTACCATCTCTTGGGGAAGGAAAACCAATATAGGCAAAGGCCTTTGCTCTCTGCATATGCATATCCTCGACATACAAACATGCATTTCAAATGCCAGATGTGTTAGCAGAACACCTGTCACTACAACTGTTGCTGGGTGAAGGTACATGTATCCAACAAGCCTCTATATTTGAAAGATAGCCAGATATGAGATATGTTGTTTATGTCAATCCATGAGACTGAGGAGGAACTGATTTCCACCTTTCCTTGAGCCCTGCCCACCACTGATCTATCTCAGTATAATGAGCTGCCAATGCCACCATGGTATATGGATCTTTCTATGTAGCTCCATTAGGAGAAACACCCTTCTGCTTTCTAGCTAAGTCCCTGTCCTAGAAAACATTCAGTCACTGAATGCTGAAAAGGATAGTTTGAGGCATCTGGAAACTTGGAATTGTCTATTCCCACACCTCCATTACTACACAAGTTAGGAGAAGGAAAAGACAAGTCTTGGTATTACAATTTGGGATGTGTTCAAGGTCAGATTGAGAGCAGTTGGTCCAAGCTAAAAATGGATACTGGTTGCAAAGGGAGTCCTGAAAGTGTAGACAAGATACATCCTTCTTCCCACAGCCCGAATCTTCAATTTTTCCCTCAAATTGTTGGTGATAAAGCATTTTTAAAAGTCCATGACTAAGTAGGTGGCCTGGTAGGGTGCAGAATGCCTCTTCTCTAGTAATTTCTGTGCAAAGAGCTGGTGCAAGGCTGTGCTGAGACACACAAATAGAATTTTGGGTGTTTTACAGTCCTGCCCATCTTAATGACCTGGCCCATGAATCCACTTGTGGCAACTTTCACCATCAGCAAAAGACGTTCAATTCCTGCCTGAGAAACTCCAGAGAATGTGCACTGGATGATGCCAGAAAAGGGAAAGTCTTTCTCTAATATTTGAGTCTTGCCATTGTTTT
The DNA here is from genome assembly GCF_041296385.1 of Aphelocoma coerulescens. Lineage (NCBI taxonomy): Eukaryota > Metazoa > Chordata > Aves > Passeriformes > Corvidae > Aphelocoma > Aphelocoma coerulescens. Next base: position 34,285,902 of record NC_091015.1, on the reverse strand, counting down.
CCACTTCAGATCTTGTTTTCTTGCACAGCTCCAGTGAGAGCAAAGGATGGGAGCAGAGAGCTGGGAGAGCCACAATGACAAAACCAACTGAAATGTGTTCTCTCATGCAAAAATCCGTCTCATGAGGGCTATCTTCAGGGGACTATGCCCTGTAAAACCCTTGGTACCACAGGCTCATAATCTGTTATTCATTGCTGTGAAAGCGAAAGACCTTCACCATATGCCTTTGTTAAGCACAGCCTCCACTTCTCCCCTTTCCCTCAGTTCTGTCTCCTCTCCAAACACATTTTACTAATCTCACAGAGCTTAGATATTTCCAGTCTTCCAAGCATGCTGATGGCACCACATCCAACAGATGCAGCAAAGCTACTCATCTTTAATGGGACAAAATGAGGAGCACAGACTTCATTTATGAGAAATGCTCAGATGAGAGCTGAGCTGACAGTGACCAGTGTAAGTCATGAGGCTGCACCAGTTCATTCCACATTGTATTAATTTACCTGTTAGCTTTGGGTTAACTGTTAACGTTGACATTTTACTCATTCACCTGTTGCCTTCAGAGAAACCTATTAGCCTTTCATCTCAGCTAACTAGAAACAAAACTAATGCAAGCACTTCCTAATTAATTAAACAGGAACTTTCTTACTTTCTGGTTTTTCAGCCATTATTAAATGGTTTTAGTCTGTGGCCAGGTGGTTATTCTCAAGTACTAAACACATATCACAAAGCGGAAGGTCTCCTAGCTACTAATGGCATCCAATATTTACATGCAAACCTGTTCTCTCAACACAGCTAGAAGCAATTTAATTTTCTTTCAACAAAATTGTAAGGAAAAATCAACTTTAGAAGAGTCGAGTAGAGAAGACAATGCTTTGGAGAAACTATTACACATTATAATGTCTGCAGGAATGAGAAAACTGAGAGGGAAGATGTGACTTGAGAAGAACACAGGTGAGAGACTGAGGTGTAATTACATCTAGTGCTGTCTGTGGATATGCTGAAAGAAAAGACTGGATATTGAAGAATGAGGCTTAATATAAACAGACTATAATGGGCTACTTGACAATAGTAGAGAAAAGGCCAAGGACATATCAGTTTTTTCTTGCACTTTTATAACTACCAAACACTAACACTGTCGATATTAAAAAACAGATCATGTGCAGTATTTCGGCCAATAGTCCTATATATAACACCATCAACTTCATGAAAATTTGGCATTAAACATGCAAGAAATAGTTAAATGCAGCAGTTATCCCTGTTATCCCCAGTTTTTAGAAATGATAGTAAAAGGTAGGATAAATATGTGGCTATTACCCAGTGCACCCTAAGGATGCAGGCTTAATGAGGACTTTAATGAGGACTTGGGAGGTTTTACTCTACCCTGGCTGTGCCTATCCAGCCTTACCTAGTCGCTTTCTGCAAGTCACTTCTCACTCTCCCTGCTTCAGTTTCTCCATTAAAAGATTTTTATTGTAGCAATGGTTTGTGACTTACTATCATAAAGCACTCTATGAGATCTAGCTATGAACCAGGAATTCAACAGTTATGAACCATCAATGAAAATGCCCAGACCACAATTTGAGCCTAAGCAGACCCGTCCAAAAATCTCTTCTGCATGGGGAAAAGAAGATGTAAAGAAAGGCTGCTTACAAAAGCCTCTGACAAACAAAAAAACAACCCCCCAAAACAACCTAAGCTAGTACAAGGTTTGTCTATTATTTCTTGTAGCTTTCCAAAATGCAGTGACATTTCGATCTCTGGAAAAAACCTCAGGATATAAGGTGTTCCTCAGCACAACCATTCCTCTTCTGTGAGTGGTGACTCCATGAGCCATTGCACACACTTTAACTCTGCCCTTCCAGGCAGTGCCAGCTCTAGGAACTGCACACATGGCATATGCAGGCTGCCTGAGTTCAGGTGAAGCTGTACAGAACAGAAACATCCTACATTTATTCCTGATCAGCACTGGATTCTACTTCTCATGCACAGGATTCTTCAATAGATGTTTCTTTCTGAAGCCTAAAAATATCCTTTTAATGGCTTCTTAAAGGTCCTTTTAAAATTCTACACACAGATCACACTTAGTATTGACAAACTGCATGACCTGAAGAACTTTATGCACAGCACTGCAGTTTTACAGTAACTCCACTAAAGCTGCCTATGAAAGCACACTGCATATGAATTACTAATTGCTCTCTTGAAGTATACATGGAGAATTCGGGTTTATATTTAGGACTTCACATCCTAATATTCAGAGTTGAATTTAATTTACTTTAGCACTCTCCAAGACAAATAGACAAAACGGTCCAATAATGAAGTTCAGGTAAGCACCAAGATCCTGTGTCATAGGTTAGCAAGCTGAGTCTCAGAAGTGATGTTCTTCTTACAGCCTCCTCTGGGACCTGACAGAACCTATCAGCTGGCCAGTTTGAATATGGACAATTCTTTAAGCCACTTAAAGTTGTGACCACCTCTGTGATACACACTAAGAATAGACAACCCCCCCAAGCTCTCTCTCATTTCCGGTGCTGGGACAGGTGGCTGCAGGCCCCGTGTGGGGGCCAGTGGGTCCGGCCAGGCCCTGCTCGGGCCAGGCTGGGCCAGGCCACGGCCATCCTGGAGCTGATGGGCCCTGTTCCACCCATGGAATCCCCCCACAGCCCTGCTGTGGGCAGCCAGATCTGCTCGGCTCCTCCCCCCCTCCACTGCGATAAGCAAAAATTCCAGCTGCAAGGCTGAGATGAGATTAACCCTTTTATTGCTGTGAAGAGCTGAAAACCTGAGGGAAGAGAAAGAGGAGATGCTTAAAGCTGAAATTCCATTGTGAAGCTATGATATATCAGAGTATCCTGTTGTAATTTCATGAAGATATGGGGGGGTGGAGTGTTCAACTCGTCAGCAAAAGCACCTGCGCTGAGATAGGCAGATGCTGACGCAGCTGTAATTTCATGAGAAGTTTGGACAGGGAGAGATGGACCAGAGGAGGACTTTTGCTCCAAATGGGAAAGGAGAAACCTCAGTTCCTGGAGATGCTCCCAGAGATAATCCTAAAGATGAAGATGAAGAAGACCCTTTGCTCCCAGGCAAGGAGAAGGGCCTCTGTTCTTGTTTCTGAACAGCTCAACCTTAAAATTGTACCCCAAAAACCTTCAAGAGTGGACCCTCGAAAGCAGTTGTGGGAAAAGCTGCAAGTTGGGGGAAGGGACTCACATGTGAGCAGAGAGACTCCTCTTCCTAAATGGACTGAACAATATTTGGAAGTGGGTGGCTGTCTCGTTGTGATACTGTTTTCATAGCACGGGCAAGAAGAGACTTCTCTTTCTAAATGGACTGAACAAGGTTATTATGGAAGTGGTAAACAGACTGAACATCTTAAGGGTTGTCTTTTTACGTTGTCAGTGGGAGAAGGGAGGAAGGTGGGGGGAGGAGGAGAGTTCTGAAGGTATGGTATAATTTTTTTTTTCCCTCTTCTAGGTCTGTTAATAAACTTCTTTATATTCTCTCAAGTTTGGTGTCTGCTTTGCGTTTCTCCTAATTCTTATCTCACAGAAGATAAACAGTAATGAGTATTTTTCACCAAACCACTAAATCCTGTTTTACCCATCGTGTCTATGATTCAGAACTTAGTTTTGCACAGAAAAATCATACATCCTCGGCAAATGCTTCCAAAGGTGTGAGCTTCGCATGCACTCACCCCTCTCAAACCAAATAAAGGAGCTTTAAGGCAGTGCCATAGCTCTTCTCGCTGGACACCACACAAGGCACGCCTCGGAGTAGACCTGCAGGGACAGGATTTCTCACAGCTACAAATCGCCCGCCTGAGCCCGCAATACCCAGAGCGCCCAGCGGTGCCTGCCGCTGTACGCTTCCCCTCACAGCGGCCCGGGGAGCCGGCACTGCTCGGCCTGCGAGCGCCTGCCCTGCCGCGGGGCGGCTGCAGAGGGAGATACGGCCACGGGTGTGGGCCCAGACCGTACTTCCCCCCGCCCCGCCAGCAGGCACAGCAGGACGGGGAGGCGCATGATGAAACTTCGCGGCGTGTTTCAACAGCAGCTGGCGGCGGGGGCGGAGCCGGAGCTGGCGGGAGCCGCCTCCTCCATCCTCCGCCGCGGCACGGACGGCGGCTCTTCGTGCGCCGGCGGCCAGCAGCGGGTATGGCAGCGGGGCGGGCGCGGTCCGGGGGCGCGGTCCGGGGCCGCGCCGGGCAGGGCCGGCCGGAGGGGCTGCTGTCGGGGGCCTCCGGGGGAGCTGCCGCAGTACTCGGCCTCCTGCCGCCGGCTGGCGAGGAGGCGGCGGGCCCGGGATGCGCGGCAGCCGCTGGAGGAGGGGGCGGCCGTGTGGAGGGGCCCGACGGGACCGGGTACGCGCGCGGAGGGAACCTGCCCTGGGTGTCCGCTGTCGCCCGGGGACGGTGGGTTACCAGGAGGACGTTCCAGATGGTGGGAAAGCCCAGCTCCATGTGGTGAGGCTGAGGTCCGCAGCGCCATCGCTTGTCCAGATAGGAAAGATGTGGAGGGGGAGCAGTGTTGTTGCAGTGCCGCGCTCCCCTTGGCACGCCTTTTGCATCCCCAGGGTCCCTGTAGCTGTAGGCTTTGTGGCTCCTTGAACCTTAACCCTAATGGCCGCGTTGGGCTGATGTCTCCAGCGATATCACTTGATTTGGAGCTCCCCAGCTTCAGCCCAGCTGCCCTGTTAGGGTCAGGGTTCAGAGAGCTACAAGGCCGGTGTGTATCTCCAGAGGCACCGGGGCTGCAGCAGCGTGCTAGGGGGAGCTACTGCAACAGCCCTGCTCCCTCCACAGCTTTGCCATCTGGGCCTGCCACGCTGCTGATAGGGAGCTCCAGTCTAAAACTATGCTCCTTTGGTTCGAAACAGTTCCCCCTTGTCCTGTCACTACAGGTCTTGCTAAAGAGCCTCCCTCTTTGTTATAAACCCCCTTTGTATGTAAAAGCGACAAACTGAAAGGACGGTTAATGTTTCTGCTCAGATGATGTTACTTCAACGGATCATACTCTATGACCAGTAATGATTTGTTCTATTTGTGCTCTATTAAAAAAAAAAGTCATAGACAGCCTTGCTGTATCTAAAGGTAAAATTGAAACCTAATTTCTTGCTGGCTGAGATTTGCTTATCATACTTTGAGCAAGCCAGGCTTTACTTCGTGTTAGTAAAGTCTGCTATTCTTTTGATCAGGCCTCTTGAAGGTTAAGTGATTAATAGCCTACATCTGTTATCTGTGGTTTTTAGGTGTGTGGTGGATTGACCTTGGCTGGATGCCAGGTCACCAAACCACTCTATCACTCCCTCTTCAGCAGGATGGGGTAAGGGACAAGAAAATATAATGAAAAATAAAAAACATTATGGGTTGAGATAAAGGCAGTTTACTTAAGGAAAAGTGAGGATCATGCACAAGCAAAGGGAAAAAGAAAGATTTTATTCTCTCATTCCCATCAGCAAGTGATGTCCAGCCACTTTCTGGGAAGCAGGGCTTCAGCACATGTAGTAATTGCTCCCCCTTTATCCTCCTTTCCCTTAGATTTTTTATCTGGGCAGACATCAGATATGGAATATCCCTTTGGATAGTTTGGACCAGCTGTCCTGGCTATGTTGCTTCCCAAGATCCTGCTTGCCTCCTGCCTGCCCCTTTTGATGAGGGGGAAATGTTGGTTTGCATTGATGCTGTGCAAGCACTGCTCAGCAGTAGCCAAAACAGTGCTGTGACACCAATACAAAACACAGCACTATGAGGGCTGCTGAGGGGAAAATGAACTCCCTCCCAGCCAGACCCAATACACAGTGTCAGCTCTTGCTTACAGTGTTTATATCTCTATTGAACAGGTTCTCCGCTTGCAGGTAGAACAAGAGCCTCACAATGTGTGGTATCTGGGCCCTGTTTGGGAGCGATGAGTGCCTTTCTGTGCAGTGTCTAAGTGCCATGAAGATAGCACATAGAGGTCCTGATGCATTTCGTTTTGAGAACGTCAATGGTTTCACCAACTGCTGTTTTGGTTTCCACCGCCTGGCAGTTGTTGATCAGTTATATGGTATGCAGCCTATCCGTGTGAAGAAATTCCCATACCTGTGGCTGTGTTACAATGGAGAAATCTACAATTTCAAACAGGTAAGTGTTGTATACATAATAAGGCAATTAAAAAAAATTTATTTCTTTTTTTTTTTTTCAATTTCAAGACTAGTGGATATTCAGAATGTCTTTAAAATGTGTTGGACAAGAATATCAGAAAAAAATTTGAAAGTTAGCAAAGAACTAGTATTTAAAAGGAAGTAAATTGTCTCAATGAGTTATGAATCTGGTAGCTTATTTAGCAACATACCTAATCTTTAATACTGAGAAATCGCTTTTCAGTTGATAAGAAGGGCAGTAAATATTTGCATCTTCAGGTTTGTTCAGTTGAAAGTTAAGACACATTCTTCATTGTCTCTTGGGGAGGAGAATTCCAAGCCTCTTTCTCCCCTTCTTCTCTTTTCATAATACTAATGCTTTCAGACTGTCTTGCTCTTCAGTTGTTTTGGGTTGTCATTCTCCCAAGTTGTTGGGTATTGCATTCTTATTATTGCATCTCAATCTAGATGGGATATGTCACTTAAGATATAGTGATGCATAGTATGCATGCTTACGTATTTATATAAAAGAATAAGCTTAGGGAGATGTTTCCAGTGTGCCACAAAAGTCCTTAGGTGTCTGCAGAAGAAGTCAGATTTTTTGTGGGGTTTTTGAGAGCCACCTAAGTCTCTTAGGCACAAAACAAGCAGCAACTCTGTTTAGTTCCTGAAGTTTCTAAATGTCCCTGATGGATGTGATGCTGTTGCTGAACACTGTCAGTGTTCTTCCGTCCCTGT